>NC_136961.1:21566980-21989480 GCF_032717465.1 Coenobita brevimanus | reverse complement strand
TGCTCAACAATTGGGAATTGCTGTTCGCTCTCATCATTCTAAAGATCAAATTGTTTACATGATTAATGAAAGCTTGTTTAATGTAACTCCTACAAATGAGCGAACGCACATTGAATTAGCTAAGTTACAGCTAGCCCTGCAGGAGGCTCAGACTAAGGAGGCGGAGTCTCGTGCTAAGGAGGCTGAATTTCAAGCAAGTGCTAAGGAGGCTGAATTTCAGGCCCGTTCTAAGGAGGCTGAGGCACAAGTTGAAATTGCTAGGATTCAGGCAAACCATGAGTATCGCATGAAACAAGGTGGAACTGGATCATCTAGCTCTGATGATTTTGATGTGGCTAAAAATGTTAAACTTGTCCCTCCTTTTAATGAATCTGATTTAACCAAGTATTTTCAGTTGTTTGAGAGGGTAGCCACAGGTTTTAATTGGCCCAAACAGTATTGGCCAGTACTCCTTCAAACTGTTCTCACCGGTAAAGCTCAAGTAACTTATGCATCTTTGCCTCAGGATCAATATGATAATTATGATGTAGTTCAGAGCTTGATTCTTAAGGCCTATGAGCTTGTTCCTGAAGCCTATAGAGTAAAATTTAGGACAACTTACAAGCAAGATAAGCAATCCCATGTTGAGTATGCAAAAATCAAAGAAGATCTGTTAGAGCAGTGGTTAAATTCTAAGAATGTGGATTCTGATTTGTTAAATTTAAGCAGATGATTTTGCTGGAGGACTTCAAGAGGTGTATTAGTAAAGATGTAAGCCTATATCTTGATGAGAAAAGAATAGATAATTTGTCTGATGCTGCAGTTTTAGCTGATGAATATGTTCTCACTCGCAAGAGATATTCTAGAGAAAAAGGAAAAGCTGAGAGTAAGTACGTTGCCTCTACTCAGAGTACAGGTAACAGGAAAGAGAATAAAGATGATGTTTCTCAGGAAGTAAATACCAGCTTCACCTCTAGATTTCAGAAAAGTAAATGTACTGAATTGTAGTAAGCTTGGTCATACTACGGAGAAATGTTTCAGGAGACAGCGTGATGTGAACAAAAAGGAGTCTTTAAATATTCAGTCAATTGGTCTAGTGTCCACCCTTGAGAGTTCCCATAATTCTTTAACTGAGTTAACTGAACCTGCTATGAGGGGTAACTTAAATTCTTATGATGGAGCTCCTCTTTTGAGCAGTAACGTGGGTGACACTCTCAAGAGTTTATATGCTAATTTCCTGTCTGATGGTTTTGTCAGTCCTCTGGACAGTAATGACAGGAAATCAGTTAAAATATATCGTGATACAGGTGCTTGCCAATCCCTTATGCTGACCAGTGTTCTAGGCTCTAATGTTAATTCCTCTGATGAAACTGTAATCTTACAAGGTGTAGGGAATAATTACTTCTCTGTCCCTCTGTGCAGAGTGAATTTAGAGTCTGGTTTTGTTAATGGTTCCGTTATGGCTGGGTTGGTTGAGACACTCCCAATGTCAGGTGTAACTTTCTTACTTGGAAATGATATTGGTGGAAGTCAAGTGTGTCCAGCTCCTCAGTTGTCTAGTGAGCCAGTGGCTGCGTCCCAGGATTGTGATGTCCCTGATGTGTTCCCTGCATGTGCTGTCACTAGGGCTAAGTCTAAAGTTACTGGTGATTTAGAGGATAATGATGATGATGATGTTATCCTAGCTGACACTTTTCTTGCTAATTTGGACCACTCACCAGATGAGGCAGTACCCCGTAGTGTTGATAATTTGTCTCGTCAAGAGTTGGTTGAGTTGCAGGTTGCTGACCCTGAGTTGAAAGGTCTAGCTAACTCTGCTTGCAGTGAGGAAGAGTCAGCTGGTGCTTCTACTTGTTATTATGTAAAGTCAGGAGTACTTATGAGGAAGTGGAGACTCCCAGCAGCATCAGCCGACTGTGAATGGGAGGTTGTACATCAAGTTGTCATCCCTCGTGTTTGTAGACAGGATATCATTAGAGCGGCTCATGATTCCAGTTTGGCAGGACACCTTGGAGTGAGGAAGACTGTGGCACGCATTTTGAAACACTTCTACTGGCCAGGTATCTTCAGGGATGTTTCCTGGTATTGTAAGTCTTGTCACACCTGTCAAGTTGTGGGGAAGTGTAATCAGACCGAAAAGGTTGCACCTCTAGTTCCCATTCCTCCTTTTGAGGCGCCTTTCACCCGTGTGTTGGTGGATATTGTGGGCCCTCTTCCTAAGACTTCTTCAGGATTTTCTTATGTGTTGACCCTGATTGATATGGCTACTCGTTATCCTGAAGCCATTCCACTTAGAAATATCTCAGCAAAGAACGTGGTTAAGGAAATGCTAGGGTTCTTCACAAAGTTTGGTCTGCCCAAGGAGGTACAGTCAGACCGGGGAAGTAATTTCATGTTGAATGTTTTCAAGCAGTCTCTGAAAGAGTTGGGCATCACCCAGATCACGTCTTCAGCTTACCATCCCCAGACCCAAGGAGCGTTGGAGAGATATCATCAAACACTCAAATCGATGCTCAAGAAATACTGTTTGGAACATCAGAAAGACTGGGATAAAGGTCTTCCATTCGTTGTGTTTGCTGCAGGAGAATCTCCAAATGAATCACTGGGCTTCTCACCTTTTGAACTACTGTTTGGCCATGAAGTAAGAGGACCCCTTAAGCTACTTAAGGAATACTGGCTGTCGGAGGAAGATGACGTCAACCTGCTGGAGTATGTGATGAAGTTCAAAGAACGGCTGTCCACTGCTTTACAGCTGGCAAGAGAGAATTTAGGAGCTGCTCAGGAGAAAATGAAGACTTGGTATGATAAGAAGTCCAGGTTACGCCACTTTCAGCCAGGAGATCAGGTTTTGATTCTGCTACCGGTTCATGGGGAACCTCTTCAAGCCAAGTTTAGTGGTCCTTATTTCGTGGAGAAGAAACTCAGTGATGTCAACTATGTCATCGCCACACCAGATCGTAGAAAGAACAAGCAACTATGTCACATCAACATGCTAAAGTTATATCACAGGCGGGACGAAAATAATCCAGTCTGCACTGTAGCTGTTCCACCCGAGTCTGCAAGTGAAGCTCTCCCATGCAGTATGAGCCTGAGTGATAGTATGGGGAAGAATCCTGATATCATGAATGATCTCCAGACTAAGCTTTCTCATCTACCTCCCGAGGAAAGGCAGGAGTTTTCGGCATTACTGCAGGAGTACCCGCAAGTGTTCCGTGCCACTCCAGGAAGAACCAATGTGTTGATGCATGATGTCGATGTTGGAGACGCAAAGCCAATTAAATTGCCTCCTTACCGTGTGAACCCAATGAAAGTTCCTCTCATCCAGAAGGAGCTTGGCTACCTGTTGGACCACAAGATGATTGAGCCCTGTCAGAGCGAGTGGAGTTCTCCTGTCACTCTAGTCCCTAAGCCAGGTGGGTCACAGCGGCTTTGCATCGACTACAGACGTGTTAATCAGATCACCAAAACAGACACTTACCCTCTCCCTCGCGTGGAAGATTGCATAGACAAGATCGGAAAGGCTAGGTACATAAGTAAGTTTGATTTGTTAAAGGGATACTGGCAAGTACCTATGACTGAACGTGCTAGGGAGATCTCATGTTTTGTAACACTAGGAAAGACTTTTGCATGTTCTGTAATGCCATATGGTATGAAGAATGCACCAGCCACTTTTCAGAAGCTCATGAATGTTGTAACAGAGGGTTTGGCAGGGTGTTGTTTATATTGATGATGTATTAACCTTCAGGGAGAACTGGAAAGATCACCTATGCCATGTCAGTAAATTTCTTGAGCGTTTAGTTCAGGCTAATCTTGTAGCTAATTTATCAAAGTGTGAGTTTGGTCAAGCTAAAGTTCAGTACCTTGGGTACATAATTGGTGATGGACATGTTGCACCACCAGGAGCTAAGGTTCAGGTTATAAGTGATCTTCCCAGACCTAAAAGTAGGAAAGGGCTACAAAGATTTTTGGGAATGCTAGGTTATTACAGGAAATTTGTTCTTAACTTTTCAATTCTTGTATCACCACTTACAGACCTACTGAAAAAGGGAGTTAAATTTGTCTGGACCGATAACTGTGAATCCTCTTTGAAGAAACTTAAAGCCATCCTATTAAGTCAGCCAGTGCTCGCTACTCCAAATTTTGCTAAGCCTTTTAAGATGGCTGTTGATGCAAGTGATACAGGAGCTGGGGCTGTTTTGCTGCAAGAGGATGATCAGGGTATTGAACACCCTGTATCTTACTACAGTAAGAAGTTCACTCCACCTCAAAAGAACTACTCCACTATTGAGAAAGAGCTTTTGGCCTTGATTTTGGGTTTACAGCATTTTTCATTTTATTTGTGTTCTGGTTTTGACCCCATAGTCATTTATACCGATCATAACCCACTGAAATTCCTTGGTAAGTTTAAAGATAAAAATCAGAGATTGACAAGTTGGAGTCTACTTCTTCAGGAGTATTCATTAGACATACAACATGTCAAGGGGAAAGAAAATGTTATTGCAGATTGCTTATCTAGACTTTAGACAGATTGTTTTAGAGTAATAAGAAATTTCCTTTGTAAATTTCTTTTTCTTTGTGGGGAGGTGTTACATAGCCTATGATTTCATCATCCTTTGTGTAATTTTTACCCACAGTATGCGCATGTTTGATCACGAGCGTGTTCTGCCTCAGTTCCCCCCTTCTACCGTTATAGTAGAGTAAGTCGTCCTTTCTGTTGTTCAGAGTGGGATTGTCAACTCTTTGTCCCCATGGCTTCATTTGCGCGTCCTTCTTACAAGTTGTATTAAGCTCTGCTGGCCCCTATATAATGAGCTCAGTCTCTGCATCATTGCCACTTAGATCTACTCCTCATTTTGTTCACATCTCTGTCCTCCCCTGTACAGTTATTATTATTGTGAGTTTTCAGGAAGTCTCCAACCATCTAGCAGCTGTGTGTAATTTGAGTATAACTGTCGTTGCATTTTTTCTTGTACTGTGTAGCATAAGGTTAATTCTTAGGCCTAGTAAGGTTTCTGTAAGTTATGTAAAGGTTCTTATTGTCAGCTATCATTAATAATAGTTTGTATCTGTAATAATTTATCTTGCATTAACTGAGCATAACCCAGTGTATTTTCATTTTATCAGGTCTGACTTCGATAAATTTACTCTTGCTAATTTCGTGTTAATAGAGGCTATTGCAGTTAACCATATATTTAACCTGTTTTTTGCCATTACATTATCCTTATGAGTCCTGAATGTTTTGTTGTTAGTTTGAGTATTAAACTTTAACTTGTAATTTTACCTAACTCTTTTGTTTTGAACCTGGAACTTTACGGGACAGTAGTGATTTTTAGTATTCTCACTTAAAGTGTACATTATATTTCGCTGTTCCGTAACAATATATATATATATATATATATATATATATATATATATATATATATATATATATATATATATATATATATATATATATATATCATCCAATCCTACGTGTCCCCATGAGGAGTGTAGGAGCCCGGGGCTAGGCAGTTGATCCTGACATTGAAGATGAGAGTGACCAACCTCACTCATCCCTGAGTGGCATTAAGTGAGTAATAAACCCCAACCATCCCTTGGATATAAATCTTCACCGACTCAATCCGATTGGAGCACAGTAATTACCCACGAAACCACCAGGCGCCAAAATTTGGTTATATGGTTACCACCCTGAATAGTAAATAGTTTCCTGGTGTTCAGGAAACCTTTTGGCTTGTCACTCAGAGTAGTCACCCATAGGCAGAAGAAAGAGGACAGAATGAAAGACAGAAGAGGAAGTGTAAAGTCACCCGTATGCAGAAGGACGAGGAAAGAATGAAGGAAAGAAAGATAGAAGAAGATGGAAGGAAAGAAGGATGGAGGAGAGGACAGGGCAGACACCCGAGAGCAACATACATTGAGTGAGCGCCCCCACCTACCACTAAATATATATATATATATATATATATATATATATATATATATATATATATATATATATATATATATATATACCCCTGGGGGTAGGGGGGTTTCAAGAATACTCCCCCAGTATCCCTGCTTGTCGTACGAGGCGACTAAAAGGGTTGGTGGTGGGTTAGTGCCCCACCCCATAAAAAGAACCAACTAAAAAAGCAAATAAAGCGCCTCGGACCCGGACGGACCATACGTTGACGACTAAGGAACGGACAAAGGACATTCTTAGGGTGGGAACATGGAATGTGAGAGGAGTGAATGATGAAGTGAAAGAGAGAGAGATTGTTCAGGTGCTTGAGGATGCAAAAGTGGATATATGTGGAATGACTGAAACTAAATGGAAAGGTGAAAGGGTGAGAGAATGGGAATATGGTGTAGGTATATGTGCAGGAGTCAGTGAGAATGAGAGGGCAAGAGAGGGAGTATGTCTGATGATAAGCAAGAAGTAGAAGGAGAATATAAGAGAGTATGGAACAGTGGGTGCAAGGATTGTATGGGGGAGGATGAATGTAGGTATACAAGCATGGGCGATTGTATGTGTGTATGCTCCAACAGAGGATCAAGTGGCAAGAGTGAAAGATGAGTTTTGGGCGAGAGTAGAAGCATGTATGGACAAGTTTGAGAGGAGTGAAAGAGTGCTGTTGATTGGAGACATGAATGGCAAAGTTGGGAATGTACGAGTGGATGGAGTGGTTGGTCAGTGGGGTGTGCCAGCTGAAGTAGATGGGAATGGTAGTGCTTTGGTGGACATCTGTGCTTGTAAGGGGTTGGCAATAACCAACACCTACTTTCGTCATATGATGATTCACCGGTATACGTGGAGAGTAATGAGGAGGATGGCTGGTGAACTTGTTGAAGGAAAGGCAATGATAGACTACGTGTGTGTGGATGAGCGAATGAGAAGACAAGTGTTGGATGCAAGAGTGTGGAGAGGGTGGGGGAATGGAGTCTCGGACCATCACTTAGTGATGGCCAAGGTAAAGATGCAAAGAAAGTGGTTGAGGAGGCGAAGGGGAAGACAGGAGGAAGCAGCTCCTGTGAGATGAGTGGAGAAATTGCAAGATAGTGAGAAAATGACAGAGTATAAGAGCATAGTGGAAGAAAGATTGGGAAGGTATGAGCTAGAGCAGATGGAAGGGGTGGAAGACATATGTAAGATATTCACGGAAGAGATAGGTGCAGTGTGTGAGGCGGTTTGTGGAGTGAGGAGAAGATGCAAGGGTGTGCAAGGGACAGCATGGTGGAATGATGAGGTGAAATGAGCTGTGGAACAAAAGAAGAAGGCATATGGTGAATGGTTGGCGAGTAGAGGTAGGGGAGAAGATGAGAGAGAGAAGAGAGAGGTATATGTGAGCAGGAGAAGGGAGGTTAAGAGACTGGTGAAGGAGAGTAAGAAGAAAGTGGATGAAGAGTTTGGGAGGAATCTGAGTGTGAAATGGAGGGAGAGTAAGAAATTGTTTTGGAAGGAGGTAAAGAATGTAAGGCAGTGTGAAAGGGAAAGTAATAGGGGAGTGAAATATAGGAATAATAGATTGTTGGTGGAGAAGAGAGAGAAATTAAGGAGATGGAAGGAGCACTTTGAGGATTTGTTGAATGTAGAGAGTGAGAGCAGTGTGAGTATAAGTGGTTGGGGAATGGCTGGGAGAAGAAGAGATGAGAGGAGGGAGGGAGAGATCAGTAGGGCGGAAGTAGTGGAAGCGATGAAGAAGATTAAGCTGGGAAAGGCCCCAGGAATTGATGGAGTGTGTGGTGAAATGCTTAGGTATGGGGGTGAGATTGTTGTGGAGTGGATATGGAAGTTGTGTAGATTGGCTTGGGAAGAGGGAAGGGTTCCAGAGGACTGGAAATCAGGTATAATTGTTCCTCTGTACAAAGGAAAAGGGGAGAGAGAAGTATGTGGTAACCATAGGGGTATTTGCCTTCTTAGTGTGACTGGTAAAATATATGGTAGAATACTCATTGATAGGGTTAGGCATATGACAGAGGAGGTAGTTGGAGAAGAACAAGCAGGATTTAGAAAGGGAAGAGGGTGTGTAGATCAGATATTTGTTCTAAGATGTTTAGTGGAGAAGTATCTAGAGAAGGGAAGGAAAGTGTATGCTGCCTTCATGGACTTGGAGAAAGCTTATGACAGAATAGATAGGCAAGGTATGTGGAAGGTATTAAGAATATATGGAGTGGAGGGGAAATTGTTGAGTGCAGTGAAGAGTATTTACGAGGGAGCTAGGGCTACGGTGCGAGTGGATGGTGAGCTGAGTGAGTTCTTTGATCTCAATGTGGGACTGAAACAGGGGTGTGTGATGTCTCCATGGCTGTTTAATATATATATGGATGGGGTTGTAAAGAAGGTGCAAGGTAGGGCAGTGGATGTGGGGCTGGCCCTAATGAATGAGGGTGAGATTTGGAAGCTTCCTGTGTTGCTGTTTGCTGATGATACAGTATTGTTGAGTGAAGATGAATGGGAGTTGCAAGGTTTGGTGAATGAATTTGGGACAGTGTGTAGGAGGAGGTAGCTGAAAGTTAATGTAAACAAAAGTAAAGTTATGGTGTTTGAGAGGAATGAAGTCACAGAGTGTGCAGTGAGGTTGGATGGTGAGGATATGGAGAATGTGAGTGCATTCAAGTACTTGGGTAGTGTGATGAGTAAGGATGGAACTTTGGGGGATGAAGTACGTGAAAGGGTACAGCAGGGAAGGAAGGTTGTTGGTACACTGAAAGCAGTGATGAGAAATAGGGAGGTGAGTATGGAAGTTAAGAAGTCACTGCATGATGGTATTGTGATCCCTACCCTGACGTATGGAAGCGAGGCGTGGACCTTGCAAGAGGGGAACAAGTCAAGAGTGAGAGCAGTGGAAATGAGTTACTTGAGAGGAGCATGTGGAGTGACGTGGAGGGACAGGTTGACGAATGAAGAAGTGAAGGAACGTTGTGGGGTGGATGTGGATGTGGTTGAGAAGATTAGGAGAAATACACTGAGGTGGTTTGGACATGTGGAGAGAATGGAGAATGAAAGACTGACTAAGAGGGTGTATGTAGGTGGAGGGAGGGAGAGGGAGGGGTAGACCGAGGATGAGATGGAGGGAGGGAGAGGGAGGGGTAGCCCGAGGATGAGGTGGAGGGATGAAGTTGAGAGGTATATGAGGGAGGGGGGGTGAGTTGGGGGGAGGGTAGTCAAATGGTGGGTGACAGAGTGACTTGGAGGCGTTTTGTCTGCGGCCACCCTTTGCGGGATTAGGGCGTCGGGATATAGATAGATATATAGATAGATGGATAGATAAATAGATATAGATATAGATATGTAGATAGATAGACGGATAAACTGACTGATATGTAAACATCATCAACACATAACATTTCACTGCAAGACAAAGACCGCTCCCAAACGTTTCCAATTATCCCGGTCTTGTGTTATTTCATGCCATTCCAGAACGCTAAGATCTCCAACGAATATACTTTCTTCATCGCTTGTCCTTTTTCTTTCTAAGACTCTATCTCCTGATGAATTATTATTTTTTTTATTACACCACCTAGTTGCTGTTCATGCTTTTGGTCTTTTTGAATCAGTTTTTACCCTGTGCGTCGATTCATTTTCAGTTTGTTGTTATGTCTTCTATAAATGTGGCCCACATATTGGTCTTTCTTCTTTTCAAATTATTTTATTTCGTCATCTATCTTAGTCCGTTTCCTAATTCAAGTTGATTTTTTCCTGTCTCAAAATGATTCCCAGCATTGATCATTACATACCATCTTTCCAGGGGTGCGGTCATTGTCCTTGTCTCTGGGCATAACACTTTTCACTTTGAACAGAATGTTAACGTGCCCTTTAATACACTACCTTCTCTACCAAAGCTCCATCCTGTCTTTATACATCTACTTATTTTGGGCTTGAATGACGGTTTAGTAAGAGTTGCCCTAGATATACAAGTTTATCAACTATTTCTAAAATTTCATCCTGGTTTCTTATTTCCTTAATTTTAGTTTGATATTCAACATATGTCTATCTATGTATTGCCTGACGCCTCAATCCCGTTTGGGATGGCCACAAACAAATCGCCTCCAAGTCGCCCTGTCCCCGGCCATTTCACTGCCCTGCTCCCAACTCACACCCCCCTCTCTCATATACCTCTCCACCCCATCCCTCCATCTCATCCTCGGCCTTCCCCTCCCTCTTCCCCTCTCCACCTAACTTACATACACTCTCTTCGTCAGTCTTTCACCCTCCATCCTCTCCACGTGGCCAAACCACCTCAGTGTGTTCCTCATAACGCTTCCTATCACATCCACATCAACACCACAATGCTCCTTTATATCATCATTCGTTAGCCTGTCTCTCCATGTGACTCCACAGGCTCCTCTTAAATAACTCATTTCCACTGCTCTCACTCTTGACTTGCGTCCTTCCAACAACGTCCAAGCTTCACTTCCGTACGTTAGAGTTGGTATCACAATACTGTCATGTAGTAACTTTTTCACTTCCATGCTCACTTCCCTGTTTCTTATCACTGCTTTCAAATAACCAGCATGAGTTTTGTTATTTTTACTCCTTAATTTTCAATCCAACTCAAAGGCTTTCTCTGTTTAGGCCTTCTTTCAACTGTTGCAGTTGTTCACGTGACTCAGTAAGGACAATGACGCTATCTGCGAACCTGAGGTTGCTCCGATATTCATCTGTTCTAATCCCTTTTTTAACTCCAATTAAGCTTTCTAAATACTACATCTAAATATGCTATAAGCAGTTTTGGTGAAACAGTTTCGCCCTGTCTAACATTTGTTTTTTTGGGGAGAGTGTTTTTCTAGTACCTGTAGGGATTTTAGTAACCGCTGTTCC
Organism: Coenobita brevimanus; assembly: GCF_032717465.1. NCBI lineage: Eukaryota > Metazoa > Arthropoda > Malacostraca > Decapoda > Coenobitidae > Coenobita > Coenobita brevimanus. The sequence goes on along the minus strand of NC_136961.1, from coordinate 21,978,700 downwards.
ATCACTGAACATGTCCTCCATTGTTCTACGGTAGAACTCATTTACACCTTATCTACCAATGGCACTCACTACTGCTGTTGTTTCTACTGAGTGGAAGGCTTCTTTTTAATCAATGAACGCCATACACAAACGTTTCCTTAACGAATTTGTCTTCCCAATTATTTAGCTACGAGAGAGCATGCGCAGCAAACGATGCGTGCAAGCGTAGGGAAACGATGTTTACGTTCAGCTGAGAAATGAGCTGCCCGACACGACACGGTCCGACCACAATGGTTTTCAGAGGTTGAAAACTTTTCTACTATGAGATAGACAAGAGATTATTTCAGCAGGTAACAGATAGCCTACACTTAGTCTAGTTGCCAATCATGTGAACCCAGATACGTTTTTTCCACCGAAATACTTTTATGGCAATAGAATTACTAGGGTCTACAGACTCAGAATCACAGGGATGCTATCATGTACATGTCTGTTACTTTGTGTAATTAGCATAATTAGGTGCTAATTGTGTCACAAACTCATATCTTCCAAATAAATACACATACAGATGTTTTCTACCCCAAGGAATTCATTGAACATGTTTTCAACCTCGTATCTATGTTTCTAATATGTATATTGTTTATAATTATCAATCATTCATCAGTAATCTCCCGTCTCCAGTAACTATCACGTATCTTCTTTGATAAATATCAAGGATAATGCTCGTTCAGGTGGGATACTGTAGGCATGTTTAAAAAAACTTACAACTGCGCATCAGTTATACGGTAGATCTGACAACTTGGTCACGCTTAATTAATGCATTAGAAACTCAGTTCTTACATCTTCTGAACCATAAAAATCTACCACAGGAGTACCCTCAATTTTTGTTACAAAACCAAAGTCAGTCCTGCATCATCTTTGAATATACAGTACTTCAGGCTTCTTTCTCTCTAGATTTCTCTTGGAAAGATCATTTTACCTCTCTTGTAAAATCTGCTTCCAAGAGATTATGTTTGCTAAGCTGAATCTGTGCCTTTATTTTACCTCCACACAGTCGTTAACTCTATACACAGGCTTTATTCAACCCTGAGTAAAGCACAAGTATCATGTTTAGGAAAGCACCCCACATACAGCTCTTCTCAACAACATGGAGTCACTGACTTTTCGTCTAATTAACTTTCCTCCTCTTACTGGCTCCCTCCAACATCTGTCTCTTCGCCACACTGTTTCAATCTTAATCTTTTTTCTATCACTGTATCAATGGTCACTGCTCCTCTGAACTGTCTGCTTGCATCCCTCCACCACTACGGCAGGCGAGCAGCACCCAAATAGCAGCAAACTCTCATCTCTTTTGTATTCAGCATTTTAATGCTCCTACTCCCTCCCTCCCTCGTTTCCAGTACAACAGTATTAGCAAGAGTGTATTATGACATGTTGGTGGGTCTAGTAGAAGATCTGTAAGGTATAGTTATAAAAAAATATATATATATATATATATATATATATATATATATATATATATATATATATATATATATATATATATTCGAATGAGAGATATGAAAATCGTGGGTTTTAATGCTAGTGAAGCACACGCCCACTATTAGCAAAGAGCCAGGGAATAATGGTCACCCATATAGCTATTCCGTCTGTCCGTGAACTTTAGATATAACACATCTTGAATTTTCTTGTGAATATTTTAAGGGCTTGGTCTCTAAATTCTTTCTTCTGACTTTGACTAAAATGATTTCTAACAAATCAATTTCAATGAAAATTGCTCAATGTGTATTTATCATTCCTTTCAGTAACTGTTTCCTTCGACCATCTCATGGTACTGATCTTGTAATAAAGATATTGTGTTATTAATGAATGAACATTAAAGTACATTATTATTATAATCAGAATTCAAAGTACAGTCTTGAGCAAAAAGTCGCTGACACTATACTTGTACCAATATTGTCTTCTCTGCCATATTATTCATTTACAAAGTTTCTTTCCTTCTCATAATCTTTTGCTGATTGCTACATACTGTTATCACATAAGAATAGTTCTTGTAATGATTTCCTTTGCCACAAACAACAGAGAATTGTTGTCAAACTTTTCTTCGTGGTTTTAGCTCTGACTAACATCTTTGGTATAGTCAAGGCATAAAGTAAATTCTCACGATCAAACAGTGAAAATCCGGCATCAAAACTAAGGTAACAAAATTTATCTCTCGTCTAGTTTTTCTGTGGTTTAGGCTAAAATATACAGTATATGTAGATTCTCTTAGTGACATCTATTTCAGATACACCTACGTAAGACCTTCAGATCGGAAATGGGGCGATTTGCTGCAGAATGGGTCCTGGACTGGCATGATGCGTCTCATTGTAGAGGAGGTGAGGAACACACACACACACACACACAAACACACACACACACACACACACACTTATGGACAGGTAGGTACAGAGGTACACATACAGACAGACAGGTACACACACACACACACACACACACACACACACACACACACACACACACACACACACACACACGTATGGACAGGTAGATACAGGGGTACACATATAGACAGACAGGTATACACACACACACACACACACACACACACACAAACAAGTATGCAGACAAACAAAGGCACAGATAAATTGTAGATAGACAGACAGACACACAGACACACACACACACACACACACACACACACACGCACATTGAAAAATACTTGAGAGCGTTGTTTTTTTTTTTTTATTCCTGTCCAGGGGCGTAACTAGCTTCCAAAAGTTAGGGGGGACGATAACGATATTAGGTTTGCTAGCTGTGGCAAGCGAAGCGATATTGCAAAGCGCCCCCTTCCCCCGAGAAAGTTACGAGGTTTGACTAATTTTAGAGACGTTTTTGAGGCCATATATGGTAGGTATTTGGTCATATATTAAGGTTAGTGTTAAATATTTAAACCCATTGGCTAATCTAACTTATCAATGAATTGTTCAAAGTAGCCTGATTTTAATCATAAGCACATGCAAAGAAAAAAGAACATCAGTATTAATATTTATAAAATTTAAAACGAAAATCAAATGAACATTTTGCACAGCTACATTATTTACAATAGTGACATGAAGAAATTGGTAGCTGCTGTCACGTTAATCTACCAGCATCACACAGTATCAGTTTTTACCAAACGTAATATGAAAATTCACTGAACATTTGCACAGGTAATTTATTTACAAAAGTGGCGTGAAAAAAAAAAAAAAAAGTTTGCTGCAATCAGGTTAATTTGCCAACATCACACAATATCAGTATTTACGAAATGTAAAATGAAAATTAGCTGAACATTAGTATAGCTAAATTATTTACAAAAGTAACGTGAAAAAGGTCACAAAGGTAACACCTCATTCCAACAAAAAATAAAGACACGAGAACATGCTGTGTTCCTCTAACCCCTTTAGAAAACAGAAAAGCCATGAACCTACAACATTCGCACTACGGTCTAAGGGCAGAGGCCAGACAAGTTATATTCTGATGCACCGACAACACTGAGTCTAGTCTACTGACGACCTCACGAGACCCAGGCTGGGCGACGGGGTTAGATACTGTAGTTTGACGTGCGAAGGACCTGTCCAGTTCAGTGCTCATACACTTAGTAAACACGGTGCGTGAACGGGATTGCCAGTTGTCGATGGTTGCGACATTTAATATCCTTTTCCCTCTAAGTTTCGATATTTTCGCATGCAAAAATGTACATCTTCCTGGTTCAAAAGTTGGAGGGGACAAAATCTATGATGTCCCCCCAAGTTCAGAAGTTGAGGGGGACATGTCCCCCCCACCCCTGAGATACGCCCCTGTTCCTGTCCATAGATGTTTCGAGTACGGTTGGAATAAGCAAACCATTTTTTAAATACAGAAAAATGGAAGCCTGTACTACAATGGTGAGCAAGGTGAAAGAGGATGCGTAGCGCCCGTGCGTGAGAGAGGGGAAGAGTAGTGTCCATGAGAGTCAGGAAGAGGAAGAGTATACTTCATGAGAGAGAGAGAGAGAAAAAGAAAGAGTAGTATTCATGATGACAGAAAGAGAGAGAGAGAGAGAGAGAGAGAGAGAGAGAGAGAGGGAGGGGTCAATGAGAATGGAAGAGAAGAAGAGTAGTGTCCGAGAGTGAGAGAGTAAAGGAGAGTAATTTATAATGCAGTAGAGAGAAGCCACCTGAAAGAAACTGTTCTACTTCTGGGAGAATTCCATACTTTCATCAACTTGTTGGGTGCAACTGGCACATTGATGGACGGATCTGGTGTGAGAAATCTCTTGGAGACCGTGTATGGAGCGAAGACAGTACATCGCATGTTGTCTGAGAGGGCGGTTCAGTGGGCATTTCGTGGACATCTGTCAATTGATTGATGTCTTAGGGAAATGGTTGTATCTTGGGTAATGAAGGGGACAGTGACTTTGCATCATTAGTGGCCAAATCGAAGGAGTATATATGTAAGTCATGTTTAGCTAGTGAAAGTGAGCTGAACAGTGGAAACCTGAACGAAACACTGAATAAGATCCACCACAAACTTTGCAAAAAGAGGAGCCTGATCCAGAACAAGTGAACTGTGGTTTGGTTACAAAAATATGCTGAAGGTTGCTCGGAATTTGACCAGGGCTGACAGAACGGGATCATGGACCCTGCACCTCCAGACTGTGATTGTCTCCCGATTTTTGCAGATGCTGGCCATTACAATTATTTGAAGTCAGCGTACCTTTATCTGCAGTCCATGAAAGAACATGATGTGAAACAACCAATTGTCCATGAAAAGTTTATGCAACGAATGCATGTTGTTCGAAGGAAAAATCAGTACTGGGCTGACTTGGAGTCAGACTTAATTATAGAGCAAACACTCCTGAGATCACTTAAGAATGCAAGAGGTCTAATGCGTGGTGGCAGAATGACGGAGGAGCAGCTGACTCTACGGGCTCTGTCACGGCCTGTTATTTGCCAGTACAATGAAGCCATGCAAGACTTCATCAGCCGACAGTACATCACAAGTGAACAGCTCAAAGAGATATCTGAATCCCGGGTAATGAGGGATTTAAACGATTTGAGTAAGCACATTTCAGTAAGGTGCCGTCCCATATAACCATAATAACCGGAGTAGTTGCAAATGACGATGTAAATGTTCGTCAGTATATGGTAGGCAAGGAAATCTTGAACAAAATGCATGGGAAAAAGGTATTTACCTACACTTTTAAACGGAAGTACTCTGTAAAAACACTGGAAAGTGCTTCAGCAGTAAAAGTATCTGGAGATCGTTCCATTGGTCCAGCCATAATGTTTCAGAAACTACTCATAGTGGCACAGTCAGAAGTGTCTCTAGAGCATACCATGAAATATGAACTATGTTCTTTTCCCCCAACCCTGTATAAATCAAAAGATACCCAATGAAAGGCTGACAAGCCATTCCTTGCTGACGCAGTTTATAGTCTTGACACACGAAATGTTGACAGCAATGTCAATGATATCCCAGTTACAGAGCACTGTGTCATTGATGGTGGATCTCTTTTGTATCGGCTGACCTTAAAGAGTGGTGATACATATGGGTCCACCGCAGTTAATTATGCAACATTCACTGTCAGACATTATGGCAAGGCAACAGTGGTATTTGATGGCTTGAGTGGAAAACCTTCCATAAACGACAACACCCACAAAAGACGAGGAAACAACAGACCAGAGGTGAATTTAAGTCATCTTCTATTGTCGTGGGAAAGAAGGAGGAGTTCCTAGCACAAGACAGCAACAAACAAGGTATGGTTGATCTTACTGCTGAAAAGCTGGGAGAAAGAGAATGTGAAGAAGTGAAATCAAAAGAAGATGCCGATGTGAATATCGCAAAGGCAGCTGTCAGACAGTCACAGCAGAAATGTACTACTTTAATTGCAGAGGACACTGCCCTCCTTGTGCTGCACCTCTGTTATGTGGAGTTGCATAATAAGAGACTTTTCTTCCTATCAGATTAAATGAGCACCGAAAACAGAAAAGTTTATGATATAATTTACTTGAGAGGCATTTTGGGAGATGATGCTTCCATCCATCTGTTGTTTTGTACGCATAAACTGGTTGTGACAGCACATCTCGCATCCAGGGTATAGGAAAGAAATCTGTTTCCAGTAACTGACGAAAACGAATGTGATCCTTCAAAACTGTGCCAGTGCAAAATGTGGGATGTGATGCAATGGTTAAATTGCCTGGCGGGAGATCAGATATATCACTCCCTTCCTTGCGACATAATATTCATACGAAAAGGGTAGCCACGTCAAAAACATTTGTTTCTCCAGAAAAACTGCCTCCAACCCTCTCTGCTTGTGAGTACCATTCACTTCGGACTTACTATCAAACAATGGTTTGGATGGGTAAGGATGATGGGATGGACCCAACTAAGTGGGGATGGAGGCTTGACGACAACTGCCTTATACCTATTAAAATGCAAATGGATCCTGCACCTGAAAAATTACTAGTAATGATACACTGTAACTGCACGACGGGTTGTCAAACAGCACGGTGTAGCTGCAAGAGATATGGACTCCCGTGCACTGCCACCTGTGAGGACTCCATTCATGATGGTGATGATGATGATCAGTCAAATAAGATCAATTAGGTATGATGTACTGTTCGTGGATCTCATTGGAATGAACCAGATTCTCATTTACAAGTAACATATTATCAGGGTTCTAAATGACACGAAAAAAAGTCCCTTGCTCATCAGGTCCCAATAAAATGCTGATGGAGACACCCTACCAACTTGAAAACTTGTCTGTTTGATTTATAATGGCCACATATATGTTGATAATACATTCATAGGATCCACAATGAAGCAGAGAAAAGTTTGTTGTACACTGAAATATAACATGGCGGCCATGCTGTATATATGCAAATTAACCACTGTCTCCACTGAGTGTCAACTTTTTGTATGGTAAAGAGTATGATTTAATGAAGCAGAAAACATAAAAAAAAAAAAAAAATCGAGCAATTTGTTCAAGGTCCAGCCACATCTGGTCTCGACTACCATAAGAGTGAGAGAGTGGAAGAGTAGTGTCCATGAGAGTCAGAAAGAGGAAGAACATTGTTCATGAGAATGAGGGAAAGGAACATGACGAGAGAGAGAGAGAGAGAGAGAGAGAGAGCAATGTCAATGAGAATGAAAGAGAAGAAGAGTAGTGTCCAAGAGTGAAGAGTAAAGAAGACTAGTCTTCATGAAAGCGTGAGAGAGGAAGAGAAGTGTGCGAGTGAGTGACGGACGACGAATAGTGTCCATGAGGGTGAGAGGTGGGGAGAGAAGACTCCATGAAAATGCGAGAAAGGATGAGTAGTGTCCTGGAGTGAGAAAGAAGAATAGTTAAAGAGTTAGAGAGGGGGAGGGGGAGATGCGTCCAATCAGTGAGAGAGTTATGTGAGTACAAAATAATGTTGGGGCGGTTCTGTCATGGCCATCCTTTCATAGGGGTCACCAGGAGGGAGGTAGGTGTCGCAAAATGGATGACGATACTGTAGTCGCGAGGCGCGACTCTGAAGTTGTAATCATTGTGCACTGTCATCCTACCATTCCAAAGTACGTCTGATTTCGTGTGTAATATGAGATGCATGTGATTTGTGTATACTATGATCGTGTAAAATAATATTCGTGTATAATATATTTGTGCATAATAATATGATTCGTGAATAATATGATACGAAATCGGACGCACTTTTGAATGATAGGTTGCCAGGGTACGGTAATGGCAACCTCAGAGTCGTGCGCTGTGACTATAATATCTTCAGAAAAAATATTATAAGCACGCTTCAGTTAAGAGACAGTCCGAATATAGATTATGGATTAGTTCAGGCAATACTAAATGAAGATGATCCTTCAAAGGGACAGATGTCCACCTCCCATTTCAGTTAATTCTCTTATGCTTCGCCACAGACCAGTACAATCAAGGAAGACTCCAGTGAAAAGAGAAATTGATTACGACCTTAAAGCTGCTTTGGTCATCATTCATCCTCTGAAGTCAATACAAAAGGACAGTCAATCGGAAAGATGGATACACGGTGACTATGGAAGAGTCATACCTCTCCTAGTCAGCCTCTGTAGTGACCCTGTGCAAACATTCCAGAATACCCCTTAGAAAGAACTGTGATGGATACATCTGTCGGCCAACACAAGTACACACTGTGATCTGTGTGGTATCTTACTTTGTATGCCAGTAACCCCAAAGCCCTTTTATTGTCAGCCCCTTATTTCAGCACCGTCTCAGCGACCTACTCTGTATCCAAGTCACAATCTGCCCCTGATACTAGCCTGAGCATTTCTCCATCCACTCACACCCATCTGCTGTACTCACACAACGTCCCTTCATCATGTCACTGTCTCCAACACTGCCCCAGTTACTCCATCCTGGTTTCGACACCTATGCTAATAAAGAATAACCTACTCCAAACTCTCATGTGACGATTGACATTCGTATGCATCAGTCTTCCAGTAGGCCACCAAAATGACACTCCATATGCCATATTGGCAGGGTCAACTGCTGGGAAGTATGATTATCACTAGATTGCCTGGTTGGCTCACAGACAGACTTCCACATGCACTATGTACTCACCATATCCCAGCCTCCGATACTGAAGGCCATGCAATTTTGAGGTGCGATGGTGTTGTGGCCTCGCGCTCATCTGGATGTGAAGCCAGTGTACTACAGGAGGCTGTTCACTCCAGCCTGGTACTTCCAGTTATCTTTTACTGAGGCTCTGCTAAAAGATTGTTTGCATTATCAAAGTGAGGTTAATGAGGAGAGCTTGTCGTGATATGGAAGACTGCATCACAGTGAAGGTATAGTGACATGATTCTGAGTTGTATTTTGTGTTGATACTGAAGCAGGTAAGTGCAAGGGCCACATCATAGTCAGGGTAGGTGAACTCGTGTCTCGGGGAATGGCAGTTATGGAGGAATAAATGTCTGGTGGGGAATTACAAAGGATTTCGTTTGTCTGGAACTCTGACACAAAATGGCAGAATGTATTAAACAGCAATAAAATAACTGCTGCCGAGAGAGGTTTGTTGTGCCTCGCACCTATTTTTTTTTTTTATGTGGTGGGATATTATGTGCTTGTGATTTTTAGTAAGACAATACTGTCCTTACCAGCGGTTGCTGTATTATCTGTAGTCCACCACGTATGCTAACATCTCCAAACCAGCCTCTCACACGCAGTGTGGAAATGTCTGCTGCATGTAGTATCTCATTCTCTGTTGAACCTTCTTAGCAGCAATGACTTTAACTCTGTTCGTTGACTTTAGTATTTTTGTGTGTGTAAACAGCAGTCAGTTACACCAACGTCATTGATACCTTTTGGACCAGTCACACCTGCACCATTAACGTTATAGCATCCACTGATGGGAGCACTATTATCATCGTCCTGTAATGTTCCTCAGAGAGTGGTTTTGGACTGGTTTCGTAATTCTCTCTCTCTCTCTCTCTCTCTCTCTCTTTGTACACACACACACACACACACACACACACACACACACACACACACACACAAGGAGATGTATGTTTGGCTTGCATTGTCACTCGATTCTAGCACAGCTGTGCCACTAGAAGTCTTGGCATTACAACAGCTACAACAAATACTACGACAGCTATTACTATTACAACTAGTACTACTACTACTATACTACTACTACTACCACCACCTCTACTACTACTACATAAAACCTAAAATAAGTATTGTAAGCAAAATAGTTATTTTTGTACTGTCCATAATCGAAAATATTTTCCACTATAATGGAATTTTTTCCTGTGACTTAGACTTTTTCATCATAATAAATATACATGCATGACAAGTTTCAGTAAAAAATAAGGCACTGATTTCATCATGAAACAAACTTTCTGCTTCCAGTATTCACATAAACAGACACAACTGTGGCGTGAGGTACTGCGTTTCCTCCTCCATCCTCCCACTATAACAGAATTTTTTTCCTGTGATTTGTACTCTTTCATCATAACAAACAAATACACGAAAACTTTCAATAAAAAAATAAGGTGCTGATCTCATCATGAAACAAACTTTCTGCTTCCATTATTGATGTAGATAGACACAGCAGTGGTGTAGGGCTTGACGCACTGCATTTCCTCCTCCTTCCTCCCTCCCTCCTCCACCTCCTCCCTTTCTCCACTCCATACCTCCTCTTCCATCTCCTCATCCATGCCAATATCCCCCTTTCCAGAATCGTCAGTACCCTCTGAACCATTTCCATCACCGGAAATAGCAGATGAACATACAGGGGGAAACGATGGGTGCACAGTGGTGGACACACGTCCTCCACCCTCCTAATGCGATGCATAAATATCGACACCCATTATGGCAGTCACTTTCCTAAGAGGAAGCCACTTTCTCCACTCACAATTGGTGATAATGTCATCTCGAGTTCTCTTCCTATCGCACTATCACGAAGGCCTTTTCTTTTCTGGCCTTCATTGGTGTTGTAGTCGGCTGTTGCAGGCTCTCAGCTGAAGATTCGGACACAGAGAAAATTTTTATGTAGGTTTATCCATTACAGAAGCATGCAGGTAGCTGGAGTATGACTCAGATGCATGCAGGAGGGTTGCCAGTGGGTGTGTATGGTGGAAATAACCCACGGAATGTTCAAACAATGTTGCAAAACAATAGGCTATGTATACATGACACCCAGACGTCCCCGGGTCGTCATGTATACATGTCACCCAGATGGGATGGGTTAATATACGTCCAGCTGAACGATTCCAACTTCACTGAGACATGCATTTATTATGCATGGGAGAGACAGTGGTCGAGTCGTTAGAGAATTAGCATGCAGTCCTAATGGACCCAAGTTCGAATCCTGGCTAAGGCAGGGAACAGTTCATGGACTTGAATATCATGAAATTAGGTTTACTGATCTACCAGAAGATTCACCGACATGCAAAAATATCCCGGCTGGGGCAAGGAACGGTTCAAGGACTTGAATATCGTGAAATTAGACTTTTCTGATCATCCAGAAGATTCACAGACATGCAAAAATATCCCTGCTATACCAATACATCAAACTTTACTGACCTTTCAGAGGACACGCTGATGTGTAATAATACCCCAGCTAATACCAATACACCAGTCCCGTTTGTAACAGGTTTAGTACATATTCATTATTGACAGTGGGTGTTAGAGCCAAAGTAGTTTCATTTTGAGGTGTATAGTAGGTCGGAGAACAGCTGGGCCTCAGAAAACATGCTGTGAAACCTATGGCCAGAAGTCGGACACATAAAAATATTGGATTTTGAAGTTTAATGAAAGGATCATGTTTGGAGATCCTGCAAACAACAATGTAAGAAATAGATATGCTAACACTTGTGGGTGAAGCAAGTATACTGTGAGAATGAGATATGTATAGCAGAGGCATATCTACATTTAACTTATTATATCTGATTCATGTAGGTGATGCCTTGTTGTCTGCTTAAAACAAATAGGATATTTGGTAACTGGTTCAGAGTCTTTGAAGGTCAGTAAGTAACAAATGCTGGAAAATAACTTAGATATGAGCTAAGAGATGGTTGTTCAGGGAAAATCTCTTACAATGTGGTGCACTGCTAGTTGGAGAGAAAATTGATAACGAGGAAGATCTAATGCATGCTAATGAGGTGATTGAAGAAAACGAAAAATGCATAAAGCAATTGGAGAAGACAGTGACTCAAGGAATTTAATTGGTTTCTGATGTGAAGACCCCAGCAGGCAGTACTGAATACAGAAATTTAGATAGAAACTACAGTACCTGAACTGAAGGTAATGCCTTTCTTATTGCTTGTGCATGATAATATAGTAAGTCATAAGTAGTAATATTCAGAAGTAAGGGAGGCAAAAGTTAATCTGTTAAGGAATGCATGTGGGTATTATAAACTAGGTAGAAAAAGAAAGCTTGAACGATATGTGAACTGATGTTTGGCTCAATTCTCTGAGTTTTTTGATAATAATACTTTTACTTTGTGCTTTGCTGTACATTTTTTTTTTTTGCCAACTTGCCTTCAGATTTACTATATGAAACTTGTGCGATTATGAATTGTTAACAAAATTTATCTATATACAAATATTTATTGACATTTCAGGAAGCCGACTATATCCCCTGTCCAATCGGTATTACATATGAAAGACATGAAAGTGCAGACTTCACTGCTGGGGGCATAATGACCAAGTACATAGTTTTTGGTGCTCGTGGTCATCCTGAGGTGGACCCATGGGGCTTCCTGCTGCCTCTTTCACCACTGGTGTGGGCGGCCGTGGTGGCATCGCTGCTGGCAATGATCATTGTTATGCTGATCCTGCCTTCATGCCTTCCCACACACACGTCACACACAGCCAGACGAGACACTAACATATTCATCTGCATTCGCGTTCTACTCCAGGAAGGTATTTAGGTGCTCTAATATATTTATGTATCCATTATGTCACAATGAATGGTTTTGTAAACTTTGGCCATTAGATTAGTGTGCATATTTATGTGATATGTGTTCCCTGACAGACCTGAGGAGAGAGACTGATTGGTGGTTGTGGGAGCAAGTGTTGCTGGGGGTGTGGATGTTGATGATTCTGGTGCTGACACAGAGTTACAATAGCAACCTCATGTCCCTCCTGGCCTTCAGGCACATCGACCATCCCTACCAGACCCTAAGAGACGTCCTGGATGACAGTGGTGTTGGAATAGTTCACGTTTCAGGCTCAGCAAATATCCCTTATTATCGAGCAAGTACTGCCAGTACTCCTTTTTAATGGAAGTAGGACCTAAGTGCCATAAGCAAAGCATACGTAACCTTTTTGTTCTGTTGGGTGAACTATAAATACCGTATAGTATCTGTCCGTGGGCCAGGCCTTCCTGGTTATGACACCAAAATTGTTATATGAATGGGCTACTTGATAATCTATCAATTTCTTTATGGACAGGAATTAAGAATATATAAATGTGTTTTAGTTGGATCACATCATTTAAGAAAGAAATATTTTATTCTATACAGGATATAATAAACTGCTACTATAAAACACAAACAATATGTGAAGTTGTTTATAACTCAGGGACGTTTATCTGTATGAATATTACAAAACGCTGTATTAATGAGGAGAGTGTTTTGTTGTCGTTGTTATTGTTGTTGTCGTTATAATTGTTCCAACCTGTGAACTTTCAGACTGTGAAGACAGGAATATTTCGAGAGTTTGGTGATCTGCTGGACACTGAGCGAATGAAATGGATCACATACTCCACCTTATGGCAAAGTATTGACACAGTGGCCAGAGCTGGAACTCACGTCGTATTCGATCTTGATTTAAATTTTTGGAACATGATGGCCACAGACTTCTCTAACAAAGGTTATTGCATATCAGCAATTCACATCAGTTTGATCGCATAATCAGTTTGGAGGTTGTGCCATATGTATCATAAAAATTAGCTTGACGTGAAAGCAGTAACAGCATCGCTTGGATGATTCCTTCTTGAGAAAAAATACAGTAAAGAGTAAATAAAAAATTAAATCAAAATTTTCCTCGTTATATCAGACTATTTTGAAGTATTTGAGTGTTTCCTGCCTATAAATGAGATAAAGTTTATATAATCTGAGACAAACAACACCTCAGCCTAAGTAAAATACAAAAAATCTTGACAATTTAAATCCTTCTCATAATCTTCTTCACTGACCTTTAAGAATAGAATAACACTAGAATATGATGACTGTCATGAAAAAGTGCAATGGAGAAGATGTAGCCTACTGTAGAGTCGTAGCATTATCTTTTTCTACTTCCAGCAACGTGAAATATGCAGCAAAAATACTAAAATTCTGTCAAGTTAAGGTGAAAGAACTATGGGAAGAATTACATTTAAAACTGACTTGGTTAATTCTATCTCTTCCCAAACAGGCAGATGCGACTTCTACATGGGCCAAAGCAGCTACCTTCCAATTTCACTGTCATCCATTGTCCAGAAGAACAGTCCTCTCCTCCCTGGTTTGAATAAGGGGTAAGTGTGAGGAACATGATTTTTTTTTTTTTTTTTTTTTTTAAGGGAATCTTGGAAAGGGTGGCCATAAACGAATCACTTGCATATCACCCTGTCTCCCTCCATCAGGCCACCTTGTCTCCTGCCCCTCCCCTTCTCTCATATGCATCTCCATCCCATCCGTTCATCTCATCCTCAGCCTTCCCTTCCCCATTTGGCCTCCACCTCACTTACACTCTTCTATTCCGTCTCCCATTTTCCGTCCTCCCCACATGGCCACACCATCTCAGAGTATTTCTCTTAAATCTTTCAATCACATCCACATCATCACATAATTATACTGATAATAAATGTATTCGTGGCACAGCATGTTAGCGCTGGGTGAATCCGGACTGCTAAACAAGTGGCTGTATCACACCCTACCCAACACCACCTCCTGCATCAACTCTCCAATAATCATCACCGTCACAACTGTCCTCTCCATCACTAACTTATGGGTATGTAACTCTCTCTCTCTCTCTCTCTCTCTCTCTCTCTCTCTCTCACTGAGGATGTCAAAGAATACTGAAGAATCATCATTTACAAAAGAAAAGCTTATGTAATATATTGACCTACTGATAAGCACGATGACAGTACCAAACATAATAAGTTACAGCTGCAGTGTAACAAAGTTATCCGAAAAATCAAGCGAGAATATAAGGTATCTTTCATGAAGGAAAGTCAAATCCTACAAGATTATTTCATTGTATAAGCAGTAAGAAAATGTAAAGTATATAGTACAGGTCCTCTTTTAAACCAGGAAGGTGGTCTCGTCCATGCTAACCACACAACAGCAACAGTACTGAACTACTTTCACAGTATTTTTAAAAAGTAGTTAGGGAACAGGCTGTACCACCAACCGATCAGGGCTTTACCCCCCCAGGTGGATGGGATTGCTGGTGATAGAGAGAATTGGAGCTCTCGTTTCACTCACTCTCAGGATACCCTGACCATTCCCCCATTGTTGCCTTTTTTCAGGGTGACACTAACATGGGGAGTAGGCCAGCATACTCTCCCATACACCTTCCTCTAACTATCTTATGCACTACTCTACATGTGCTTTACATACCACACAACGTACCTTACTACGTCACAGGGGTTGGCACCATCAAGGGTATGGGGTCAGAAAACATTGCCCCCGCTGCTTAGTGATGGACTTGCTGGCAGGCATGGTGTGGGCTCTATCAGTGCAGTTTTGGGACAGTTATGGGATGGGGCTTGCATCTGACCCAGAGGGTACATGGCACTGTGGTTCCCAGACTGCCGTTTCGATTCTGTAGATAGGGGCCTGACCCTGGGAGTAGTGCCTCAGGAGGGTGCTCTATCATTGAATGTATAATGGTGGGGCGGTTTCAGTGCTAAGGAATGCTTGGAGAGTATCCCAGTAGCTATCTTGGCAAGATGCCCCAAGGCCACTGCCACAGCCATTGGTGGGCTATGGGTCCCTTATCCCTTGCCTGGACTTGGGACTGTGTGGGCAGGTGGGGCCAGTGGTTCATCTCCTCTTTTATTGATCAGACATGACAAATACGAATATCAAGAAGCATAAGCAAGGCTATGGAAACCAAATTACTTAAGGGGTTCACGGTGAAGGACTGTAGATATCAACTATTTTAGGAGGGAAGTGCAGGCTGATACAGTGGTGTGGGTGTGCTGGTAAAAAAAAGAAAAATGGGTAATATGTATCATGAATGTAATAAAATTAAACTTGAGAAACACCCAAGAGAAAAATCACACCAGCTGCGAGCCGATACATAGCTAGCGCAGCTCGGAGTATGACCCCGACCTTGACATACTTTGACCAGTTTCGAACTCGTAGTAGATTATCATCCCTATTATGCACCTGTAAAATTCTGTGATGATATCTTGAGCATTTTTTTTAAATTCAAGAACGAAGGAACCAGAGGCCAGAAGTCCGCAAACCGTTCCTTCCAAGAAAAAAAAAAAAAAAAAACAATACAAAAGAGAGCCAAATTCATGATCGTTCATTTCGAGATGCCTGGACACACTGCATTTGAAAGACTGGAGATCATAGGAAGTAGGAAATACAGACAGAGGGAGACAGTTCCAGAGTTGACCTGTTGCATAAATGAAGGACTGGGATCAACGGTTAACTCTTGCAGAAGTAATGGCGCTAACAGACACACAGAACTTGACCTACTTTCACCAATTTTGAACTCATTGGAAATTTTCATTCCTACTACACACCTGCAAATCTTTGTGATGATATCTTGAGCAGCTGCGAAGTTATCGTGGTAACAGACACACAGAGCTTGACCTACTTTCGCCATTTTCGAACTCGTGATCGATTTTTCCCCTACTACACATATGTAAAGTTTTGTGACGATATCTTGAGCGGTTCCAAAGTCATCGTGCTAACAGACAAGCAGACACACAGACAAATTGAAAACAATACCAGCCTCACTCTTGTGGCTGGTAATGAAGGGATTAAAGAAGCGAAAATATTGTTTGGTACACTCATTGATTTCAGCTATATTGGTGTATGCTCCACACGTTGGCCTTGATGGTGGAAAAAAAAAAAAACGATTCTGGGATGGCGATATACAGTATATATTTTGTGTCATGGGGAATAATGAGATTGTAGTTTTGGGTGGGAATTTAAATGGTTATGTGGGTGAAGTAACACAAGGATATTGAGGGATGCATTGGGGATGCACAGATGGTACACGGAATGCAAATGGAGAAAGAATACTCGAATTTGAGGAGGTAATGAACATGCTCGTGTGCAACATGCATTTTTTGAAAAGAGAGAGTAGGCTGATTACATATGAGTCTGGTGGTAATAGCAGCCAGACTGACAACATTCTGGTTAGGAGGGCTAATAGTAGATTGTGGAAGGATGTTAAAGTTATAAGGTGTGAAGAACGTGTGCAGTATCATATACCGCTGGTATGTAACATGGTGCTGAAGAAGCAAATGGTGAAGAAGAGGACCTGTGCACCGATAAGGAAGCTATGGAAATTAAAATCCTAATCAGTAAGGGATGCCTTCTATAATGAGAAAAGTAGAATAGTGGCTGTATAAGAAAAAAATGTTAATGACCAGTACAGAGCTCTCAAGAACAATCTCTTGAGAGTTACTGATTCATTGTGTGGATGGACAAGGGGCTCTCTACGACATAAGGTAACATGGTGATGGGATGAGAATGTAGAAGCTGCAAATATGAAGAAAAGAAGGCTTTTTCAGGAATGGAAAGGGAACAGTATCAGAGAGGAATACTTGGCTGCCAAGAGTTTAGCCAGAAAGGAGGTATACAGAGCAAAATCTGAGTCACAGAAACTTTTACTGGATAACGTAAATAATGCCAAAAGCAAGAATGTCGCATTTAGTGTGACAAATCAGATGAAGAAGGAAAGCATGGGTACTATAGGTGAGCTGTGTGCGAATAAAGATAAAAGAAAGATAAGGTAGTGGTGGACAGTGAGGATGTAAAAAATGCTTGGAGAGAGTGTTTTAACCGGCTACTGAATGAAGAGCTTGACTGGAACAAGGAAGGTTTGGAGTCAGGGGATATAATTTTTGGCCCTTGGCCTTTGATTGATGCTGTTACTATAAGCAAGGCAATAGACAGGAAGCAGTTTGGGAAGTTAACGGGTGTGTTTCGCCTGCTTGCTGAAATGCTGAAGGCCTCAGGAGATGTAGGAGTGGGTGTAGTTACTGATTTGATAAATTTTAAGATTTATGAGTGTGTTGCCCCAGATGACTGGCTGAAGAATGTGATCGTATAATTATATTAGGGGGAGGGTGATGCCCTGGAATGAGGAAATTAAAGAGGCATAAAACCTTTGGACCAGATAATGAATGTAATGGGGAAAGTCCTAGATGATATGATTTGTTTTGTAATAACAGAACAGATGAAGGAAAAACAAATGAAAAAAAAAATGATCCATACACCATATTACTAGTGTCATCCATACAAAATCTATAACAGTTGGACTCGAACAGCTGTTGGTTGAATTTTTGGTGGTAACAACTCTTGGAAAGCGAGTTCCAAAGAGATACAGTTCGGGGAATAAAATATTTCTGATAAGTGGAAGTTCTGAAATATGTCAGTGTTACATTCCAGTCATTGATGACATTTCAGTCACTGACGTGATGGCAGGCAAACGGACCACTGATGTCATACTGATTGTCTAAGCTTCAGGCAAAATATATAGCATAGAACAGTGAGTTGTACTTTTTTTTGATGATTTGCAAAAAAAAACTGACAAAGCCCAAAGGAAGGTGGTGAAGTAAGCAGTGGGAAAGCTTGGGATCGAGGAATGGCAGATTAGAGTAGATATGGCAATGTATATGATTGCTCGTACGCAGGTGAGAGTAAATGGAGATAAGAGTGATGAGTTTTCGGTGAATGTTGGCATATGTTTGTTACGGAACAGAGAAAGATAATGTACACTTTAAGTGAGAATACTAAAAATCACTACTGTCCCGTAAAGTTCCAGGTTCAAAACAAAAGAGTTAGGTAAAATTACAAGTTAAAGTTTAATGCTCAAACTAACAACAAAACATTCAGGACTCATAAGGATAATGTAATGGCAAAAAACAGGTTAAATATATAGTTAACTGCAATAGCCTCTATTAACACGAAATTAGCATGAGTAAATTTATCTAAGTCAGCCCTGTTAAAATGAGATACCAGATAATACTCAGTGAATGCCAGATATATTATTACAGATACAAAATATTATTAATGATGGCTGACAATTAGAACTTTACATAAATTACAAAAACCTTACTAGGCCTAAGAATTAACCTTATGCTACACAGTACAAGAAAAAATGCAACAACAGTTATACTCAAATTACACACAGCTGTAGAAGGTTGGAGACTTCTTGAGCACTCACAATAATAACTGTACAGGGGAGGATAGAGATGTGAACAAAATGAGGAGTAGATCTAAGTGGCAATGATGCAGAGACTGAGCTCATTATATAGGGGCCAGTAGAGCTTAATACAACTTGTAAGAAGGACGCGCAAATGAAGCCATGGGGACAAAGAGTTGACAATCCCGCACTGAACAACAGAAAGGACGACTTACTCTACTATAACGGTAGAAGGGGGGGACTGAGGCAGTACATGCTCGTGATCAAACAGGCAGCACACTGTACGTTAGAATTACACAAAGGATGATGAAATCATAGGCTATGTAACACCTCCCCACAAAGAAAAAGAAATTTACCAAGGAAATTTCTTATTACTCTAAAACAATCTGTCTAAAGTCTAGATAAGCAATCTGCAATAACATTTTCTTTCCCCTTGACATGTTGTATGTCTAACGAATACTCCTGAAAAAGTAGACTCCATCTTGTCAATCTCTGATTTTTATCTTTAAACTTACTAAGGAATTTCAGTGGGTTATGATCGGTATAAATGACAATGGGGTCAAAACCAGAACACAAATAAAATGAAAAATGCTGTAAACCCAAAATCAAGGCCAAAAGCTCTTTCTCAATAGTTGAGTAGTTCTTTTGAGGTGGAGTGAACTTCTTACTGTAATAAGATACAGGATGTTCAATACCCTGATCATCCTCTTGCAGCAAACAGCTCCAGCTCCTGTATCACTTGCATCAACAGACATCTTAAAAGGCTTAGCAAAATTTGGAGTAGCGAGCACTGGCTGACTTAATAGGATAGCTTTAAGTTTGTTGAAAGAGGATTCACAGTTATCGGTCCATGGAAATTCAACTCCCTTTTTCAGTAGGTCTGTAAGTGGTGATACAAGAATTGAAAAGTTAAGAACAAATCTCCTGTAATAACCTACCATTCCCAAAAATCTTTGTAGCTCTTTCCTACTTTTAGGTCTGGGAAGATCACTTATAACCTGAACCTTAGCTCCTGGCGGTGCAACATGTCCATCACCAATTACGTACCCAAGGTACTGAACTTTAGCTTGACCAAACTCACACTTTGATAAATTAGCTACAAGATTAGCCTGAACTAAACGCTCAAGAAATTTACTGACATGGCATAGGTGATATTTCCAGTTGTCACTGAAGATTAATACATCATCAATATAAACAACACACCCTGCCAAACCCTCTGTTACAACATTCATGAGCTTCTGAAATGTGGCTGGTGCATTCTTCATACCATATGGCATTACCGAACATGCAAAAGTCTTTCCTAGTGTTACAAAACATGAGATCTCCCTAGCACGTTCAGTCATAAGTACTTGCCAGTATCCCTTTAACAAATCAAACTTACTTATGTACCTAGCCTTTCCGATCTTGTCTATGCAATCTTCCACACGAGGGAGAGGGTAAGTGTCTGTTTTGGTTATCTGATTAACACGTCTGTAGTCGATGCAAAGCCGCTGTGACCCACCTGGCTTAGGGACTAGAGTGACAGGAAAATTCCACTCGCTCTGACAGGGCTCAATCATCTTGTGGTCCAACAGGTAGCCAAGCTCCTTCTGGACGAGAGGAACTTTCACTGGGTTCACACGGTAAGGAGGCAGTTTAATTGGCCTTGCGTCTCAAACATCGACATCATGCATCAACACAGTGGTTCTTCCTGGAGTGGCACGGAACACTTGCTGGTACTCCTGCAGTAATGCCGAAATCTCTTGCCTTTCCTCGGGAGGTAGATGAGAAAGCTTAGTCTGGAGATCATTCATGATTCAGGATTCTTCCCCAAACTATCACTCAGGCTCATACTACATGGGAGAGCTTCACTTGCAGACTCGGGTGGAACAGCTACAGTGCACACTGGATTATTTTCGTCCCGCCTGTGATATAACTTTAGCATGTTGATGTGACATAGTTGCTTGCTCTTTCTAGATCTGATGTGGCGATGACATAGTTAACATCACTGAGTTTCTTCTCCACGAAATAAGGACCACTGAACTTGGCTTGAAGAGGTTGCCCATGCACCGGTAGCAGAATCAAAACCTGATCTCCTGGCTGAAAGTGGCGTAACCTGGACTTCTTATCATACCAAGTCTTCATCTTCTCCTGAGCAGCTCCTAAATTCTCTCTCGCCAGCTGTAAAGCAGTGGACAGCCGTTCTCTGAACTTCATCACATACTCCAGCAGGTTGACGTCATCTTCCTCCGACAGCCAGCATTCCTTGAGTAACTTAAGGGGTCCTCTTACTTCATGGCCAAACAGTAGTTCAAAAGGTGAGAAGCCCAGTGATTCATTTAGAGATTCTCTTGCAGCAAACACAACGAATGGAAGACCTTTATCCCAGTCTTTCTGATGTTCCAAACAGTATTTCTTGAGCATCGATTTGAGTGTTTGATGATATCTTTCCAACGCTCCTTGGGTCTGGGGATGGTAAGCTGAAGACGTGATCTGGGTGATGCCCAACTCTTTCAGAGACTGCTTGAAAACGTTTGACATGAAATTACTTCCTCGGTCGGACTGTACCTCCTTGGGCAGACCAAACTTTGTGAAGAACCCTAGCATTTCCTTAACCACGTTCTTTGTTGAGATATTTCTAAGTGGAATGGCTTCAGGATAACGAGTAGCCATATCAATCAGGGTCAACACATAAGAAAATCCTGAAGAAGCCTTAGGAAGAGGGCCCACAATATCCACCAACACACGGGTGAAAGGCGCCTCAAAAGAAGGAATGGGAACTAGAGGTGCAACCTTCTCGGTCTGATTACACTTCCCCACAACTTGACAGGTGTGACAAGACTTACAATACCAGGAAACATCCCTGAAGATACCTGGCCAGTAGAAGTGTTTCAAAATGCGTGCCACAGTCTTCCTCACTCCAAGGTGTCCTACCAAACTGGAATCATGAGCCACTCTAATAATATCCTGCCTACAAACACGAGGGATGACAACTTGATGTACAACCTCCCATTCACAGTCGGCTGATGCTGTTGGGGGTCTCCACTTCCTCATAAGCACTCCTGACTTTATATAATAACAAGTAGAAGCACCGGCTGACTCTTCCTCACTGCAAGCAGAGTTAGCTAGACCTTTCAACTCAGGGTCAGCAACCTGCAACTCAACCAACTCTTGACGAGACAAATTATCAACACTACGGGGTACTGCCTCATCTGGTGAGTGGTCCAAATTAGCAAGAAAAGTGTCAGCTAGGATAAAATCATCATCATCATTATCCTCTAAATCACCAGTAACTTTAGACTTAGCCCTAGTGACAGCACATGCAGGGAACACATCAGGGACATCACAATCCTGGGACGCAGCCACTGGCTCACTAAACAACTGAGGAGCTGAACACACTTGACTTCCACCAATATCATTTCCAAGTAAGAAAGTTACACCTGACACTGGGAGTGTCTCAACCAACCCAACCATAACGGAACCATTAGCAAAACCAGACTCTAAATTCACTCTGCACAGAGGGACAGAGAAGTAATTATTCCCTACACCTTGTATGATTACCGTTTCATCAGAGGAATTAACATTAGAGCCTAGAACACTGGTCAGCATAAGGGATTGGCAAGCACCTGTATCACGATATATTTTAACTGATTTCCTGTCATTACTGTCCAGAGGACTGACAAAACCATCAGACAGGAAATTAGCACATGAACTCTTGAGAGTGTCACCCACGTTACTGCTCAAAAGAGGAGCTCCATCATGAGAATTTAAGTTACCCCTCAAAGCAGGTTCAGTTAACTCAGTTAAAGAAATCTGGGAACTCTCAAGTGTGGACACTAGACCAATTGACTGAATATTTAAAGACTTCTTTTTGTTCACATCACGCTGTCTCCTGAAACATTTCTCCGTAGTATGACCAAGCTTACTACAATAAGTACATTTACTTTTCTGAAATCTAGAGGTGAAGCTGGTATTTACTTCCTGAGAAACATCATCTTTATTCTCTTTCCTGTTACCTGTACTCTGAGTAGAGGCAACGTACTTACTCTCAGCTTTCCTTTTTCCTTTAGAATATCTCTTGTGAGTGAGAACATATTCATCAGCTAAAACTGCAGCATCAGACAAATTATCTATTCTTCTCTCATCAAGATATAGGCTTACATCTTTATAAATACACCTCTTGAAGTCCTCCAGCAAAATCATCTGCTTAAATTTACCAAAATCAGAATCCACATTCTTAGAATTTAACCACGGCTCTAACAGATCTTCTTTGATTTTTGCATACTCAACATGGGATTGCTTATCTTGCTTGTAAGTTGTCCTAAATTTTACTCTCTTGGCTTCAGGAACAAGCTCATAGGCCTTAAGTATCAAGCTCTTAACTACATCATAATTATCACATTGATCCTGAGGCATAGATGCATAAGTTACTTGAGCTTTACCGGTGAGAACAGTTTGAAGGAGTACTGGCCAATAATTTTTGGGCCAATTAAAACCTGTAGCTACCCTCTCAAACAACTGAAAATACTTTGTTAAATCAGATTCATTAAAAGGAGGGACAAGTTTAACATTTTTAGCCACATCAAAATCATCAGAGCTAGATGATCCAGTTCCACCTTGTTTCATGCGATACTCATGGTCTGCCTGAATCCTGGCTAGTTCAATTTGTGTCTGAGCCTGTATCTGTGCCTCCTGAATCCGAGCATTTGCCTGAAATTCAGCCTCCTTAACGCGAGCCTCCTGCAGGGCTAGCTGTAACTTAGCTAATTCAATCTGGGTTTGCTCATTTGGAGGAGTTACATTAAACAAGCTTTCATTAATCATGTCAACAATTTCATCTTTAGAATGATGAGAGCGAACAGCAATTCCCAATTGTTGAGCAACAAGCTTAAGTTCATTCTTTGTTCTGTTTTCTACATCACACACTGTTTGCACATTTGACAAAAAATCTTTGGCTTCATCAAGTGTAGAAATAGTAGACATCAAGAATAAATCACAGTCACAAAATATCAAACAATATCCTAATGATAATATCCTGAATATCCTGATAAGAGGTCGCCAAATTTATGTTACGGAACAGAGAAAGATAATGTACACTTTAAGTGAGAATACTAAAAATCACTACTGTCCCGTAAAGTTCCAGGTTCAAAACAAAAGAGTTAGGTAAAATTACAAGCTAAAGTTTAATGCTCAAAATAACAACAAAACAGTCAGGACTCAGGAGGGTAATGTAATGGCAAAAAACAGGTTAAATATATGGTTAACTGCAATAGCCTCTATTAACATGAATTTAGCAAGAGCAAATTTATCTAAGTCAGCCCTCATAAATGAGAAAACCGGATAATGCTCAGTTAAAGATATATTATTACAGATACAAAATATTATTAATATTGGCTGACATTAAAAACTCTACATGAATCACAAAAACCATACTAGGCCTACGAATTAACGCCTTAGGCCATACAGTACAAGAAAAATGGTAACAACACTTATACTCAAATTATACAGCAGCTAGATGGCTGGAGACTTCCTGAGCACTCACAAAAATAATAATACACTATACAGTGGAGGACAGAGATGTGAACAAAATGAGGAGTAGATCTAAGTGGCAATTAATGCAGAGACTGAGCTCATTATATAGGGGCCGGCAGAGCTTGATACAACTTGTAAGAAGGACGCGCAAATGAAGCCATAGGGGACAAAGAGTTGACGATCCTGCTCTGAACAACAGAAAGAACGACTTACTCTACTATAAGAAGGAGAATGGGGGAGTGAGGTAGAACACGCAAGCCTGGTCACTATGGAAGCCACGAGGCGAATCGTGATCGAACATGCAGCATACTGTACGTTAGAATTATACAAAGGATGATGAAATCATAGGCTATGTAACACCTCCCCACAAAGAAAAAGAAATTTACAAAGGAAATTTCTTATTACTCTAAAACAATCTGTCTTAAGTCTAGATAAGAAATCTGCAATAACATTTTCTTTCCCCTTGACATGTTGTATATCTAATGAATACTCCTGAAGAAGAAGACTCCATCTTGTCAATCTCTGATTTTTATCTTTAAACTTACTAAGGAATTTCAGTGGGTTATGATCGGTATAAATGACTATGGGGTCAAAACCAGAACACAAATAAAATGAAAAATGCTGTAAACCCAAACTCAAGGCCAAAAGCTCTTTCTCAATAGTGGAGTAGTTCTTTTGAGGTGGAGTGAACTTCTTACTGTAATAAGATACAGGGTGTTCAATACCCTGATCATCCTCTTGCAGCAAAACAGCCCCAGCTCCTGTATCACTTGCATCAACAGCCATCTTAAAAGGCTTAGCAAAATTTGGAGTAACGAGCACTGGCTGACTTAATAGGATAGCTTTAAGTTTACTGAAAGAGGATTCACAGTTATCGGTCCAGACAAATTTAACTCCCTTTTTCAGTAGGTCTGTAAGTGGTGATACAAGAATTGAAAAGTTAAGAACAAATCTCCTGTAATAACCTACCATTCCCAAAAACCTTTGTAGCTCTTTCCTACTTTTAGGTCTGGGAAGATCACTTATAATCTGAACCTTAGCTCCTGGTGGTGCAACGTGTCCATCACCAATTACGTACCCAAGGTACTGAACTTTAGCTTGACCAAACTCACACTTTGATAAATTAGCTACAAGATTAGCCTGAACCAAACGCTCAAGAAATTTACTAACATGGCATAGGTGATCTTTCCAGTTGTTACTGAAGATTAATACATCATCAATTTAAACAACACACCCTGCCAAACCCTCTGTTACAACATTCATGAGCTTCTGAAAAGTGGCTGGTGCATTCTTCATACCATATGGCATTACAGAACATGCAAAAGTCTTTCCTAGTGTTACAAAACATGAAATTTCCCTGGCACGTTCAGTCATAGGTACTTGCCAGTATCCCTTTAACAAATCAAACTTACTTTTGTACCTAGCCTTTCCGATCTTGTCTATGCAATCTTGCACGCGAGGGAGAGGGTAAGTGTCTGTTTTGGTTATCTGATTAACACGTCTGTAGTCGATACAAAGCCGCTGTGACCCACCTGGCTTAGGGACTAGAGTGACAGGAGAACTCCACTCGCTCTGACAGGGCTCAATCATCTTGTGGTCCAACATGTAGCCAAGCTCCTTCTGGATGAGAGGAACTTTCACTGGGTTCACACGGTAAGGAGGCAGTTAAATTGGCATTGCGTCTCCAACATCGACATCATGCACCAAAACAGTGGTTCTTCCTGGAGTGGCACGGAACACTTGCGGGTACTCCTGCAGTAATGCCGAAAACTCCTGCCTTTCCTCGGGAGGTAGATGAGAAAGCTTAGTCTGGAGATCATTCATGATATCAGGATTCTTCCTCAAACTATCACTCAGGCTCACACTCCATGGGAGAACTTCACTTGCAGACTCGGGTGGAACAGCTACAGTGCAGACTGGGTTATTTTCGTCCCGCCTGTGATATAACTTTAGCATGTTGATGTGACAAAGTTGCTTGTTCTTTCTACGATCTGGTGTGGCGATGACATAGTTGACATCACTGAGTTTCTTCTCCACGAAATAAGGACCACTAAACTTGGCTTGAAGAGGTTGCCCATGCACCGGTAGCAGCATCAAAACCTAGTTTCCTGGCTGAAAGTGGCGTAACCTGGAATTCTTATCATACCAAGTCTTCATCTTCTCCTGAGCAGCTCTTAAATTCTCTCTCACCAGCTGTAAAGCAGTGGACAGTCGTTCTTTGAACTTCATCACATACTCCAGCAGGTTGACGTCATCTTCCTCCGACAGCCAGCATTCCTTGAGTAGCTTAAGGGGTCCTCTTACTTCATGGCCAAACAGTAGTTCAAAGGGTGAGAAGCCCAGTGATTCATTTGGAGATTCTCTTGTGGCAAATACAACGAATGGAAGACCTTTATCCCAGTCTTTCTGATGTTCCAAACAGTATTTCCTGAGCATCGATTTGAGTGTTTGATGATATCTCTCCAACTTTCCTTGGGTCTGGGGATGGTAAGCTGAAGACGTGACCTGGGTGATGCCCAACTCTTTCAGAGACTGCTTGAAAACATTTGACATGAAATTACTTCCCCGGCCGGACTGTACCTCCTTGGGCAGACCAAACTTGGTGAAGAACCCTAGCATTTCCTTAACCACGTTCTTTGCTGAGATATTTCTAAGTGGAATGGCTTCAGGATAACGAGTAGCCATATCAATCAGGGTTAACACATAAGAAAATCCTGAAGAAGTCTTAGGAAGAGGGCCTACAATATCCACCAGCACACAGGTGAATGGCGCCTCAAAAGGAGGAATGGGAACTAGAGGTGCAACCTTTTCGGTCTGATTACACTTCCCCACAACTTGACAGGTGTGACACGACTTACAATGCCAAAAAACATCTCTGAAGATACCTGGCCAGTAGAAGTGTTTCAAAACGCGTGCCACAGTCTTCCTCACTCCAAGGTGTCCTGCCAAACTGGAATCATGAGCCACTCTAATGATATCCTGCCTACAAATAAGAGGGATGACAACTTGATGTACATCCTCCCATTCACAGTTGGCTGATGCTGTTGGGGGTCTCCACTTTCTCATAAGCACTCCTGACTTTATATAATAACAAGTAGAAGCACTAGCTGACTCTTCCTCACTGCAAGCAGAGTTAGCTAGACCTTTCAACTCAGGGTCAGCAACCTTCAACTCAACCAACTCTTGACGAGACAATTTATCAACACCACGGGGTACTGCCTCATCTGGTGAGTGGTCCAAATTAGCAAGAAAAGTGTCAGCTAGGATAACATCATCATCATCACTACCCCCTAAGTCACCAGTAACTTTAGACTTAGCCCTAGTGACAGCACATGCAGAGAACACATCAGGGATATCGCAATCCTGGGCCGCAGTCACTGGTTCACTAGACAACTGAGGAGCTGGACACACTTGACTTCCACCAATATCATTTCCAAGTAAGAAAGTTACCCCTGACATTGGGAGTGTCTCAACCAACCCAACCATAACGGAACCATTAGTAAAACCAGACTCTAAATTCACTCTTCACAGAGGGACAGAGAAGTAATTACTCCCTACACCTTGTAAGATTACAGTTTCATCAGAGGAATTAACATTAAAGCCTAGAACACTGGTCAGCATACGGGACTGGCAAGCACCTGTATCACGATATATTTTAAATGATTTCCTGTCATTACTGTCCAGAGGACTGACAAAACCATCAGACAGGAAATTAGCGCATGAACTCTTGAGAGTGTCACCCATGTTACTGCTCAAAAGAGGAGCTTCATCATGAGAATTTAATTTACCCCTCAAAGCAGGTTCAGTTAACTCGGTTAAAGAATTCTGAGAACTCTCAAGGGTGGACTCTAGACCAATTGACTGAATATTTAAAGACTCCTTTTTGTTCACATCACACTGTCTCCTGAAACATTTCTCCGTAGTATGACCAAGCTTACTACAATAAGTACATTTACTTTTCTGAAATCTAGAGGTGGAGCTGGTATTTACTTCCTGAGATACATCATCTTTATTCTCTTTCCTGTTACCTGTACTCTGAGTAAAGGCAACGTACTTACTCTCAGCTTTCCTTTTTTCTTTAGAATCTCTTGTGAGTGAGAACATATTCATCAGCTAAAACTGCAGCATCAGACAAATTATCTATTCTTCTCTCATCAAGATATAGGCTTACATCTTTATTAATACACCTTTTGAAGTCCTCCAGCAAAATCATCTGCTAATATTTATCAAAATCAGAATTTACATTCTTAGAATTTAACCACTGCTCTAACAGATCTTCTTTCATTTTTGCATACTCAACATGGGATTGCTTATCTTGCTTGTAAGTTGTCCTAAATTTTACTCTACAGACTTCAGGAACAAGCTCATAGGCCTTAAGAATCAAGCTCTTAACTACATCATAATTATCAGATTGATCCTGAGGCAAAGATGCATAAGTTACTTGAGGTTTACCGGTGAGAACACTCTGTAGGAGTACTGGCCAATACTTTTTGGGCCAATTAAAACCTGTAGCTACCCTCTCAAACAACTGAAAATACTTTGTTAAATCAGATTCATTAAAAGAAGGGACAAGTTTAACATTTTTAGCCACATCAAAATCATCATAGCTAGATGATCCAGTTCCACCTTGCGATACTCATGCGATACTCATGGTCTGCCTGAATCCTAGCAATTTCAATTTGTGCCTGTGCCTCCTGAATACAAGCCTGAGACTCAGCCTCCTTAGCACGAGCCTCCTGCAGGGCTAGCTGTAACTTAGCTATTTCAATCTGCGTTTGCTCATCTGGAGGAGTTACATTAAACAAGCTTTTATTAATCATGTCAACAATTTGATTTTTAGACTGATGAGAGCGAACAGCAATTCCCAATTGTTGAGCAACAAGCTTAAGTTCATTCTTTGTTCTGTTTTCTACATCACACACTGTTTGCACATTTGACAAAATCTTTGGCTTCATCAAGAGTAGTAATAGCAGACATCATGAATAAATCACAGTCACAATATATCAAGCAATATCCTTATGATAATATCCTGAATATCCTGATAAGAGGTCGCCAAATTTATGTTACGGAACAGAGAGAGATAATGAACACTTCAAGTGAGAATACTAAAATCACTACTGTCCCGCAAAGTTCCAGGTTCAAAACAAAAGAGTTAGGTAAAATTACAAGTTAAAGTTTAATGCACAAACTAACAACTAAACATTCAGGACTCATAAGAATAATGTAATGGCAAAACAGGTTACATATATGGTTAACTGCAATAGCCTCTATTAACATGAATTTAGCAAGAGCAAATTTATCTAAGTCAGTCCTGATAAATGAGAAAACCGGATAATGCTCAGTTAAAGCAAGATATATTATTACAGATACAAAATATTACTAATATTGGCTGACATTAAAAACTCTACATGAATCACAATAACCTTACCAGGCGTACGAATTAACGCCTTAGGCCATATTGTACAAGAAAAATGGTAACAACACTTATACTCAAATTACACAGCAGCTAGATGGCTGCAGACTTCCTGAGCACTCACAAAAATAATGATACACTATACAGGGGAGGACAGAGATGTGAACAAAATGAGGAGTAGATCTAAGTGGCAATTAATGCAGAGACTGAGCTCAATATATAGGGGCCGGCAGAGCTTGATACAACTTGTAAGAAGGACGTGCAAATGAAGTAGGGGACGAAGAGTTAACAATCCTGCTCTGAACAACAGAAAGAACGACTTTACTATAAGGGGGATAATGGGGGAGTGAGGTAGAACACGCAATCCTGGTCACTATGGAAGCCACGAGGCGAATCGTGATCAAACATGCAGCATACTGTACGTTAGAATTATACAAAGGATAATGAAATCATAGGCTATGTAACGATATATATATATATAAATATATATATATATATATATATATATATATATATATATATATATATATATATATATATATATATATACGATATTTGAGAAGCAAAATTACTATGGGATGGCATCTAACTAGATGTCCAGAAAGCGTTTGATAACGTCCCACATCGAAGACTATTTGAAAAACTAAACGTCCAAAGTCTATTTGACAAATTATGTTCGTGGATTGCTGATTGGCTAGCCAGTCCCAAGCAATGTGTGGTAATAAACAGGGAGTCATTAGACTGCGTAGAAGTAACTAGCGAAGATATCAAAGAGTCAGTTCTAGGACCAGTTCTTTTCACTCTAAAAAATGAACACGTTTCAAAAAGTAGCGAAATTTGCAGATGACACGAATATTGGAGGCAGGCAGAGTAATTAATAATGCAGACCGTGAATCTATACAAAATAACCTGGATATGTTAGAAATTGGAGTGAAAAATGGAAGATGAAAATTTATGTAGATAAATGCAAGGTCTTTGCCGACAAAACTATTAAATAATGACCATCGTATGTTCGATACGCCACTGGCGGAAGTAAAGGGCGAGAGATATTAAGTTCATTAAGAACTTCAAGACTTCTTAAACACTGTATTCCGGTTAGAAACAAAGGAAACCGAATGGTCGGCATTATCGCAAGAAACTTCGATCATTAAATGCCCAATGTAATCTCGAAACTTTATTCCTCTCTTATTATTAGACTCCAAGTAGAATACTGTTTGTGGTACTGGTCCCCAAAGCCTGTAATCGAGATATACAAACTTGAGAGAGTGCAGAGCTATACAAACTTGAGAGAGTGCAGAGCTGAGCCACAAAAATTATCCCATCGCTGCAAAACTTAACTCCCATCCCCGAGTTGCGACTGAAGAAACTATGTTTTATTTAAAAAGATAATAAAATACGACTTAAAGGAGATCTGTTTCTTGTACTGAAAATTCTTAAACTCAGATAAGTTAAATATGCTAATCTGTTCGAAATACAGAATGATACTATGACTAGATACTCATATAATGGAATGAATATAAAAAACAAGAGATAAGTAAGCGATATGAGCATAGGGAAAAAGTACTTAAATATTAGTTAAGTGCAACAATGGCATAAGCTACAAATACTTCGACACGGCTATAACTGAGTGTTGTTTATTTCCAGGTTGAAGCGTATGCTGACGAGGGTGAGTTTGCTAAATAATAAGAACATTCGGTGATTGTGTACGCTCTTACTTTTGCAGATCTGCAGATTAGAGATTACAATGAGGAGAATTGTGTCTCTTCTGGCTGTTCTATAAAACCTTCTGTTTGTATTTTTTAAAACATCGCCTTTTTTTCTTCTTGCAGCCAATTTTTTTCATTTTATCCTCTTTTCTACACGTAGAGTAGATCTTAGCAGAATTAACTTCTTCTCCAAAGGAAAACCTCGTCATGGACCATTAAGTCTTCTTCTATCTGTACTTCCTATTTACAGTATTCTTATTTACATTATCCGTATCAGCGTTTAGAGTAGTTTCAAACCTTTCTGCTCACAAACATATAATACTCTGAAGCAGCGCACAACATTACTACTGTAAATACCAATGCCAAGCAACAGAGGATCATCAGCATACATCATATCTGAAATACTCCATGCCTATCGAGTTATCACCAGCATCAGAAAGGAGAAATCAGAAGATTCGCATATACAAGAACTGGAAGCTTTTATATTATGATTCAGCCACTTCAGCATTAGTATTAGTTGCACGAAAATATAGAATATTTGCAGAATCTGCAACAAGAATTATCTCCTCATTAGAGTCATCCAGGACGTCCCAAAGAGTCCGGGTAAAGAGGATCGATGTGCCTAACTACCAGGAGGGATGTGAGGTTGCCGGTTTTATTGTGTTAGCTCCACCATCATCATCATCCACACCCCCAGCACCATTCACTCCAAACACTGCCACCCAATGGTTTTCGTCACGTCTGTTTCAAGAGACTGATGTACAGTTTTTATCGTCATTTTAGAAATCTTCATCATCCTATTATCACTTTAGAAATGAGATGGGTTATGACGAAAACAAAAGGGACAACACAACACACCTTTCATTAACTATACAGGCTATTTCAAAATATTGTACTTGATAAATTGGACTGTTTAGACGTCTGTGCCTCGTTCTATGTGTGTGTGTGTGTGTGTGTGCGTTTGTGTGTGTGTGTGTGTGTGTGTGTGTGTGTGTGTGTGTGTGTGTGTGTGTGTGTGTGTTCTTACCTAATTGTTTCTTACCTAATTGTATCTTTACAGGAATGAGTCAAGCTCGTAGTGTCCCGTGTCTTAAACCATATTTATCGTACATATCCTTAAATTTGTGAATTGTTTTCGCACACACTATTTCATTCGGTAGTGCATTCCATTGATCAATTGCTCTGTTTGGGAAACTGAATATCCTTACGTCTTTATCACCTCTCTTCTTATGAAGTTTTTTGCAGTGTCCTCTTGCTGATGCTTCTCCATATGTTAAGTAATCATTTATGTCTATTTTCTCCATTCCTGATATGCATTTATATAGCATTATCATGTCACCTCTTTTCCTTCTCTCCTGTAGCGTTGGTAGATTCAGTTTATTTAGTCTTTCTTCGTAGCTTAGGTCCCTTAAGCTTGGTATCCATCTTGTAGCGGCCCTTTGAACTTTTTCAATCTTGTCTAGGTGCTTTTTGAGATGAGGACTCCAGACTACTGATGCATATTCCAGGGTTGGTCTAATCAATGATGTTATTATCCTTCTTAGCATGTCTTCATTTATGTATGTGAATGCTATTCTCATATTTCCAAGCAGTGTATACATGTTCCGTACCTTCTCGCTGATGTGGTCAGCCGGAGATCGTCTGTTATTGATAATCACACCTAGGTCTTTCTCTCTTTCTGATGTGTATAGGGTTTTATTTCCTAACTTATAATCCCAATCAGGTCTTTTTCCACTTTTACCAAACTTGATTACATGACACTTGTCCACATTGAATTCCATTTGCCATGTACTACTCCATTCATGAAGTTTATTTAATTCTTCTTGTAGCTCTTTACAAGAGTCTGTGTTAGTAATTCTCCTTTGTATTTTTGCATCATCTGCAAACATATTCAGATAGCTCTCATTTCCAGTGTTACTGTTTATATCATTTATATACACTAAAAACATGATTGGTGCCAGCACTGAACCCCGTGGTACTCCACTAGTCACTTCTTTCCATGATGAGTAGTTTCCTCTTAGTACTGTCCACATTTCTCTTTTTATGAGAAAGTCTTGCATCAAACAAAAAAATTTGCCTCGAATTCCTCCTTGATGATACAGTTTCCATAAAAGTCTTTGGTGTGGTACTGTGTCAAAAGCTTTCTTGAAATCTAAATAGATACTGTCCACCCATCCTTCCCTTTCCTGTATTGTGTTTGTTACTCTGTCATAGTAGCTCAACAGATTAGTAACACATGATTTTCCTTTTCTGAAACCAAACTGTCTTTCTGTCATCATACTGTGTTCTTCTAGATGATTTACCCAAGCTTTTCTTATAAGTTTTTCTAATACCTTGCTTACAACACTGGTCAGTGATACTTGTCGGTAGTTGAGTGGATTTTGTCTATTTCCTTTCTTGAATAAGGGGACAATATTTGCTTTTTTCCAAATATCAGGTAGTTTACCTTGACTCAAGGATTTCTTGAAAATTAAAAATAATGGTTTACATAACTCCTTTGCACATTCTCGTAATACCCAACATGAAAATTCATCAGGACCACTTGCTTTTCCTCTGTCTAATCTACTTAACTCCTCCTGTATTACTTTTTCTGCTATTTGTATATCTGGTAGTATGTGTGGACATGCGTGTTCCACATAGTCCCTCTCAAAATTTTTTTCTTCTGTAAAAACTAACTGGAAATTCTTATTTAGTGCTTCACAAATATATTTCTCTTGTGTATAAGTGATTCCCTCATCCGTAATGGATTGGATTTTATCTTTTACTTTAGTTTTGCTTCTAATATAGCTGTAAATCAGCTTTGGTTGATCATTACTTTTATTTATTATATCCTCCTCAAACTGTTTTTGGGCTTCCCTCCTTATTCTTGTATAGTCGTTTCTTGCCTGTTTGTAATTATTATACGCCCTTTCACTATTATGTCTTCTGTATCTATTCCACAACAAATCTCTCCTTTCTTTTGATTTTTTACATTCTGTATTGAACCATTTCTGTATTTTCTTATCTGCTTCTTTGTGCTGTGGGATGTACTTCTGGACTCCTATTTCATAAAATTCACAAAAAATTTTATATACAGCATTTAAATCTTGTCCTCTAAGCTCATTTTCCCAATCAACTTCTAAGAAATACTTCTTTAGGTCTTGATAATTTCCCTTTTTATAGTTTAGGCTCTTTTTGTAACTAACATTGCTGTTTACTATGTCATATGCTATCCTGAAGTTATAATCTAGTACTGCATGATCGCTTTTGCCGAGTGGAGGGTGATATATTAAACTGTCAATATCATTTTCTTGCCTTGTAAATATTAGATCTAGCACTGAAGGTACATCAAGTCCTCTTTTTCTGGTGGTTTCCCTCACATGTTGCGTTAAGAAAAACTCATGTACGAGATTCAGGAGCTTTTGATCCCAACAGCTTTCTTGGCTATTTATATCTAGAGTATTCCAATTTATATTTGTATTGAAGTCCCCAGTTAGTATAATTCTTTCCGATTTCTCTTCCATTTTATGTAGCAATGATCTTACACTCTGAATTGTACTCTCTGCCAGGTCCTCATATTCGTCTCTTTCCCATGTGTTTGATCTGGGTGGCATGTACAAATTGGCTACAATTACTTTCCCTTCAGATGTGTCGATCTCTACTGCAATCAGTTCTACTTGTGATGGTATATCTAGTTTTATTTCCTTGACTTTTAGATTTTTCTTAGTTAATATTATAATTCCTCCTCCTTTTTTTAAATATCTGTCTCTTCTCCATATACAGTATTGTATTCCTCTAAGTTTAGTATGTCATTTGATATCCTTGGTATTAATTTTGTTACAGTTAGGAATATTATTTGTGGTTCATTTTCTCTGACATAATCATTCATCTCTAGTAATTCGGATACCATTCCATCCACATTTGAGTACATCAACTTTATCATCTTGTTTATATACTTGTCATGACATGGTTCTACTACCTTCCTCCTTTTTCTTCCATCCTGTTTGTGTACCACTTTCGTACCTGCAATCTTATTACTTTGTAAAAAAATTTCTTCTTCTCCTCTTCTGATCTTCCCTCATTTTTTTTTTTTGCTCTCTTCCCTTTTCTCTTTCAGTAATTCCAGTTCCTCTTGTGTTAGGCATCTTTTTATCCATACATTTTTGAACTCCTCTTTTTCCTTAAGATTCTTTGCATTTTTTAGTATCTCTTCCACAGTGTTTACACTGTGGAAAGTCACCTTTAGAGGTCTTGTCTTGCTTTTCTCGTATTTCCCTAACCTTTTGTGTTCCTCTATGTCTTTACTACAGATTTCCTCTGATACTTCTTTCAGTAAGCTCATTACATTTGCCATCTCCTTTTTGTCTCTTGTGATCTTGTTTTTAACTCCATCCTCTTCTATACCAGTGATTACTATTGATTTGTTTATCTCTACTGAATCTCTGACTAACTTTGGATTGTTTTGGATTATTCTTTTCACCTCCTTTTTAATGCTTTTTTTCCTCCACCCTTGTTTCTAAGTCTTTCTTTACTTTCACCATTTCAGCATACGTGGTTTCTACATCATTTTTGTAGCTTTGCACAGCTTCATTTACTTGTGTTATCTTCTCCTCAGTATCACTATTCTGGTCAATAAGACTGCTAACTTGCCTAATTGTCTCTGTGTCGTTTTTTAACTCTTCCATAACACTCTCGTGATTGACTACTGTACTTGCCATTTCACTCATTTTCTTCCTAAGTGTACTCAATTCCACGGTTAGTTCGCTGATGGTTGTGTCTTTCTTATTGGCCTCCCTTCCTAGTTTTTCTATTTCTTCCTTTTGCAAGTGCATCTGCTTCTTTATTTCATCAATTTCATTTTTGAAAGCCATTTCTAGTTTGTTTACACGTTCAACCAGTCTATTGTGGGTCTCTACTTCAACCAGTTCTTGGTAGAAATCATCATTTTGCTTTTTACCTTTATCCCTTTTCTTTTCCTAATTTGTTTTACTGAAGTATGTATCCATTTTGCAATACTCAAAGTGCAAAGCATATACTTACAATCTCCGTCTTGTTGTAGTCTAAACAAACCTCAGAGATGACTCAACGTATTCTTTCGTCTTGGTTCTATTTCCTGTTTTTACAAGTCTTGTTGAAACTTATTATTTTTTTCCTTTTCATAATGAACAATCATTTAGTCTAACCTGGTACTGAGCTTGACTCATACAAAGATACTATTTAGGTAATGCCACTGGCCGTGATGATCTGGTACGGAGTGCTGCTGTCACACGTCCGCCTAGATTGAATCCCTGTGTGTGTGTGTGTGTGTGTGTGTGTAGGGGGGGGCGAGTTTGTAAGTCCTTATCCTACTCCTGAGAGAGACTACATTTAGTCAAGCTTGGGTATGTGGGTGTGTGGGTGGTAGAAAACTAGGTTCGTGATGTAAATAGGTCCATGGTGAGAAGAAGTCCCTGTGGGAAGATAGGTCTAGGGGAATATATATCCTTGAGGAACTGGGCCAAGTAGGAATGTAACTCCAGTGGACTAAAACAGGTTCATAAAGGAAAGATGTGCATGGGAGATAATAAGTCCATGTGGGGATTTGGTGTTTCTTCTTGAGGAGAAAATAGGTCTATCGGGTGAAAATAGGTCGAAGGGAGTCAAATCCAACCAAGTTAGAAAATTAATCAATGAGTACAATACGGCTAAGGAGGAAAACAGACCCATGGAAGGATAATAAATTGATGGAGAAAATCGTTCCATGGTGGGAAATAACCCCAACATGAAGAATATGTCCGTGAGGGAAAACAGGATCATGGGGAAAAAGACTAAGGCCTTTGGCGAAAATTGGTCCATATGGATAATATGAGCATGCGCAAAATGGTCCTAAGGGAACAACAGATCCATAGGGTAAAGTACACCCACAGGGAAAAGAGATCGATGTGGAAATAGACACTACTTTGGATACTTTTCTCTAGCAAAAATAAATAAATAAATAAAAATAAAAATAAATAAAAAAAGAGGTGGATGGGTGGGTTTGTGGCTGACACCTCGGGGTGTAGTTGGTGACGGGTTTATGTACAGTATAAGTATCTACTGAAATACAGTGTACGTAGATGCCTGGCCTGCAACCGTGTGCGATCACTTCTTTGGAAATATATCATCAAACATCACATTAACCTTTAAAATTTTATACTTAATCCCACAAGAGAAAGAAATTACATTCAATTTTGTATGTTTCATCTTTCAAGTACAACGGTAACATATGTATTTAATGTTACTACTAGTGCGTCCAGATAATGCTGTCAAGATTTAACGAGGTTTTAACTTAAAGTATCGATATGTAAATAAAAATCCGAAGAAAAGTACAGTTCATTTGACTCCATGCCTGTATTTGTATCAGTGCTGCCAGTGGCCAGATCCCCTGAGATGTGAACCTTGAACCACAGTGTATTAGCAGGATTCGAAACATTCACTTTTAGAGTTGGTGAGAGGTGGATGGCAATTTACAGTTTGTTTGGGCAAAGGATGGGTGTGTGTGTAGAGATGAATCAATGATGTGGTTTTGGACCTGAGAGTGACAGCAAAGTAAGATGCAGTCACGTAAGTGCTGAGGGAGTAGTTTGAATATAACATTATAGCAATGAGAAAACGAAAGATTTTCTACAAACAGCAAAATTAAGGTATTAATTGGATATATCAGTGCTATTACATATATTGATGGTATTCCACAGTTGTGCTTAAGAGGTAGAACATTATTTTTTTCTCTCTTCCTCTTTTGTTTTTCAAATTCCAAAACTTAAATTATTTCCCTGCCGGTTTTTGCAGGATTGCATGGTGGGTGGGGGAGAAACATCCACTTTTCTCTCTTTTCCTCACAAACGTTTTAATCCTAGTAGAAGTAGTTGTTTTTAATTTGTAAACAGTTAACTTTGTTATGGGCCAATGAGTTTCCTATAATCTCTACTTCCATTGCACTCCTACTTTCACTCTCTCTCTCTCTCTCTCTCTCTCTCTCTCTTTCGCTTCATCCTCACTTCCTCATCCCTACCCTAGCACATTCCAACACCTAATCCCGCTGTTTTTTACTAGCCCCACACTCTTTTTTCTAAAATAGCCATAAAATAATATAAACGCATATTTTGTTCCCTCCATACTGATGCCTAAAAAGAGCTCAGGTGAGGGTCGAAACTCCTGGTAATTTCTTACATCTCTAGCCATAACTTATGGGTAACTGTCTCTTCACCACGAAATTTTGGGTAACAACTCTCCACCATTAACTTACGGGTCACAGTTCTACATCACGAACTTATGGTTAACTCTCTATATCAATAACTTAAAGGTAACTCTCATGATTAATGTATGGATAACGTTCACCATCACAACCTCTCTCCATCACTAGGGTTTTGTAACTTTCTTCATACCTAACTTATAAGTGACCCATTCTCCATCACATTCTTAGTATCTCTTCAAGAATAACATGGGTAACTCACTAACCTACGAGTGACTCTTAATTCGTCTCAAACTTGGGGTGTCATCGTCACAAATTCATGGATAAAACACCAATTTATAAGTGACTTTCTCCATCACAGACTCAAGATCTCTTCATAAATAACTTATGAGTAACTCACCTAGCTATGAGTGACTTTCTACATCACAAGCTTAGGGCTCATCGTCACTAACCTACAGGAAACTGCAAATCACGTAGTCTCTCCATCACTAACTTACTGGCAACTCTCCATTACTAACTTAGGGATAATCCTGTTATGGGTAACACTCTGTCACTGGCTTACGGTTAGCTTGGACTCATTCCGGGCACAGGATTCATTCATTCATTCATTCATTGCCAGACGCCATGTATCCCAAACGGGGTGGCCAAGGGCTTAGAGTTAATTGTTTTACAGGGAGGGGCACTAATCTTCCACCAACCCCACTTGACACGTAGGGATGCCAACAGCATCTGGTGTTCCCAGGCGGTCACCCATCAAAGTACTAACCAGACCCAACGTTGCTTAACTTCGCTGATCGGACGGTAAGCGGTGTACTCAACGTGGT
Source organism: Coenobita brevimanus (assembly GCF_032717465.1). Lineage (NCBI taxonomy): Eukaryota > Metazoa > Arthropoda > Malacostraca > Decapoda > Coenobitidae > Coenobita > Coenobita brevimanus. The sequence continues at coordinate 21,939,204 of NC_136961.1, read as the reverse complement.
ATATTCACTAATAGTTATAAAACCAGGATCCCTTTCATTACGCAGATTTTAGTGCGCAGAAGGAAAAACAGATGTATCTGGTTTCTGCCACCGCCTTTACTGGCGTTGCAAATACAGGTCGTAGCTCATGGTATGTTAGTCCCTAACTGCACTACGAAGCCGTATTATCTGTAGTACAAAAACAGCTGTTTCTCTCTCTCTCTCTCTCTCTCTCTCTCTCTCTCTCTCTCTCTCTCTCTCTCTCTCTCCTGTATGTATGTTGTATGTATGTATGTGTGTGTGTGTTTGTGTGTGTGTAAACCTACCAGTCATCCTACTGGTGAAGGCTGGTGTCCTGGTGGGTAGGCTTGTGGGCCGATGAGTAAGATGGGTGGGTGAGTGGGATGGGTAGGTTGAGAGGGATGGATGGATTGTGCAGGGTGTCCAGGGTGGGTGGGCAGTTGTGTGGAGTGCGTGGGGTGGGTTAGTAAGCAAGCAGGGTGAGTGAGGTGGGTGTGGAACATTTATTGAGTTGGTGATCGGGGCTGGTTGGGTGGGTGGGGTGGTTGTGCAGGGACTAGCATGGTATGGGTAGCTCTGCAGGGAATGGGCTGAGCTGGGTGAGTGAGGAATCGCGTGGACTGTGTGGGTGGGTAGGTGAGTGGGCACGGTGGGTTGGTGGATACGTGAGTGGGTGTTTAGTGAGGAAACTAGCCCAGGTAAATTAAGTTACGGGGAAGTGAATAGGCCAATGATCCATATGGGAAAATAGGTCCATGATCAACGTCCCTAGGGAAATGGGCCCAAGTATGATCATAGGTCCAACGGGCAGTTATCTCCACAGGGTAAATAGATCCATGAAAGTAAATTAGTTCATGTGGAGATTCAGTGATTTTCCATGACAGAAAAAAGATCCACGAGTTTAAAATTGGTCTGTGGGTAAAATAGGTTCTAGTGAGATAGCTTGTCAGTAGGAAGAATAGGTTCAAAGTTGGCCCAATGGGGAAAATAGTCCCACTGTAAAAGTAGGTCCAAGGTGGCAACTAGGTCCATAGTGAAAAATACGTCCATTGCAAAAAGAGACCATGGTAGACAATTAGTCCAAGGGGAAAACATATTCAAAGGAGGAATAGGTCCTTGTAGGAAAAATAGGATGATATTAAAAAAAAAAAATCCGAGTGAAAATACGGTAAAGTAGGTCCATGTACCAAATCAGATTCAAGGGGAAAAAGATGTCCACGTGAAAAATGGGCTTAGGAGGAAAAATAAGACCTTGGGGAAAGTGTCAAAGCAGGAACAGGTCTAAGGAGGAAAATAGGTGGTTGAGGACTGACACCTAGAAGGTGTAGCTGGACAGGGGTTTTATGTGTTAATATACACAATTATTGTTGCTACCACCACATCATTTTATTCAGCTGTGAGTATATTTCCATGTGAAAGAGTTAGATATAGTCTTTGTTAACCTCTTGCGATGTCTCCTAATCTGGATAAACTTGTCCGGAGATAGCACAACAGAGTCCACCATCTTCAGGCGATTATTTTTTTATTGGCTGTAGTCCAGTGCCAATTGATGCCTTTATTTCTTTTGTTGTCTCCCTGAGGAAGGGATCTGTGTAGTCAGAAACGTCAGAGTAATAGCTAACTTACCATTTCAAGCTTATGGCGTATATTTTTCTATCTTCTTATTATCAACCGACACATTTACTCAGCGTAGGAGAAACATTCTAAACTGGAGGAGGTTACCAATAGGCTTCATTTACCTCTTCGGTCTCGGGATTCTCTCTTAAGCAGAATAATATCTTCTCATTGCAGTGAGCCTGATTGTAATACGGTAGACGTCATCACATTCAAGGGAAATCCCCTCTTATGCCTACTCCAGTCATTTCTTTTATCTTTATACCAGTGTTCTCCAGACTGTGGGGTTCGCCCTCCTGGTGGGGCAAGTAGTTTATGCTGCGAGGGTGCAGCCTTATGGTAAAGGAATTGTGAAGTAACAAAAAACGTTTTACGTTCTCCTGAGGACTATCTTGAGTATCACTTAAGTATATCTTTTTCTTTTTTCATGAACGAACTTAATCCTCATTAGGTAATGTTTCAAATTTATGCAGTTCGCAAGTAAATCGACTGAGACGGCACAAAAATGCGATTCTTAAGGTAAGCAGAGGGGCACTCAGTGGAGAGCATCTCTCCGTCAAGGGCAACGTAATTTCCATAATAATGTTCAAAATGGGTTAGGGATTTTCATCATGGAGTGGCCCTAATGAGAGAGGGCAGTGTTTGCGAACTCCCTGTACTGTTTTTTGCAGATGATACTGTGTTGTTATGTGAAGACGAAGGGGAGCTGCAAGGCTTGGTGCATGAGTTTGGGAGAGTGTGTAAGAAACGGAATCTAAAGGTGAATGTAGGGAAGAGTAAATTTACGGTCTTCGAGAGAGGTGAAGTCAGTGAATGTACAGTGAGGTTGGATGATGAAATGGAAAATGTGAGTACGTTTAAGTACTTGGGAAGTATGATGAGTAAGGATGGAAGTTTGGAGGGTGATGTGCTTGAAAGGGTACAACAAGGAAGAAAGGTTGCTGGCAGTGATAAGAAACAGGGAAGTGAGCACGGAAGTGAAAACGTTATTACATCAGAGTATTGTGATACCAACTCTAACGTATGGAAGTGAAGCTTGGACGTTGTTGGAGGGACAGAAGTCAAGAGAGAGAGCAGTGGAAATGAGTTATTTGAGAGGAGCCTGTGGAGTCACATGGAGAGACAGACTGACAAATGAGGATGTGAAGGAGCGTTGTGGTGTGGATGTGGATGTGATAGGAAGCGTTAGGAGAAACACAATGAGGTGGTTTGGACATGTGGAGAGGATGGAGAGTAAGAGACTGACGAGGAGAGTATATGTGAGTGAGGTGGAGGGGGAGAGAGGAAATGGAAAGCCAAGGATGAGATGGAGGGATGGAGTGGAGAGGTATATGAGAGAAGGGGATGTGAACTGGGAGCAAGGCAGTGAAATGGCGTGGGACAGGGTGACATGGAGGCGATTTGTTTGTGGCCACCCCGTATAAGGGATTAAGGCGTCTGGTAATAGACAGATAGATAGATCATTGATTAGGGTTTCGCAAAAGGTGTTTTCCGGATCCAGAATCTGTAATATGATCCGGATTGGTCCCAAAGGTTAATCGATTGTTCCCTGGGACATGGGCTATCTACCCACCAAATTTGATCGAAATCTCTCTTTTAGTTTTTGAGTAATTCTGCTAACAGAGAAACAATCTAACAAACAAACAAACGGGTTAAAACATACTCTTCTTGTTGGAGAGAACAATATTACAGTGCATCCGAACATGTGTTGCCGTCAGCACACAGCGATCAAACGTTTTCAGTTCAGTTATGTCACCATTAGCTTATTGGGAGGTACTCATATTTTTTGTCCTCGCCGTTTTTTGTTCATTGTTTTGTTGAGGTTACTGATAGATATTTAAAAATTGCTTTCATCTTATATTTTGCAGACAATAATTTTATGCAACGCATTCATCAGCTGAAACTGAGAAGTATTTTAAAACTTCAGTTTCGAAGAGACATTTAAATAAAATTAAAACTTTCATTATGTAATCACTCCTTATATTATTATTACAGAAGTGATAAATATAATAAAAAATTGAAAATAACGCACCGCTTCAGATTCCTTACGTAGATCTTGTAAACATTGTGATGGTGGTGGTGGGGGGGTGAGTGTTGTCAGAATATCTGGAAGTTAGGGCGTCTTCATGACTGAAAGTATGAAAACCAAACCCAAGTAAGTAATTGTTAAATTGGCCCGTCTTTGCACACACACACACACACATACACACACACACACACACACACACACACACACACACACACACACACACACACACACACACATACATACACACACACATGTGCCTGCTTTCATAACACAAAAAATTTAATGATTGTTCTTTATAATTTTAGGGAATGTTTGCAGTGTTTGGAATGGGATGTGCAGCTGGATGCCTGATCTTTATACTGGAGTACATCGTGGCCCATATAAGGTCGTTGTCTCAACAGCAGTGAACCAACAAGATTCTGCCAAAACCCCTCGACAGCCTATGGGAATCACAGCATTAATAAAGCTTTGAGCATGTTTCTTTTCAAATAATTGATTATGCTTTTGTGGACGCTACTTCTTTACATAATGTTCTAAAGTCTTAATTACTGGGACGGTAGAGTAAATGTAATCTAATTTTGATTTTCATAAAACATGTACAGTAATGCGTGGAATATCTACATATACTGTAGAGTATGCATCACACTAGACATGTTCTATATAATTAGTTAGACATAATGTATGATATCGATTACAAACCAGCTATAACACAAACAAGAATGATTATCTCATCTCTCTCTCTCTCTCTCTCTCTCTCTCTCTCTCTCTCTCCAAACACACACACACACAAATCTAGGCCATTGGTTATTTAACTGGGAGCCACGGCCCCCCAGGGCGACACAGCGGGATTTTAGGGGGGCCATGGCTGGCTAGTGTAATTAAGTAGTAAATTGGAGTGTGTCTGTGAAATCATACTTAGAGTCCTCTTGCTATTTCCTAATATATATATATATATAATGTGCGTTATCAGTGACTCAACCTCGAATCTCTAAACTGACTGAAAGCAAACAGTTCTATCTATGCCAACGATAGGAAACAAAATATGTACTGTGACTGATAGTTGTAAGCATTAAAATAAATGGAGAATAGTACCGACACAGTTTTTTTTTTTTATTATTATTATTATTTACGAGGGGCTTGAAAGAAAACTAAAGGGGGCCATGACAATGGTATCCCCACAAATGGAAAATAAAATGAAAAAGTTTGAGAAGCACTGCTCAACGCTGAGCTAAGCCCCCATGACTGAGCCTCAAAGAACGTGAGGGATCTAAGTCACTGTCAGGGAAGCTAGCGTCATTTACTAATAATTTCATCTAGGTGTCATTACGCATATTCACGTCTTTACCCCCAAATCGGATTTAGTGACGTATGCTAAGATTTTGTGACCCCCTTTCTATAACGATTTATTCTCCAACTTTTAACTCAGTATCCTCAGATATGTTACTGTTTCCAACCATGTCAAAGCATACAAATCATACAAAAAGATACCGGCACAAAAGAAGGATTCTTTGCAATATGCAAACAAGTGGTGCCAGGCACAACAAACCTTGCCCGACAGCAGTTACTATATTTTCAACCGTTTTCAACTTCAAACCCTCTGAAAATCCGTAATCTTGCTTTTGACCTTTCAAGGTAACTCAAGGTCAAAGGTCATGGTGCCAAATGAAAGCCCGTATGAACTTACATCTTGATTATAGTATATATATATCTATATCTTCAACCAGTTACCAGTTACAGTTTCCCTAATATCCGTGACCTTAAGTTTGACCTTTCAGTGTCACTGAAAGTTCAAGGTCATTGTATCAATTAATAACCCATATGGGACTTCATTTATACTGGTAATAGTAAATATCTCAATCTTCAGCCAGCTTCGAGTTGCTCTCTGAATAACCATGACCTTGAATTTGACTTTTCAAGGTCACTTAAGGTCAAAGGTCATGGTACCAATTAAAAGCCAATATCTGCAACAGGTTTCGAGTTATAGCTCCCTGAATATCCATGATCTTGAGTTTGAACTTTCAAGGTCTCTCACGGTCGAAGGTCTTGGTGCCAAATGAAAGCCCATGTGGGAGTTCGTGTATGCTGATGATAGTAAATATATATTCAGCGAGTTTGAAGTTACAGTCCTCTGAAAAACCGTGAACTTGATTTTGACCTTCCAGGGCCACTCGATTACTTCCAATATTTAATCACTTTTGGGGGGACCAATGTCCTCATATCTTGAAAGTTTTATGTAATTTCGTTCAGCCGTTTTTCCGTAATGTTGCAAGCAAGGAAAGAAATTCGACCAAAAACATTACTTCGCTGGATTCTGTCCAGACGAGATGAAAATATCTACGCCACCTGGCGTACAGGTTTTACTCAGGTCAGTTCAGGTTCATCCAATGTAGGTCAGGTGCAGCTGTATCCATTCGTCAGTTCAGGCAACTTCAGGTACATAAACACACACAGAAACCATGACTCTCTCTCCCTCTCTCAGCTACGCAACATCATCTGGTTTTAGTTGGAATGGAATACTAGACTTGTTCCGACAGTGAGAGGGTTTACTTTACCAGTATTAACACAATCAGGCCTTTATTATGCCTCTTAATAAAGAAATAATAATAATAATAATAAAGTAAAAGAAAAAAAGGAAAAAAAAATGGGCTTGGCTTATATACAGTAGAATACTAGAAGTGTTTTGACCATTAGAGTATAAGGCAACGTTGGCTGATATGCAACAGACTACTAGAAGTGTTTTGGCCATTAGAGTATAAAGCAACTTCCCGATACAAAACATATCGGTACTTGTATTATATTGCGGTTAGGAATACATATTATTTGATCACGGTGTATGGTTAACTAGGCTCTAGTGCCTTGCGCAAAATCATAAAGTTTGTTTCATTGTATCGCTTTTTATGTACTGACTCCATTATGGCGTAACAAAAGCTGTGCAGGTGATGCGACAGACAGGAACAAATGGACGGTAATGATCGGAAAGTTTCATGAAGAACCACACTTGCATTGGGAATGATATATCTGTTAGAATTACGCGCGCGCGCGCCCGTGTGTGTGTGTGTGTGTGTGTGTGTGTGTGTGTTCTTACCTAATTGTTCTTACCTAATTGTATCTTTACAGGAATGAGTCAAGCTCGTACTGTCCCGTGTCTTAAACCATATTTATCGTACTATCCTTAAATTTGTGAATTGTCTTGGCACACACTATTTCATTCGGTAGTGCATTCCATTAATCAATTGCTCTGTTTGGGAAACTGAATTTCCTTACGTCTTTATCACCTCTCTTCTTATGCAGTTTTTTGCAGTGTCCTCTTGCTGATGCTTCTCCATATGTTAAGTAATCATTTATGTCTATTTTCTCCTTTCCTGATATGCACTTATATAGCATTATCATGTCACCTCTTTTCCTTCTCTCCTGTAGTGTCGGTAGTTCCAGTTTATTTAGTCTTTCATCGTAGCTTAGGTCCCTTAAGCTTGGTATCCATCTTGTAGCGGCCCTTTGAACTTTTTCAATCTTGTCTATATGCTTATTGTGATGAGGACTCCAGACTACTGATGCATATTCCAGGGTTGGTCTAATGAATGATGCTATTATCCTTCTTAGCATGTCTTCATTTATGTATGTGAATGCTATTCCCATATTTGCAAGCAGTGTATACATGTTCCGTACCTTCTCGCTGATGTGGTCAGCCGGAGATAGTCTGTTATTGATAATCACACCTAGGTCTTTCTCTCTTTCTGATGTGCATAGGGTTTTATTTCCTAACTTGTAATCCCAATCAGGTCTTTTTCCACTTTTGCCAAACTTGATTACATGACTCTTGTCCACATTGAATTCCATTTGCCATGTACTACTCCATTCATGAAGTTTATTTAATTCTTCTTGTAGCTCTTTATAAGAGTCTGTGTTAGTAATTCTCCTTTGTACTTTTGCATCATCTGCAAAAAATATTCAGATAGCTCTCATTTCCAGTGTTACTGTTTATATCATTTATATACACAAAAAACATGATTGGTGCCAGCACTGAACCCTGTGGTACTCCACTAGTCACTTCTTTCCATGATGAGTAGTTTCCTCTTAGTACTGTCCTCATTTCTCTTTTTATGAGAAAGTCTTGCATCCAACAAAACAGTTTGCCTCGAATTCCTCCTTGATGGTACAGTTTCCATAAAAGTCTTTGGTGTGGTACTGTGTCAAAAGCTTTCTTGAAATCTAAATAGATACTGTCCACACATCCTTCCCTTTCCTGTATTGTGTTTGTTACTCTACAATCAGTGAATGGGGACAAAACAACCTTGTCTCTTTTAATGCTAGTAAAACTAAATATATACAGTTTACTAATAGACAGATATTGCCAGATTCGTACATTACCTTCAATGCTACTAATATTCCCATCTCCAAAAGTATTGAAATTCTTGGTGTCTCACTTAACAGTACCCTCAGCTGGACCTCTCATGTCAGATCACTTGCTAAAACCGCCTCAAAGAAACTTGGATTATTGTACAGAGTCCGGAACTTCTTCGCCGATGAGCAGTTAGCTATAATTTATAAGAGTCATGTGCACTCTCAGCTTGAATATTGCTCACCCTTGTGGAATGGTTGTGGAGAGGTTGCGTTAAGACAACTAGACAAAATTCAGAATAAAGCCGTTAGAATCATTAACAACCCTGCCATTACATATAAACTACCTCCCCTGCAAGTAAGAAGGAATGTTGCCTCCCTTGCATTATTTTACAGATATTTTTTTGGCAACTGCTCAGACGAAGTTGCGTCCATGGTGCCCTCTCCATGCCTTCCCTCGTGCTACACGGGCATCTGGTAGCGCTCATGACTGGAATGTCACTCAACCATATTGCAGAACTTCTGCCTATCAGAATTCTTTCATTTCCCGAACTGCATCTCTCTGGAACTCGCTTCCCCAGAGTTGTTTTCCTCCAAATTTCAACCCACAACTGTTCAAGTCTAACTGTTACAGATATTTTATGAATAGAGGACACCAGTAATCTGGTGTATGGATTATTTTTTTTTACCCATTTGTTTTTCCTCCCTCCGTTCTGTTATTAAAAAAAAAAAAAAAAAAAAGCTCAACAGATTAGTAACACATGATTTTCTTTTTCTGAAACCAAACTGTCTATCTGTTATCATACTGTGTTCTTCTAGATGATTTACCCAAGCTTTTCTTATAAGTTTTTCTAATACCTTGCTTACAACACTGGTCAGTGATACTGGTCGGTAGTTGAGTGGATTTTGTCTATTTCCTTTCTTGAATAAGGGGACAATATTTGCTTTTTTCCAAATATCTGGTAGTTTACCTTGACTCAAGGATTTCTTGAAAATTAAAAATAATGGTTTACTTAACTCCTTTGCACATTCTCGTAATACCAACATGAAATTTCATCAGGACCACTTGCTTTTCCTCTGTCTAATCTACTTAACTCCTCCTGTATTACTTTTTCGCTATTTATACATCTGGTAGTATGTGTGGACATGCGTGTTCCACATAGTCCCTCTAAAAAAATTTTTCTTCTATAAAAACTAATTGGAAATTCTTATTTAGTGCTTCACAAATATCTTTCTCTTGTGTATAAGTGATTCCCTCGTCCGTTATGGATTGTATTATATCTTTTACTTTGGTTTTGCTTCTGATATAGCTGTAAAACAGCTTTGGTTGATCACTATTTTTATTTATTATATCTTCCTCAAACTGTTTTTGGGCTTCCCTCCTTATTCTTGTATAGTCGTTTCTTGCCTGTTTGTAATTATTATACGCCCTTTCACTATTGTGTCTTCTGTATCTATTCCATAACAAATCTCTTCTTTCTTTTGATTATTTACATTCTGTATTGAACCATTTCTGTATTTTCTTATCTGCTTTTTTGTGCTGTGGGATGTACTTCTGGACTCCTATTTCATAAAATTCACAAAATTTTTTATATACAGCATTTAAATCTTGTCCTCTAAGCTCATTTTCCCAATCAACTTCTAAGAAATACTTCTTTAGGTCTTGATAATTTCCCTTTTTATAGTTTAGGCTCTTTTTGTAACTGTCATTGCTGTTTACTATGTCATATGCTATCCTGAAGTTATAATTTAGTACTGCATGATCGCTTTTGCCGAGTGGAGGGTGATATATTAAACTGTCAATATCATTTTCTTGCCTTGTAAATATTAGATCTAGCACTGAAGGTACATCAAGTCCTCGTTTTCTTGTGGTTTCCCTCACATGTTGCATTAAGAAAAGCTCTTGTACGAGATCCAGGAGCTTTTGGTCCCAACTGCTTTCTTGGCTATTTATATCTAGAGTATTCCAATTTATATTTTTATTGAAGTCCCCAGTTAGTATAATTCTTTCCAATTTCTCTTCCATTTTATGAAGTAATGATCTTATACTCTGAATTGTACTCTCTGCCAGGTCCTCATATTCGTCTCTTTCCCATGTGTTTGATCTGTGTGGCATGTACAAATTGGCTATAATTACTTTACCCTCAGATGTGTCGATCTCTACGGCAATCAGTTCTACTTGTGATGGTATATCTAGTTTTATTTCCTTGACTTCTAGATTTTTCTTAGTTAATATTATAATTCCTCCTCCTTTTTTAAAATTTCTGTCTCTTCTCCATATATTGTATTCCTCTAAGTTTAGTGTGTCATTGGATATCCTTGGTGTTAATTTTGTTTCAGTTAGGCATATTATTTGTGGTTCATTTTCTCTGACATAATCATTCATCTCTAGTAATTCGGATACCATTCCATCCACATTTGAGTACATCAACTTTATCATCTTGTTTATATACTTGTCATGACATGGTTCTACTACTTTCCACATTTTTCTTCCATCCTGTTTGTGTACCACTTTCGCACCTGCAACCTTATTACTTTGTAAAAAAAAATTCTTCTTCTCCTCTTCTGATCTTCCCTCATTTTTTGTTTTTGCTTCTTCCCTTTTCTCTTTCAGTAATTCCAGTTCCTCTTGTGTTAGGCATCTTTTTATCCATACATTTTTTTAACTCCTCTTTTTCCATAAGATTCTTTGCATTTTTTAGTATCTCTTCCACAGTGTTTACACTCTGGAAAGTCACCTTTAGAGGTCTTGTCTTGCTTTTCTCGTATTTCCCTAACCTTTTGTGTTCCTCTATGTCTTTACTACAGATTTCCTCTGATACTTCTTTCAGTAAGCTCATTACATTTGCCATCTCCTTTTTGTCTCTTGTGATCTTGTTTTTTACTTCTTCCTCTTCTATACCAGCGATTACTATAGATTTGTTTATCTCTACTGAATCTCTGACTAACTTTGGATTGTTTTGGATTATTCTTTTCACTTCCTTTTTAATGCTTTTTTCCTCCACCCTTGTTTTGTAAGTCTTTCTGTACTTTCACCATTTCAGCATACGTGGTTTCTACATCATTTTTGTAGCTTTGCACAGCTTCATTCACCTGTGTTATCTTCTCCTCAATATCACTGCTCTGGTCCATAAGACTGCTTGCTTGCCTAATTGTCTCTGTGTCATTTTTGAACTCTTCCATAACACTCTCGTGATTGACTACTGTACTTGCCGTTTCACTCACTTTCTTCCTAAGCGTACTCAATTCCACTGTTAGTTCACTGATGGTTGTGTCTTTCTTATTGGCCTCCCTTCCTAGTTTTTCTATCTCTCCCTTTTGCAAGTGCACTTGCTTCTTTATTTCATCAATTTCATTTTTGAAAGCCATTTCTAGTTTGTGTACACGTTCAACCAGTCTATTGTGAGTCTCCACTTCAACCAGTTCTTGGTAGAAATCATCATTTTGCTTTTTACTTTTATCCCTTTTCTTTTCCAAATTTGTTTTACTGAAGTATGTATCCATTTTGCAATACTAAAAGAACAGAGTATGTACTTACAGAGTATGTACACTTTCCCTGTGTTGCTGTAGTCTAAACAAACGCAGCTGACTCAGCGCATTTTTTTCCTCGTGGTTCTTTTTTTTTCTGTTTGAACAAGTCTTGTTTAATCTTATTCTTTTTTCCTTTTAATAATGAAATATCATTTAGTCTAACCTGGTACAGAGCTTGACTCATTCAAAGATACTAATTTAGGTAATGCCACTGGCCGTGTTGGTTCCGTACGGAGCGCCGATGTCGGACGTCTACCTCTGATGACTCTGATGTGTGTGTGTGTGTGTGTGTGTGTGTGTGTGTGTGTGTGTGTAAATAACTGGACCATTCAGACCGTATTTGGGTCTAAATAAGCTTAATCTGACCAAAGTGAACCTGAACTAATTTGAATAAGCCAAACTGGATGCCAAGTTTTAAATGAAATGTATTTGATTCTAGGAGAACCTAACCTCCACTAAGTGTATCTGCAATAAACACGCTTCTCCCATATCTACCCAAGCCTCTAATTTAAGGCATACCTGGTATGCTCACCCCTTCTTGAACGCCTTTAGCTAACTTTGGAAATGTCTTATTCGATCAGTCTTGTCTTCGGCTTATGGCCTCCAGTCATTCAAGTGCAATGTGACGAAATATTTCGTAATGAATGGTTCTTAATTTTGCAACTCTTATTACATTTTTATTAGAATTAAATTTTCGTAGGCTGTCATCCTTTCGCTTATTTCTTTTGCATCTTGAAATCCAATGAATTTAAACCATATTTGCTCTACAAATAGAAAAACTAATTAGCTGAATGAAAGAAGACAGAAACAGTGTAATTAATGAAATCCGGTAGGAACCCAAATATGGACAACACTTTCAGACTTTGTAAATACAGTCATGGTGGTAGGTAGTGGATACCATCATCCACTCATTTAATGTAGGGCTACCTACTTGTTTCTACATTTTTATCATAATATTTCTCTTCTGTATCTTTACACCTCTTCTCTTACATCTCCCATCCTGCTGCTACTTTTTAATACTACTCTTTCCATTTCAGGTGGCTTTTCACTGAGTGTCTAGCCTAATGGTTTCCTGTAACCCTGGAAGATAATTACAATGCTGAGTGATAAACATTTGAGAAAATGGCAAGGTAATGTGGAACCTATCATGGTGCCCCTGATAACTGGGTGGAGAGACACAAATGCGACTTGCATCCAGGAACTCTGCCGAGAGAACATCGGTTCTCTGCAAGAAGAACCTTAAAGCTCGGGGTTTGCTTACATGAGGTTGATGGATCAGCAACATCGACTAAAACGGTCATCAACGTCGGGTGAAAAAAAAAAAAAAAAATCAGTTTAAGGATTTTTTTTTTTTTTTTACATTTTGTGTGTATATCTCCGTAAATGTGTGTGTGTGTGTGTGTGTGTGTGTGTGTGTGTGTGTGTGTGTGTGTGTGTGTGTGTGTGTGTGTGTGTGTGTGTGTGTGTGTCACAAGACTCTCTGCTATCATCTCAGCTTGTATGGTCAACGAAGGGACTCCTATAACACCCAAGTGAGGAAGAAAGTAACGTGCATGGAAGGTGTAAAGCACTGGCTGTGTAATGTCAAACAAAATACTAGATAACTGGTAGAAACCCGGAAGAGAAAGATCGAGTGTGGTTTGAGACAAATTTATTTAATATCTCAGATTCTGCAGTACGTCTGCATGCATCCCTGCATTAATACCCACTATCACAGCTTTAAAAATATTTCATGACAGATAAGGCGAAATTATACAGCAAAGAAGATACAAAACAACGAAAAATGTAACATACCTCAAGCCTACTAGCTTTGAAGATCAGGATGATACATAAATACATTCATACATATATTATATATATATATATATATATATATATATATATATATATATATATATATATATATATATATATATATATATATATATATATATATATATATATATATATATATATATATATATATATATAGCCTCGGTGGTACAATGGTAAAGTGTGCGTTTTCGTGAACTGAAGAACGAGGGCTCACGGCCCGGCGGGGTAATAATCTTTGGGAGCGTTCTTCAGGCCACATTCTGCATTGGCGGACACAAGGGGTGCTATGGTTGAACAAGTGTTGCATACTAAAAAGTATGCTTGCACCCAGTCGGCTTGTGCGTGCCGATTACACTTGGTTCACAGACTACACACACATCCAAAGCCACTCCAGCATTACAATTACACTTACAAGCATTTCTCACCCTACATACAATCTCTGCTAGACAACCCAAGCCACTTGGTAGAGATACATTGGCTGTATCGTCCCCACTTCGGTCGGGATAGGCCGGTCCTGCAGTGGACACACAAATGGCTGATGAGATGATACACACACACATATATATATAATATATATATATATATATATATATATATATATATATATATATATATATATATATATATATATATATATATATATATATATATATATATATATATATAGAATGTATATACTGATTATATAAATGAACCAAGTTGTTTGTTTGTTTGTTTGTCCTTCCATCACGCCCAAACCAAGGGCCAGAGACGCCCAAACGCATAAATACTCTGAATCAAGGTGACTCAATGATGGTTTTAGGGGGATCAAAACTCTGATCAGTGTCATTTTAGGTCACAGGTAGAGAGTTTGCCTTTTTGGCCCGGGCAACGCCGGATATCCCTTCAGCCAAGGTTTTGGGATGAAGACTCACATGACCTCCAGTTCGGACAAGGGCTACTTGAGGTTGACCTCCGAGGTCATTTGAGGTCACTGATTGGAGGTCAACTGAGGTCGCCCGTGATACACACTCCAACGAATGGACCCATCAGCCCAATTTTTGGCATGGCGACTCACATGACCTCCAGTTCGGACACAGTCAAAATGAGGTTGACCTCCGAGATAATTTTAGGTCACCGGTCAGAGGTCATTTGAGGTCACTGGTATAACAAACAAGTACAAGCAAACATTGTGTGTTTTTCTGTGAAAGCTGAAAAAGAAAGTTTCTGGACCTCCTATAATCCCTTGTCAAAAGCATGAGATGTATGGTCTTTCTAGAGTAGAAAGAATGATTGATCTAGAACAAATAGAGTGTTTGCCTTTTTGGCCCGGCTAACGCCGGGTATCCCTGCTAGTACAAATCTATCTGTCTGTCTGCCTCTCTCTGTCTGTATATATATATATATATATATATATATATATATATATATATATATATATATATATATATATATATATATATATATATATATATATATATATATATATATATATATATATATATATATATATATTGCTATACAGCAATGATAAATTCATTGCGAGAGCAAGGAATAAATGAGAAATTTTTAAAACTGCTTGAAAACATAAATAGAGAGAGGGAACTGCTACAGTTATACTACATAAGGATTTGGAAAAAAAAAAATAAGATTGAGAAGGGCGTGAGTCAGGGAGATACAATTTTACCAAAATTATTTACAGCATACCCAGAAAGTATTTTCAGAAAACTAGACTGGGAAAACAAAGTCGTGAACATAGATGGAGAAAAGCTAAGTCATTTAAGATTTCCATATGACATTGTCCTAACTGCAGAAACAGCAGAGGCATTGCAAGAAATGTTAAATGACCTGAACAAAGAGAGTCTCAAAGTAGGGCTAAAGATGAATCAGAGTAGAGCTAAAGTAATTTTTAATCCAGATACACCAAAGAGCATCAGAATAAGTGAAGGAATCCTTAAGGAAGTCGAGGAATACAATTACTTGGGACAAATACTAGAATTAACGAAAGACCATGATAGCGAAATAAAAAGACTCATTACAATTAGTGGAAAGCATTTGGTAAACACAGAGACATTATGAAAAGTAGCTTGCCAGTTTGTATGAAACGAAAAGTATATAACGAATGTATAATTCCAGCTATGACGTACGGTTGTGAGACCTGGAAATTGAAAAAAAAAATGATGGATAAAAATTTAATAAGTTCTCAGAGAGCAATGGGAAGGTCAATGTTGCGAATAACTTTAAGAGAGAGGAAAAGATCCACTTGGGTGAGAAAGCAGACTAAAGTCAAGACATTATAGAAGTTATAGAAGAACAGAAATGGAGGTGTGCTGGCCATGTAGCAAGAATAAGGGATAACCGATGGAGCAAGAGGCTGACTGACTAGACATTAAGAGAGTGTAAGAGTAGCAGAAAAAGGCCAGGCATGAGGTGGACAGATGAGATAGAGAAGTTTGCAGGGAAAATGTGGCAAAGATTGGCTCAGTCAAGGAATTCGTGGAGAGGGTTGAGGGAGGTCTTTGTTCATATATATATATATATATATATATATATATATATATATATATATATATATATATATATATATATTATATATATATATATGTTTGAATGTTAGTCAATTTGTGAAAACAGTGATTTCATGAAATCCCAAGCGAATTCGTGAAATGAATTTAAAATGGGATTGGTTATTTTGTTAGGTTAATTTAGGCTGCAGTTGGGTTAGGCTGGGATAATCTAGGTTAAGTTTAGGTTATGTTAACTAACCCAGCCTAACTTAACCTAAACTTAACCTAGATTATCCCAGCCTAACTTAACAGCAGCCAACATTAACCCTTACACCGCGGGCATGTTTACCAATGTTTTGCGTGTCCCGCGGGGTTATTCGGGCTCCGACAGACTCTCAAAAAATATTTGCCAAAAATCAGTTATTACTCCTAGATTATTACAATTATATATGCTTATGGCTCATACCTTCAGCTTTATCTTGGAATGTTTGTTGAGCCTTCGTCTGTTACCGTAGGACTTGTGGAGACCTCTGAAGTTGAGTAACGAAGTCTCCACTTTACACTTCCCGACAACCCGTAATATGATTACCACAGCCAGATATTAACACTATAAACACTACTCTATGATTATCAAGTAGTTTGAGATCCATACTCCAAAAAAAACACACTGTGAAAGCAATGAAAATTACGAGCGCGTATGACCTTCGCACTTGCGCTAGTTCGCTCTTGGTACTCTGTCATTTATTATTCATAAAACCCCTCAAACTTTATATTTCTATTACTATATAACCCTTATATATATCTGGAGTTTTTATCCATAAGTTTCCTTCAGTAGTATTAGTTTATTGTCACTGAAGTCATTCAATTTTTCATTCAGTAAAATACGTAGAGAGCCACGGATTCACTTTCACTGTTATAACATAAAGTATTTGTACTCATATTCTTATATTACTAATTACTTACATTACTATTTACATTTTCTATTGTATTTTCAATATTTACCCTTCTATTTTACTAACATTATGTTATTCACTGTCACTTTCATTAAGATAAAACTATAATACACTGAACATCCATTGCTTTCACTTGCTATTTACACATTATTTACACATTATTTCCACATTACTCTCCTTTCCCACTTGCACTTTTAGAACTGCTTTTGGCTGTGGTAATCAAAGAAGCAGGTAACACAGAGGGGAACCTGGCACTCAGCGCACTGCCAAGAGGTGCATTTGTGCTCAGGTGTGCATCGGGTGGTATGTGCACACACCTGACACCTGCGGATCGCAGCCTTCCTTTTACCTGTCGCAGGCATTAGCACCAGTCTGTGCCGATCCATATACACCCTCTGCTCAAGTCGGTCGGGAAGTGTTACTGGATGGCGCCTTGGAGTTGCTGCTGTCACCCTACCATATCTTTCCAGCAGCTGCTGAACACAAGTCCTGGCGAACAACCTCAGGGAGAAGGACTTGGGTGGCTTGACCTTCATCTTGTACAGGATGAAGGCGTTCAGCATCGTCATATCTATGAGATGCAGAAAAACTTTCCTGTACCATCTAGTATTCTTCCTGAGGCAGTCGATCTCACCATTCATCATGTCGGACTTGTCCACCAGCCGTATGTTGATATTGTAGTCTAACACAGCATCAGGTTTCATCACAGGTTCGCCTGTCCTACGGTCAACCTTCCCACTGTCTGTCATTTCCCCCTTATGTACGGTGGTGAGTATGTGCACGACCCTCTTGTCATGCCACCGAATTGCCAGCATCTTCTCAGACTTGCGTAGGTGCACGTCTCCTCGCTGCAAGGTTCCTGCCTCTGGGAATTTAGGGAAGTGGGCACGATTACTTTTGACAGTGCCTCAGGAGCCAATGCCGTACTCTGAAAGGTATTTGGCAAGTTTCGGTGCTGTATAATAGTTGTCTGTATACAGCACATGATTCCCACCAAAATACTTTTCAAGGAGCACTTTCACTACACAGCCTGAGAAGCCAAGGGGGTGTGTTTTATCCAGATCGACAGTGCTGGCTGAATAAATGACGAAGTCAAGGATGCACCCCGTCTTACAGTCACACAGTACAAAGAACTTGATTCCAAAGCGATGGCGTTTGCTTGGAATGTACTGTACAAACCGAAGACGTCCTCTGAACAAAACCAAGGATTCGTCAATGACAAACTTCTGAAAGGGGTGGAAGAATGACACAAACTTATCCTTCATTCTGCTCAGAATCTCCCGGATCTTCCAGAGTGGGTCGGTTTGGGAAGGTACATCATTGTCGGCAAAGTGCAGGTTTCCCATGATGTTCCGGAAGCGATCTCTGGCCATGTACTTATTGAAGGTGGGTGAGGGTAGTAAGGGGTTCATGGACCAGTATTCTTCCAACTCAAGCTTCTTTGAGTGTGGCATGAGAAGCATGAGGGCAAAGAACACATACAGCTCCTGCACTCCCAGCATGGACCACTGTTGCATCTTGGCTGCACCTGTACCACTTGCAGCACGTTGTGATTCATATCTGTTGGTCTCATCACATATGTGCTGCATGACTTCGTCATCTAGGAAGGCCAAAAGAAAGTCCACACACTCAGCATCATCATCAAGAATGAAGGCAGGCTGTACTCCTGAGGAACTCTCATCAAAAACTAAATGTTCTGCCACAAAATCGGACCCTTCCGTCCACGCGAAGGTGTCCAGGATTCCCTGTCGTGTCGGTGTAGGATGGGTGAGGGTGGTGGTGGCTGTGAGGCAGATTTACCCCATTCAAGGTCACTCGCACTGACCCTGAGTTGCCGTACAGCACTAGCAGCCCTTACTCTAGTAGCAACTCTACTTTTACTGGTCCGGGATTTACCTCTTCCTCTACGGCCTGCCTTCACTGCTGATGCTGGTGGTGACTCCGACGACGAAGACTCCGGAGATAATTCAGCAGATGAAGAGAAAGAAATGAGTGAAGTGGGGCTTGGGGAACGGGGAGGTGAATCAACTCGGGACTCATGGTGGGCTGGGTCACGCGGGGCCATTGTTCTGGGGCTAACACACCACCTTTTCACTCCCTTCCCAAATTCCTTCTCTTGCTGCAGTAACGGCTCCTTTCCCTTTGAGCTAGGGATAACTTCTGACACTGAAGCACTCATACTAGCACTTTCTGGCACGATTTCCTCACCCGGCTCATCACACAATTCCCCCAAAGGGTCAAAATCACTATCCATCATCACCATAGACAATTCCGCTAGTTCACGTTCCACTGCGGAGTCACTTAGTCCTTTCCTGCTTCCCTCACGGCTTTTTATGGGTGTAGAGGTCACAGAGCCCTTTGCAATGGGCGCAGAAGCAGCAGATATGACGGGGCGTGAGTGCGACATGTTTTGACCACAGCGGAGGACAAGGAACTAAATACCGCAACTTATCTGAGAAGGCAAGGGTTGACAATGACAATGAGGATGACAGCTGCTAACTTACATGCTAATAAATTATTGGTAGAAAATCTCGGCAATACATAAAGAAATAGGTAGTTCCAGGTGAATGTAAATGTCACTTAGGCTTCTCCCTTCCTTTCTGATATATATTTTTATTACAGACATAGATTACAAGGCATAATTCAAAGAGGAAATTACCGTGGTAATGTAGCGAATGAATGCATGTGAGGTGTTGTCAGGTGATAGTTAGCCAATTTCTGGTGTATACCACTATCACTTACCTTATTTTTTTTTGGTATATATTATTTTGTATAAGTATAGGGCATAGGGTTTATTTCAATGGATGAAATCTGTGGAAAAATCCGGGGAAGATTTGCTTAGCGCAGCGCGGCCTGGGAGGTGAGAGGACAGGGTAATGGAGGGGAGGTAGGGAGGGGAGTCAGGTAGGGGTGAAAATCGCTAAAATGTCAACAATGGATGGGAGTACAGATGAGATTTGGAGTGCTGACTAGTGTTGGACATTGGCAGTACCGATAAATGATACAAGCCACCACTTGAAAGCCCGGGATAAATCAAAATAACACAGAATCACAAAAGTGACGCCCCGCGGTATGATCCATTGCACCCAAGCGTCACGAAAGTGACGTCCCGCGATTAAGGGGTTAAACTAACCTTAATTAACCCGCTGCGTGCTGGCTATTTTTAGCCCTCTGAGTCACCCCAGTGCTGGCCATTTTTCAACCTTTTTTTGGGGGGGGTTAAAATGATAGATTTTGATGTGGAAACAACGAATTTCGCCATTAAAATGCTTACCAAGGGACGGAAATCATTTTTTAAAAATCCTGCATACATGTGTACAGGTATAGCCACTCTCTCATGCTCACCACATATGTGAGAGAAAGCCGTTTTCTATGTAAGGTATACTCAGGTATTTATGCTGGGAAGGTATAGCAATGTTCAGTACACGTTTCTGATCACTTATTAATTCAGCATCTATCACAATTTGCGTGTCTTTCTCACTGTGAATGCATTATTTTACACTTACTTGAAGATAGGTACAACCTGACTTCATTATGTACAGTCCGGGCACTTATAAGAAGGTATTTACAACTTGACTTCACTATATAGTCCTTACACTTACAAGAAAATATTTACAACTTACTATCTATCTATCTATCTATCTATTGCCAGACGCCTCAATCCCGTTTGGGGTGGCCACAAACAAATCGCCTCCAAGTCGCCCTGTCCCCTGCCATTTCACTGCCCTGCTCCCAACTCACACCCCCCTCTCTCATATACCTCTCCACCCCATCCCTCCATCTCATCCTCGGCCTCCCCCTCCCTCTTCCCCCCTCCACCTCACTCATATACACTCTCTTTGTCAGTCTTTCACCCTCCATCCTCTCCACATGGCCAAACCACCTCAGTGTGTTCCTCATAACGCTTCCTATCACATCCACATCCACACCACAACGCTCCTTTATATCCTCATTCGTCAGCCTGTCTCTCCATGTGACTCCACAGGCTCCTCTTAAATAACTCATTTCCACTGCTCTCACTCTTGACTTGTGTCCTTCCAACAACGTCCAAGCTTCACTTCCGTACGTTAGAGTTGGTATCACAATACTGTCATGTAGTAACTTTTTCACTTCCATGCTCACTTCCCTGTTTCTTATCACTGCTTTCAAGGAACCAGCAACCTTTCTTCCCTGCTGTACCCTTTCAAGCACTTCACCCTCCAAACCTCCATCCTTACTCATCACACTACCCAAATACTTAAACGTACTCACATTTTCCAATTCAACTTACACTTACATGAAAATGTTTACAAAATGGCTTCACTATGTTCAGCACTGGGTGAGGGACACAGGCAGAGTGAGGCAGAGCGAGCGTGAGAGGGTGAGCGACTGAGTGCATGGCCTTGACAGCCTGGGGAATGGTAGAGGAACAGTTATCTTACATGCCTGCCAATTTCTACCCCCAAATCTTGAAAAATGCATTCACAGTGAATTTTTTTTTATTTTAGACCGTTTTAAAATGGCACTGGCACTGGCCGCGGCATTATGTCAGACTGTTTTAAAATGGGACTGGCATGCTGCGGGTTAACCCATACCAGTTTAAATTCATTTTCTGAATTCACTTGGGATTTCATGAAATCGCTGGTTACAAAACTACATTCCTTGACAGCAAGCAAGGTGTGGCAGAAATAATGATGCGTGGACCCAGAGAGTGTTTCACAAAGTATTTTTCTTATTGCCTTAGCAGCGAACATCGTGTTAAAATGTGTTTCATGTGTGATCATCAGTTAGTAGAGAATTATTGCTGTTCTTGGTAGTGTTTGGATTAAATGAGGGTACAGAGACAATCGTTAGGGATTGGTTTTTACATTATTTTGACTTAATGGTTTCCATTATATTATTTTTGTGCTAAATGTTATGTTCCATCTTCTATCTTCCTCCAACACCAATTATTTCTATAAACTAAATAATGCATACTTAACCATCATACGCAGTTGTGGAGATTTATATAATTGGATTCAAACGTGTCAAGCCTTCAGCACTTTGATATTATCATCCCGATCATGAAATCCTCCTAGAAGATTGAGTTTTGTGATATTTTCTACAATTATTTCTAGTCCAATTCAGCGTAAAATATTTGGGCTGTGTTGAGGCAGCTGGCCACTCGGTTCCAACGAGGCATTACACTAATCACATCGAAAAGTGCTGGAGGTCACATTATCTTAAGCTTTAGAGACATTGCTTTGGATTTTTAGTGAAGTCAGTATTTTCTCCTGCAATGGATGGACCTATTGTACAATGCTCCCAATAATAAATTATTTTTATGCAAACACTAGCTCTGAAAAGTGAATTAGCTATGAAGCTATGAGAGAAAGTGAGAGAGAAAAGAGTATACTGCGAACCTCGGTATTTATCAATAAGATCGCCAGCATAAGAATATAAAAAAAAACAACAAGAACAAGAAAAAGACACATACACCCCCTCACAGCTCTGACTTCTAAGACTAAATGTTCCTCTCACGTAACTGGAAGTCCACCAGCAATTTGGAATAAAAAGCAAATTAACCTGCCGCATGCCAGCAGACTTTGGACCCTCATGGAGAAATGGTGCCGGCCAATTTTTGACCTTTTTTTTTTTTTTTTGCTAGATGGGTTAGAAATGATGAGAAAACATGGAGAACAACCATAAAAGTATTCACAGAAGCCATTTGGCTCGATTTTGAGGTTGAGTCTGCTTGACCTGGCACCTGAAAACTTCAGCTTCCGACACCCAATGAGTTGAGGTAGGAGATCGTCATCTTATTCGGTACCTATGCTATTTGAACGAAAAACACTCTTGTTCGGTATATAGATGATATAGGAGGGCCTAGAGAGGCCTAGACAGGCGCAGGAATATCCCAGCCGATTTTATGGTGCCTAATTTGAAATTTCGAATATTGGCGAATACTGTACATCAAATTGCCAACGTACATATATGTTAACGACACTGTCCTTGCACATAGGGATCAACGTACGTATACGTCATTGGCATGGGGCAGGTTAACCAGTGCACCATAATAATCTAATCATATTTATGTTTTACTCAGTGACAGTGGCCATGGAGAGGATCTTTGTACGTTACCACTGTTGCACTGTGTGGAGAGAAGCAGATGCAACTCCTGCCTAGGAAGAGAACCTCTCATCCTCTCATCCTGCCCTGCATTCTCGTACGTGGTACCCTGTCCAGTCTGATAGGGTTCTGTCTCCTGCGTATGTCAAGGGCCACCAGATGTCAGGATTATGTGGCCTTTATCTTTTGTTATGGAGAGAGATGATGTATATTCTCATCTGGTTGATTGAAGAGATCCAAGCAGAGAGAGAATAAATGGTGAGGCATTGTAGAGTTATCAGTGTAGGCTCTCTCTGTTCCGTAAATAAAGTGAAGTGATGAAATAGGTGGATTGGAGTCATTGGAGTTTATTTGCGAGACAGTTGCCTGACTGAGAAAGTTAAAGAGCTTGGCATGACTCGTTTGTATTCTCAGGTGCAGTTTGTGCTGGCTGCAGTCCTCTTACTTTTCTCTCACTCTCCTGCTCCCTATCATTCTCTGGAAATATATCTCCTCTCCTGGCCACCTCTAGATCTCTCCTACTCTTTTGGTTGTCTCTGGTTCCCTCATTCCCTCTCCTCTGACTTCTACACATGGTTTAGGACTTATATCTCCTGACTTCCAGCTACAGTGTACGTGCATGTGTGTGTGTGTGTGTGTGTGTGTGTGTGTGTGTGTGTGTGTGTGTGAAGCACTTGTGAATGGTAGCTTCCAGCAGACCATCCTGTGTTTTGGAATACTTGAGTGTTTGGCTTTGGGAAAGAACTTCAGACATAACTACCTGTCTTACATATTGTTATCTATAGCTATATAATTACACAGTTATATTCTGTGTTATAACAAATTAACCCTCTTCCGTGCTGATAAATTTTTAAGTTTTCTGTTCTACTTCACATCATGCTTTTCTCCCCTCCCCCCCGGCCGTCGAGCGTTAAAAAAAAGTGTGTTTTCGGCTTATTTTCACCGCCTAAACATATTTATTATGCCACAAAACCCACATATTCCTATTTGTCGGTGTTTGTTCTATACGATACACACACACACACACACACACACACACACACACACACACACACACTATACGCACATTAGAGCCGTGGGAATAAACATTTGGGAACATAGATCTCACTTCCCAACATCATAAGTCGAAGGTTTACTATTCAATCTCTACATGTTATACAATCATTGGATACAGGGTATGGTGTTAGACAACAGATTTTTTTATTCGGGGACCTTTAGTGAAAAACTTTCCCCGGCACTATTATATTTTTATTTTATCATCCCATAGAGAATTGCATTGGCTTTCATTTGAGACCAAACAGTGATCCTAGACCTCATAGTTTTCGAGAAAAATGCAAAAACTACCATACAGTGTATTTTCCCCCACGCTGAACTGCTGTCAGCAGCACTCACATTATTTTCCTGTAGCACACAAACGTTTTCATGCTTGCTAGATACGCTTTCTTTGGTTTTACACCAACAACTATTTTATATAATTTTGTTTTGATTTTAGTCCTCTCAGAAACCACACATGAACACTAAGCCTGTTGCTAGCAATTGAAACTAAAGCTGTCATTTGTGATGAGGTAAATAACAATATATATGTACCGGTATGTATAAATACACTGACATAAAGATAGGTAAATAGATAAATAAAATAAGAAAATCACTCACTTCTCCAGTGGCGATGATCTTCCTGCAGTACCAGATGGGTTGGGAGGTGAGGAGTTTTGTCCTGTGTGTGTGTGTGTGTGTGTGTGTGTGTGTGTGTGTGTGTGTGTGTGTGCGCTCCACTAGTGAAGGTATTGCACGGTATAGTACCAGTCGAAATAATCACCCATACAAAGCGGCACATCACAGACAGGACACATGTTCCTTGTGTCCTTCCTCACCCCCAACTTGAAGGACAAGGTACACCAGAGCCTCTTCCTGTTGGGGATCCTCGCCCGGTGGTGGCCCAGAGTGCAATCCAACCTCACGTCATCGTCAATCACCCAGCAATGCTTGCTTGGATGCCCTCGTGCTCTGTGATCCTGTTGTGCGGGAGCTGCAGGCCCAGGCACGGGTTCTCCTGATGGACCAGCAACTAGAGGTGATGGCAGTGCTAGCACCTGTGATGGACATGCTGCAGATGGTGCTGGTGGTGGTGATGGCACCCAAAATGGCCCTGCTGCAGGCAGTGATAGTGGGGATGGTGGGATCCATGGTGGTCCTCCTGCAGGTAGTGCTAGTGCTGGTAGTGGCTGGGCGAATCCAGGTGTTGGTGCCTGTATCTGCTGGGTGCCAAGTATTGCTGGCCGTTGGGTAGGTAGATCTGGGGTGTGGTGAATTAAGTGTCCAGATACGGGCCAGTCCTCTTCATAGAAATCCAGAAGATCGTAGATGATCTGCTCCACAAATTCAAGGAGTTACTGTCCTCCATCTGTACTTTTTGTACAAGGCGAAAGTGTTGAAGAGTGCCATGTGGATGAAGTAGAAGGTGATCTTCATTCATTTCATGGTTCTCCGTTGGATGGGGTAGTACTGGACCATCTGATAGAAAGGATCAGCCCCACCCATGTACTTGTTGTAGTCCTCCACAATGACGGGCTCGTTGATAACCTTCTCCGCATAGGTTGTCTGCCCATCATTACCCTGCACCTTCCCTCGAACCCTCTTTGGAATGGTGTCGGTGGTGTGGAAGGTGGAAACCACATTAACAATGCGCTTGTCCGTCCATAGCAAGACGAGCACATTGTCCTTGTGCCTGTTCATCATGCCCACCTCAGGCAGGCTCTTAGCCCTGGCGATGGCATGCAGCTGATGTGGTGCTCCTCTAGGCAGCTGTAGGGTCCCACACACGTAAAGACCTGCAGTGAAGAGTCGTTCACACATGGCTACAGAATTGTAGTAGTTGTCCAAGAACAACTTATAGCCATGGTCCTTCAACGGTTCCACGAGGCCCCACACAGTGTTCTCGAGGGTCCACTGCACCCCTGTGTAGACCTCGAGGTTCCAGACATAGCCTGAGGACAACTCAGCCAACATGTAGATTTTGATGGAGTACTTGGTGGGTTTCAGGGGTTTGTACACATGGAAGGACAGCCTGCCCTTCCACCTCAGATAGCTCTTATCCAGGCTGAGCTGCTCCTTGGGTTGATACGCTGACTGGTACCACTGAAGGAGGTACTCCATGACTGTGCAAAAGTGGATGAGCCAATCTTGATTGTCCCAGGGTATGGCGAGTGAGTTGAAGGTGTGGAAGTGCTTCAGGATCGTGTTGAATCACCTTCCACTCATCACCCGCTGGACCTTGGGGTAGTTGTGCAGCTCGGAGCTCCTCCAATAGTGCCTAATGATCGGCATGTGAATGACCCCCCGTGAAAAGGTACAACCCCAGGAAATTGGCCATCTCCTCTTTATTGCAGGAGAACCAGGCATCCAGCTGAGTCCCCAGGAATGTGATGTACCAGTTCATTTCCACAGTGAGACATGACAACAACTCCCGTGTGAAAAACAACTGGGAGAACTGCAGGGGAGTTGTTGGAATATCCACCTTTATCCTTGGGGAGCCAGTGAACGGCCCATGGCTTGGTGTGAACGGGCCACTGTTCCACCCAGGATCCTCCTCAGTGATGGTGGTGGTTGTGGCAGCGCGTCGGCCTATTGACACCCTTCGGTCTGCCCTCTGACCCCTTGGACGTCCCCTGTGTCCAGGCAGTGGGCCAAGGCATCCTCGTCTAGGAGGGGAAGCCTCGGATGAGGATAAGGACGAGAAAGAGGGCTCTGGGGACACCAGTCTCCTCAGCCTGCCTGGCGAGGATGTTGCTGTAGCATCCTGCATGGCAGACGAGGGTGGAGGGGCCATCACAACGAATGATGGCCCAGCTTCCAGTGACACTGGCTCACCCAAGGGGGCAGAGGGGCCTGAAGATTGAGAGCCAATGAAGAGAGTGGTGGGACTGGCAGGTTCCAGAGGTGGGGAACGTTCTCCAGTGGGGCTGGCCGCTGATGGTGGTGCAGTCTCCCATGGTGGAAGGCGGCGGGGCAGCTCCACTTGCTGGCTGGATGATGTCGGCTCAACCTCCTCCACCCCAGAAAGGTCGTTCTTGCTTTTGCTCTCCGCTTCAATCTCATCAAGGAGCTTTTTCCACTGCTCTGGTGCCAATCCACTTTTCATTTTTTGCAAGACTGATGTCGTGACAAGCCAACTGGAGAATGAATTGTTGTCAAAGGACACTGTAGTGGAATGCTGTGCTAGGGGTGTGAGCTGAAATAAAGGAGTCAAGATATTTTATTCACAGCCAGCCAAGATCTTTGCTCAACAGTGGCACAGCGCAAGGATTCCTGATATACGTGTATGTCCTTGAAAAACATCGTCTCCTACACCTGACTTAGTGCACAGCTAGAGGCCATGAGCACGTGCTTCACTCTTTCATTTCTTTTTCACATTACACATAACCAAATCTATCATTTTTATGAGATACTCAGTACATTTCACCACTAAAATGGAAATGCAAGTGTTCTGTACGCTGTTACCTGTGGGCTAAGGTGTGGCAAACGATGTTTCCCTTGCGAGAAGATGCTGCAGTGTTTACGCTTTTATTTCACATTACACATAACCAAGTCCATCATTGTATGACAATTACAGTATATTTCACCACTACAAGTATATGCATGTGTTCTGTATCTCACGTTGCATATCACTATCTTTGTGCTAACTCAGGTGTATGAGATGCACTCTTTCTTATGAGCATGTGGTTTAGTCTTTCCTTCATTCTCACGTAAAGCATAACCAAATCTATCATTTTATGAGATACACAGTATATTTCACCAAAAAAATGTAAATGCATGTGTTCTGTATCTCATGTTGCATTTCGCTACCTTGGTGCTAACTCACATGTACGAGATGCTCTCTTTCTTACAAGCACGTGGTTCAGTCTTTCACTTCATTTTCACATAAAACATAACCAAATCTATCATTTTATGAGATACACAGTATATTTCACCAATACAAGTACATGCACATGTTCAGTATCTCACATTACATTTCGCTACCTTTGTGCTAACTCAGGTGTACAAGACGCACTCTTTCTTACGAGCACATGGATCACTCTTTCACTTCCTTTTCATATAAAACATAGCCAAATCTATTAATATATGAGATACACAGCATATTACACCATCTAACATTATGCATCTCACGTTGCATTTCGCTACCTTTGTGCTAACTCAGGTGTACGAGATGCATTCATTCTTACGAGCAGGTGGTTCACTCTTTCACTTCCTTTTCACATAAAACATATCTAAATCTATCAATATATGAGATACACAGTATATTACACCATTACAAGTACATGTATGTCTTCTATAGGTCAATTACGTGGCCCCTACCTGGGCACTAAGGTGTAGCAGATGATGTGTCCCTTACGAGAAGAAGCTGCAGTGTTTACACTTTTATTTCACATTACACATAATGAAATCCATCATTTTATGAGAAATACAGCATGTTTCACCACAACAGTACATGAACATGCTCTGTATGTCATATTTGGAATACCTAAGGTATAGCAGATGGTATCTTCTAACGAGCACGTGGTGCAGTGTTTACGTTCTTCCACACAAGTATAAGATAAACATATCACTAACACTCATGCTATATTTCACACAAAATGCATACAGAATGAATATAACAATATGATAAAATCAAATATACCTAAAACCTCCTCTATTTATCCCCTCCTGACATCACATGTCTGTAAGGCATATGTGACACATGCCCAGGCCAATATTTTATAACGTACACTCGTTGCACTATGCTTCTATCTATTGCACAATAACACTATCCACCATATGTCAGCATAAAACAAGGACTTCATCAACACCATGGCAAATATTCTGTTCAAGACAACTCTGTGTCATAAGGCGGTTTCCTGCCTCTCCCTTAGAAAGCTGCTAAACGTTTCACCAAGTCCTTGTCCACTAGCTACTGCACACTATATTCACCTGATTCAAAATGATTCTTGTTCAATGGTTGAATAATCACATTTGGTGCAGGGTAGAGGCAGTGTAGTTGTTGGGCCACGGCAAAAAAAGGGTAGGCCTAGCACAATCTTCATTGATCCAGTGGCTGATAATGGCCAGGAATGATTCACAAAAACCTAATTCCCTATTGCAAACACCAAATCTAATCACAATAGTGCCCAAAAAGTAAACACAAGCACTATTGGTATAGTAGAATATGATGCGTGCCCTTGACAGGGGTTAATAGAGGACAATTTAAAGGGACTGCCATGCACTACCTTCTCCATTGACAGCTGGTATGGTACTAATCAACCTGTCTGGGCTCCCTCACGTCTTGGGCCTCACAGTTGCCAACTCCTTACTTTTGATGAGTGGCACAGAGACTACGACGCCTCCAAAATTGATGCCAATCAGCCAAAAACTTTTTCTCTGATGAAGGTTTTTATGCTTAACCCGTTCACGCTCGATGATGCATTTATCGTCATTTGGGGCGTGTCTGCGACTATACTCGATGATGTGTTTGTCATCATAAATGTATAAAAACCTTCATCAGAGAAAACGTTTTTGGACAATCGGCATTATTTTTGGACGCGTCATAGTTCCCGTGCCTCAACAAAAGTAATGACTTGGCAACCTCGGGGCCCGAGACACGCAGCAGCCTGGCCAGGTTGATTAGTTCTGCATCAGCTGTCAAGGGAGAAGGTAGTGCACGGCTGGGCAATTACATCATACTCTATTTACCCTGTCCCAGGACACGCATCATATTCCACTATACCAACAGTGCTTGTGTGTACTTTCTGGGTGCTATTGTGATTAGATTTGGTGTTTGCAATAGGGAATTAGGTTTTGGTGAATCATTCCTGGCCATTACGGCTGTTAGCTCAACAAAGATTGTGCTAGGCCTACCCTGTTTTTTTGGCATGTCCCAACAACTACACTCCCTCTACGCTGCACCCAATATGAGTATTCAACCATTGAATAATAGTGACAGTGAATCAGGTGAATATAGTGTGCAATAGCCAGTGAGGAAGGACATGGTAAAATGTTTAGCAGAGGGAGGCTCCTGACGACACTGTGTTGACTTGAATAGAATATTTGCCAAGATGTTGATGCAGTCCTTGTTTTTTTGCTGATATATGGTGTATAGTGTTATTGTGGAATAGATAGGAGTATTGTGCAGAGTGTACATAATGATATATTGGCTAGGGCAGAAGTCATGTATGCCTTACAGCCATGGCATGCCATTGTCAGGAGGGGATAAAATAGAGGATGTTTATAGGGATATTTGATTTTACCATATTGTTATATTTATTCCATATGCTTTCTGTGTGAAATAAAGCATAAGTGTAATTGATATGTTTATCGTATGATTGTGTGGATGAACATAAACACTGCATCACGTGTCCGTCGGAAAATATCGTCTGCGATGCCTTAGGTATCGCAGATGTGACATTCAGAGCACGTTCATGTACTGTTGTGGTGCAATAGACTTATTTCTCATAAAATGTTGGATTTGATTACGTGTATTGCGAAATAAAGTCATAAACACTGCAGCATCTTCAGGTAAGGGAAACCTTATCTGCTACACCTTAGCAGACAGGTAAGGGCCATGTACTCCTACTTGTTGTGGTGTAAACTACTGTTTGTCTCATATATTGATAGATTTGGTTATCTTTTATGTGAGAGACAGGAAATGAATGACCCAATTGCAAGTAGGGAAGAGTGCGTTTCGAACATCTGAGTTAGCACAAAGGTAGCGACATGCAGCGCGAGGTAAGGAGCAAGTGCATTTACATTTTATTGGTGAAATGTACTACGTATCTCATACAGTGATATATTTCATTATTTTTTTATGTGAAAAGAAAGTGAAAGTGAACCACATGCTCCTCTAGAAATCGTCGTCCGCTGCACCTTATCGGCCAGGTATGGGCCACATAATTGATCTATTAGGACGTACAATTACATTTTATTGGAGAAATATTCTGTGTATATCATATATTGACAGATTGGGCTACATATTATGTGGAAATAACGTGGAAGACTGAGCCACGTGCTCGCAACGAAGTGTGTGTGTCGTACACCTGAGCTAGCACAAAGGTAGCGAAATGCAACAAGAGAAACATAATGGTAGATGGTGTGATATACTGTGTAGGCTATCTCATAATGATGTATTTTATTATTTTTTTATGTGAAAACAAAGAGAAAGTGAACCACATGCTCCTCTAGAAATCGTCTGCTACACCTTACTGGCCAGGTATGGGCCATGTAATTGACCTATGTAGGACGTGCTTTTACATTTTATTGGTGAAATATACTGTGTATCCCATGTAGTGATATATTTGGCTATGTTTTATGTGAAAAGACAGTGAAAAACGGACCCACGTTCTCGTGATGAAGAGTGTGTGTCAAACACCTAAGATAGCACAAAGGTAGCGAAATGCAACACGAGGTCAGGAACACATGCATTTACATATTTTTGTGTGAAATATACTGTATATCCCATGTATTGATATATATGGCTATGTTTTATGTGAAAAGACAGTGAAAAATAGACCCACATGATCGTACTGAAGAGTGTGTGTCGTACACCTGAGCTAGCACAAAGGTAACGAAATGCAATGCGAGATTAGGAACACGTGCATTGTTTTTCGGGGGGTGAAATATACTGTGTATCCCATGTATTGATAAATTTAGCTATATTTTATGTGAAAAGACAGTGAAAACGGATGCACATGCTCGTTATCTCGTAAGAGAAACACCGTCTGCTACACCATAGTGCAAAGGGAGCTGCCTAGGGAACACGTCCATTAACATGTTACTGGTGAAATGTTCTGTATCTCATAAAACTGCTAAATTTGGTTGTGTAATATGCAAAGAAAATGAAAGAGATAACGACGTGCTAGTGGCCTCTACCTGTGCGTTAAGTCAGTTGTAGGTGACGATGTTTTTCAAGGACATACACTTATGTCATGGACCTTTGCATGGTGCCGGTGTTGAGCCAAGTTCTTGGCTGGGTGTGAATAATATATCTTGACTCCTTTATTTCAGCTCACACTCCTACCACAGCATTGGACAGCCAATAGGTCCACAATCCTTCTGACAGCAATTGATTCTTCAGTTGGCTTGCAACAACAGCAGTCTTGCAAAGATCAAACGCAGGTTGGAACCACACGAGTGGCATAAGATCCTCGATGATTTAGAGTCGGAGAGCGACACTGAGAGCGACCGGTCTGGGGTGGAGGAGGAGGTTGAGCTGCAACCATCCAGTCATCAAGAGGAGTTGCCCTACCGCCTTCCATGAAGGGAAACCACACCACCATCATTAGCCGGCTTCACCAAAGAACCCTCCCCACCTCTAGGACCTGCCGGTCCCACCACTCTCTTCACCGGCCCCCAATCTCCAGGCCCCTCTCCCCCCCTTGGCAAGCCGGTGTCACTGAAGCCGGGCCATCATTCTATGTGACGGCCCCTC
Organism: Coenobita brevimanus; assembly: GCF_032717465.1. Classification (NCBI taxonomy): domain Eukaryota; kingdom Metazoa; phylum Arthropoda; class Malacostraca; order Decapoda; family Coenobitidae; genus Coenobita; species Coenobita brevimanus. The sequence goes on along the minus strand of NC_136961.1, from coordinate 21,906,897 downwards.
CACTCGCTTCTGCCATGCAAGATGCTACGGTGACATCCTCGCAGGCCAGGCCAGGAAGTCTGGAGTCCCCAGAGCCCTCTGTCTTGTCCTCGTCCTCGCCCGAGGCATCCCCTCCCAGATGAGGGCGCCGTGGTCCACTGCCTGGACAGGGGGGACGTCCAAGGGTTCGGAGGGCAGGCCGAAGGGTGTCGACAGGCCGACCTGCTGCCACCGCCACAGAAGAGGATCCTAGGTGGAGCAGTGGCCCATTCACACCGAACCACGGGCCGTTCACTGGCTCCCCGGGGATCCAGGTGGATATTCCAACAACTCCCCTGCAGTTCTTCCAGCTCTTTTTCATGCGGGAGTTGTTATCATACCTCACCGTGGAAACCAACCGGTATGCCACATTCCTCAGCTGGATGCCTGGTTCTCCTGCAATAAAGAGGAGATGGCCAAGTTACTGGGGTTATACCTTTTAATGGGGGTCGTGCACATGCCGACCATCAAGCACTATTGGAGGAGTTCAGAGTTGCACGACTACCCCAGGGTAAAGTGGGCGATGAGTGGAAAGCTCTTCAACACCATCCTGAAGCACTTATATGCCTTCAACTTGCTTGCCATTCCCTGGAACCAAGATTGGCTCATCCGCGTTTGCAGTCATGGCGTACCTCCTTCAGCAATTCTAGTCAACGTTCCTACCCGATGAGCAGCTCAACCTGGATGAGAGCTATCTGGGGTGGAAGGGTCGGCTGTCCTTCCGTGTTTACAACCTCCAGAAACCCAAGAAGTATTCCATCACAATGTACATGCTGTGAGTCGTCCTTGGGCTACATCTGGAACCTCAAGGTCTACACAGGGATGCATCGTACCCTCCAGAACACTGTGTTGGGCCTTGTGGATCCGTTGAAGGACCAGGGCTATAAGTTGTTCATGGGCAACTATTACAATTCTGTAGCCCTGTGTGAACAACTCTTCACTGCAGGATTTTACGTGTGTGGGGCACTACAGCTGCCTAGAGGAGCACCACACCAGCTGCAGGCCATCGCCAGGGCTAAGATCCTACCTGAGGGAAGGCATGGCATACAGGCACAAGGGCAATGTGCTAGTCCTACTGTGGAGGAACAAGTGCACTGTGATCATGGTGTCCACCTTCCACACTGCAGACACCATTGCAAATAGGGTTCGAGGAAACGTGCAGGTTAATGACAGGTGGACAGCCTACATGGAGAAGGTCATTCACAAGCCCATTGTCGTGGAGGAGTACAACAGGTATATGGGTGGGGTGGGAACAAATGGTCCAGTACTACCCTATCCAACACCGAACTGTCAAGAGGACGAAGAAGATCACATTCTTCTTCATCCAAATGGCACTGTTCAATGTGTTTGCCTTGTATAAGAAGTACAGCTGCACGCAAGTAACCCTCCTGGAATTTGTGGAGCAGATCATTTATAATCTCCTGCATTTCCATGAAAAGGACTGGCCTGCATCTGGACACACTCCACCATGCCCCAGACCTACCTATCCGGCGGCCAGCACCAGCATCACCTGGAACCCAGTAGGCACAATCACCAGTGCCTGGAAGGGCCCAGCCACCACCAGCACCAGCACAGCCTGCAGGAGACTTCACACCAGCACCATCAGAAGCAGGGCCATCACAGGTGCCACCATCACCACCAGCACCACCGGCAGGAGGCCCATCAGGGGTGCCAGAACCACCACCACCTCCAGCTGCTGGTCCGTCGGGAGAACCCCTGCCTGGGCCTGCAGGTCCCGCACAACAGGACCACAGAGCACGAGGGTTTCATAGCAAGCGTCGCCGGGTGATTGACAACGACATGAGATTGGCTCGCACTCTGGGCCACCACCGGGCAAGGATCCCTGACAAGAAGAGGCTCAGGTGTACCTTGTGCTTAACCCCTACACCGCGGGCTTGTTTACCAATGACTTTCGTGTGCCGCGGGGTTATTTGGGCTCCGACAGACTCTCAAAAAATATTTGCCAAAAATCAGTTATTAGTCCTAGAATAACAAAATTACATATGCTTATGGCACATACCTTCAGCTTTCTCCTGGAATGATTGTTGAGCCTTCGTCCGTTACCGTAGGACTTGTGGAGACCTCTGAAGTAGGGTAACGAAGTCTCCACTTTACACTTCCCGACAACCCGTAATATGATTACCACAGCCAGATACAAACACTATAAACACTATTCTACAATTTTCAAGTAGTTTGGGATCCATACTCCAAAAAAAAAAAACACTGTGAAAGCAATGGAAATTACGAGCGCGTCTGATCGTAGCACTGGCACTAGTTCGCTCTTGGTAGTCTGTCATTTATTATTCATAAAACCCCTCACACTTTATATTTCTATTACTATATAACACTTATATATATCTACAGTCTTTATCCATAAGTTTCCTTCAGTAGTATTAGTTTATTGTCACTGTAGGGATTCAATTTCTTTCAGTAAAATACGTAGCATTCACTTTCTCGTCCTGTATACTGGCATTGAGAGTGAATGTCACTTTCATCTTCACTCTCATAACTCATAGCATTCAGACATCCTAGAGTGAAACTTTCACTTTCATTACTCCTAGGGTATATACTCGTATTCTTATAATACTACTCATTTACATTTCTATTTACGTTCTCTATTTTATTTACGTTATTTACATTTCTATTTTATTTACACTGTGTTGTGCACTGTCACTTGAAATAACTTATAAAACTATTTTCCATTGTTCACGTATATTTACATTCAGTACTTTCACTTGCTGTTTACACATTATTTACACATTATTTACAATTCCACTTGCACTGTTTTACTCAATAGAAAGATCGTAGTCACTCTTTTATCAATTGTCAGCCCTTTACCTCTTTCCACACGAGGTTTAGTAGGGGGTAAAGGTCACAGAGCCATTTGCATGGGGGTGAAAAAAGGCCTTGAAGTCAGCAAGATGAAACATACGTCCTCTCACTTCGGAAGATGAGAGTACACTGATAACGCAGGGCCAGCCAGCCTGGAGGCCTGTTTAGGGGTTATTCAGAGTTACCAATATTACTTCTTGAAACAGCTAAGTCTAGCACTGATATGATTGGCAGGAAATCTAGACAATACATTATAAATTTGGTAGTTCCAGGTGAATGTAAATATCACTTAGGCTTCTCCCTTCCCTCCTTACATGTATATTTATTACGAAAATAGATTAGAGGCCTACTTAGGAGATATATAATCAGAGCTACCAATGTTAAATCTTGAAACAGCTTTGTGTAGCACTGATATGATTGGCAGGAAATCTAGACAATACATTATAAATTAGGTAGTTCCAGGTGAATGTAAATATCACTTAGGCTTCACCCTTCCCTCCTTACATGTATATTTATTACGAAAATAGATTATACGGCATATTTCAAGGGGAAAAAAACAGCGAAAAATACCGAACGAGTGCACGTGAGGTGTCAGGTGATAATTAGCCAATTCCAGGTGTATGGCACTCTCACTTTCCTGATTTCTTTCTTGTATATATTATTTGGTATAAGAATACGACATAGGGCTTATTTCAATGGATGAAATCAGTGAAAAATTCCAGGGAAGTTTTACTTAGCGTAGCATGGCCGGGCAGGCGAGAGGATAGGTTAATGGAGGGGGGGTAGGGAGGGGAGTCAAGAACGGGGAGAATTGGCTAAATTGTCAACAATGGATGGGAGTACAGATGAGATTAGGAGTGCTGACTAGTGTTGGACATTGTCAGTACTGATAGATGATACAAGCCCCCACTTGGAAGCCCGGGTGAATTCAAAATAACACAGAATCACAAAAGCGACGCCCCGCGGTATGATCCCTTGCTCCCAAGCGTCACGAAAGTGACGCCCCGCGGTTAAGGGGTTAAAGTTGGGGGTGAGGAAGGATATAAGGACCATGTGTCCTGTATGTGATGTTCTGCTTTGCATGGGTGATTGTTTCGACCTGTACCATACCAAATGATACCTTCTCTACTGGAGCACTCATACACACACACACACACACACACACACACACACACACACACACACACACACACACCTGATTGGGATTATAAGTTAGGAAATAAAACCCTATACACATCAGAAAGAGAGAAAGACCTAGGTGTGATTATCAATAACAGACTATCTCCGGCTGACCACATCAGCGAGAAGGTACGGAACATGTATACACTGCTTGCAAATATGAGAATAGCAATCACATACATAAATGAAGACATGCTAAGAAGGATAATAACATCATTCATTAGACCAACCCTGGAATATGCATCAGTAGTCTGGAGTCCTCATCTCAAAAAGCATATAGACAAGATTGAAAAAGTTCAAAGGGCTGCTACAAGATGGATACCAAGCTTAAGGGACCTAAGCTATGAAGAAAGACTAAATAAACTGAATCTACCAACTTTACAGGAGAGAAGGAAAAGAGGTGACATGATAATGCTACATAAGTGCATATCAGGAAAGGAGAAAATAGACATAAATGATTACTTAACATATGGAGAAGCATCAGCAAGAGGACACTGCAAAAAACTGCATAAGAAGAGAGGTGATAAAGACGTAAGGAAATTCAGTTTCCCAAACAGAGCAATTGATCAATGGAATGCACTACCGAATGTGTGTGCCAAAACAATTCACAAATTTAAGGATATGTACGATAAATATGGTTTAAGACACGGGACAGTACGAGCTTGACTCATTCCTGTAAAGATACAATTAGGTAAGAATTAGGTAAGGTAAGAACACACACACACACACACAATACAAACTCCTCACCTCCGAACCGATCTGGTCCTGCAGGAAGATCATTGCCACTGGAGAAGTACGTGACATTCTTTTTTTATTTATCTATTTACCTGTATTTATGCCAATATATTTACATATACATGTATATTGTTATTGACGTTAACACAAATGACAGGGAAATAAGTACAACTCCAGTTTCAGTTGCTAGCAACGGGTTTAGTGTTCATGTGTGGTTTTCTGAGAGAACTAAAAACAAAACAGAAGTAATTATACAAAATAGTTGTTGGTATAAAACCGAAGAAAGCGTAGCTAGCAAGCATAAAAGTGTTAGCATGGTAAATAATGTAAGTGAGCACGGCGGCGGCGGGTTGGCACATGGCAAAATACGCCGTAGAGTCCATTTTTATTGAAAACTATGAGGCTTAGGATCACCATTCTTTACTAAGATGAAAGAGAATGAAATTGTGCATTGGATGATGAAATAAAAACACAACCGTGCCAAGAAAAGTTCTTATAAACCCTCCCCAAATAAAAAAGTTGCTTTCTGTCGAAAATGGGTTTAAATTTTTCGCTTATTACTCGAAGACCATACCTCGTATCAAACTCGGACACCCCATTCAAAAGCAAATAAAATTCTCTTTCGACTGACAGTATAACATGTAGAGATTGATTAGAAAACATTCGACTTATGATGTTGGAAAGTGAAATCTATGATCCTGAATGTTTATTCCGGGGGCCCTAACATACATATGTGTTTTTTGGTGCTTCTTTTTTTTGCTTATCATGTAAAGCAAACATTGACAAATAGGAATATGTGGGTTTTGTGGCAAAATTAATACGTTTGGATGGTAAAATTAAGCAGAGAATACACATTTTTGGAGCGCATGGCAGCCAGGGGGAGGGGAGAAAAGCCTGTGCATCATAGCCCAGAAAACTTATGAAACTTATCCATGTGTGAAGGGGTTAAATGACGACAAACGCATCAACGAGTATAGTCGCAGCCACACCCAAATAACAAAAAACGCGTCAATGTGGGCAAAGGGGTTTATGTCTACATATTGCTCGGTCATTCCAAACTGTCATATCCATGACGTCTGTCTACAGTACATTACCGTTTTGCAAAGTATATAGTAACATGGTACAGTACACTGATATAAATATATTGAACAAAAATGATATTGATCACAATACTGTAATGACAAACCACTGAAGAAACATAACATATAGTTGTGGTATATTGCAGTAACATAATTGTGAATGTATAACAGACATAATACAATGGCTCTACAGTAGTCAATTTTATCAAGAATCACTTATATTGTAATTAAATTGTGTTAATGCAACTTTTACACAAGTGTGGTTATAACAAAATGTAGTTACATCATGTTAATGGAACTTTCACACAATTGTGGTTATAACAAAATTGTAGTTACATTATGTTAATGCAACTTTTACTCGTGTGGTTATAACAAAACTGCAGTTACATCATGATGAAGCAACTTTTACACAAGTGTAGTTATAACAAAATATTGTTACATCGTGTTAATGCAACTTTTACACAAGTGTGGTTATAACAAAATTGTAGTTACATCGTGTTAATACAACATTTACACAAATGTGGTTATAATAAAACTGTACTTACGTCTTGTTAAAGCAACTTTACACAAGTTTTGCTTAAAACTGTAGTTATATTGTAGTAGTGATAATGAGCGATTGGTTAAAAAGATAACTAGATCTGATGTGAGAGGTGTAAGGCTGAGAGGGAGACCACGAATAGGATGGATGGACAATGTGAAGAGAGCTCTGGATGCGAGAGGGATGTCTGCTGAGCAAGGAAGAGTGGCTGTGCGTGACAGAAATAAATGGAGAAAAACTGTGAATGAATAAATGATGACGCAGCCCTGAGGGGATATTCTCTTGCATTTGGTCTGATCAGCTAGTCAGGTCAGGTGCTGGTAAGGGGATGGGTCATTTATGATGTGGCAGGGGTAAACCAGCTAGCTCTGCTGTCGGGCCCTGCTGCAGATGTCACTGATTGCACTGCGCAGTTGACCCCTGTGTGGTGTGATGCAGTGAGGATCTGTCCCTTCTCCCCTTTGGAGCTAAGATGCGAATGAATGTGTTTGAATGGATGAGTAAATGGGGAGTGTATCGTCCTGTCTCGGCTACTTCCCTTTCCTTGGGGGAAGCAGTCTAGGTATACAGATAGATAGATAGATAGATAATGACAGTGATGTTGGATGAAAGGTGTTGGTAGGGTTTGGTTAAGGTAGGTTAGGGTCCTGGTATGTCTGCATCAAAATTCGGTGTCATCACTGCAGGGTCAACACTGCTCGCCTGTTGTGGTAGTGATGGTAGTAGTGTTGGAGAAGGTGGAGGAAGGAATGGTGGAGAGAGGGAGACTGGTGGGAGGTGGTGGTGAACAGTGATAAAGATGTAGTTGAGGCTGTGGGTAAGCTGGGGTGCGCTTATCTCAGCCCCGGCACGTCAAAACAGTGCTCTCATTGCAGGTCACTTCTTTCCTCCTCAATCTTTCTTCTTGCTCTTCTTCTTTTTGTTATGATTAACTTGTAAGCTTGTTCCTTGTTACTTGTAGTTGCTTGTAAATCATAGAGTTGGGTCGAAGATAAGTAGTTTGATTGATGACTGTCGAATGCAAATGTTGCTTGTTGCGTGGTAGTCATAGATACTTGTAGTAGGCGTCTTGTTTTCTTATTCTCGCTATTGTTTACCGTTGTGTATAGATGTTTATCGTCGTTTACCGCTGTTTACCGCTTGCCACTAATGTCAAAGGCCACCAGATGTCAAAAATATGTACCCTTAACCTTTTGTTATGGAGAGAGGAGATGTATAGGCTTGTCTGGTTGACTGAGGACATCCAGGGAGAGATAATAAATGGTGAGGCGTTGTAGGAGTTATCAGTGCAGGCTGTCTCTGTTCCGTAAGTAAAGTGAGGTGATGAAATAGGCAAATTGGGGTCGTTGGAGTTTATTTGTGAGACAGTTGCTTGACTGAGATAGTTAAAGAGCTTGGCATGACTCATTTGTGTGTAGTAGAGATGAAAATCTCCTACATGTTCGAAATTGGTCAAGGTCGAGGTCGTCTTCTGGCTCGAGGCTGGTGTGATTCCCCCCCTTGGGGAAGCCTCTAGTTTATACTTGCCTCCTGACACGTCCCACGTTGTACCAGACCAATACAACCCTCAGCTCCTCCCCCTAACACAGACACCCCGTAACACAGACACCATAACTTCGATTGCTGGGGACTTTAACAGTAACAATTGCCTGGTACTGACATAACCAATATAACCACAGATTCCTCAATTTTGCTTGACAACTGAACGTGTAGATTCTCAGTAACACCATCCTTCCACACCAGGCAAACCATAACCTTTCACCCCAGACATCACACTCTCCTTGCCAACAGTCATGCAAACGGACCATCTATCATCATCACTATAGAAACTAGAGCGATCATGCCTCACATACACATGCTACGAGAAAACATACTGGGCAAAATTCAGTTATGAAACAGAAAAACACTTCTACACAATATACAATACACCCATCACAGCACGAACAGGCACAAAGCAATGATCAAAATACTATTCATCGCAGACCATCACTACATTCCACAAGACGTCAGAGGACATTACAAACCATACTTCACACCGGAGATTGCCGTTTTCAAATGACGGTGCAACGAACTTAAAAACAACTCACCTCTCCTCTCCACATAAAACACTTTCACAAGGCTCCGTGAAAAAAAAACAAAAAAACAATGAGATGAAAAAATACAATTATTATAAAAGTTATGGAAAACTGGAAGGAGTTTGAAACAACACTTTAAAACATTACAAAGACCTCTTTCGGCTCTACAAAATAACCAGCTGCAGCATTGGGTAACAAACATGCATGCCCAAAACACACACCGCCATCATTTTCTTACACCTAACTCAACCCGTCCTAAAAAGAATAATCATACTCGTAAACCACTAGGCAAAAGTTAGTCACTTAACACTAACACGCTCTGAGTCTGAAAAACAACCCTCTCAGCAATGGTAGTCCTTCCCACCATCACAATGCAACCCCCTTCACTCTAGAACAGTCACGTATCATTATCAAGAAAACCTCGATCAAAAAGCACTACAAGTTTCTTCCCCTTCTGACATCCACCAGTCGAAAATTTCCTTGAACTGAGATGATCGAGGACACCTAGCTAGGCTTAGACCAGTACATCAACCATCCCTCCTCAGCTACCAGCTTATATGTGGGTTAGGTGGAATCAAAGAGGAGATGTGTCCAGCTTCTTTAATAAGCCCAAGCACCATGACACAGATAATGGAACAATACACCTGGCACACTAAGACCCAGAGACAACATCAACGGTATTGAGAAACTATGGCACAAACCCATAGGGACCGTTGCTTACATGGGGTCAACGGTTCTGCTTGGCTAGCAAAACAAAAACTCAGAATCCTTAAATGTTGTTCGCATAAGCTTCTCAATTAGTTCAAAAATTCACCAACAGGAAATCCACGATAATTTAGACATACAGTAACTGTCGCAACAACATGGTCGTTCAGGAGTCTGTGTATGTGTGTACTGAAATTGCCATACAGAACTAAAATCAAGTCTCTCTCTCTCTCTCTCTCTCTCTCTCTCTCTCTCTCTCTCTCTCTCTCAAACACACACACACACACACACACACACACACACACACACACACACACACACACACACACTCACACAGTCACAGCATACACAGTCAACGCCCTGAAGAGATAATTAATTACCTTTTACCTTCTTCAGTCCGATGATATGTTATATAATAGTTTGGTAACTTCACAGGAGTGTATTAAAGTTATATGTCATCTTAAATAACCTATCCCCTGCTAGCACCGTCTCCGTGCTACATACATTGTGCACTTCCAACACAAAAAGTATTGGGTTGGAGGGGTCAAGGAATCCTTACCTCTTGTAAAATGAGTGACTTGCCGGCGGGGCGATGGTGGCTATTGCTGGAAGATTATGGCTTAGGCTGGCTGTGTCCTGCCTCCTAGTCCACGCTCGGCTGCCTCGTCGCTGTAGTCAGTAACCACGTTTATGTTTAACACTCTGACGCTATTATGACCCACTCACATAAATGAAGTCATCTGGTACCAACTAAAATAAAATGCTAGAGGTTTTCCAAACATGTTAGTTTTAATGTTATCATTATTGATACTTCCTTATCCTTATGGTTCAGCCTTAGCTAAATATTCTTCTCACATTCGTTCGAACAGAATTCAATAAATTGTCAAGACAATGGGAGGGTTAATTATGCAAGTACGAGTAGTACAACTGCAAGTACTAGTAGCACAACTGCAAGTCTTCTTTTCTTTGTATAAATCATAATATCGTCAGGTATTAAGTAGATTAGGCAGCCGGAGTAGCCCCGAAGATAAGAAAGTCAATATTAATACCACCAGGATTCTGTTCCCACTGCCATGTGGGTATGTTACTGGGAATTTGTTTATCCAGTGATTTCACGAAATCCCTAGGGAATTCATGAAATGAATATATTTTAGGGTGGATTAATTAAGGTTAGGTTAAGCTAGGCTGCGGTTAGGTTAGCCTAGGATAATCTAGGTTAAGTTAGGTTATATTAGGCTGGGTTACTTAGGTTCGGTAAGGTTAGATTAATATATATGAAGGCTAAACTATGTTTTGCATTCATATAAATTAATCTAACCTAACCTAACCTAACTAACCTAGCCTAACATAACCTAAACTTAACCTAGATTCTCCCGTACTAACCTAACCGTGGCCTAAATTAACCTAGCCTTATTTAACCCACCCAAATTTAAGCTCACTTCATTAGTTCCCTAGGGATTTCCTGAAATCACTGGTTAAACAAATTCCCTGTAACAGGTATAGACGTGTGGCAATAGCTGCCACTAAATACAAACATTTTCGTAACCATAAGAGCATTCAAGTACTACAGAAAATTTTAATTATTACACTAACGAACATAGACTGAAGCATAGAAATATACTTCATATTCCCAATTACAGAATCAAAGAATTTTTATAACACTTGAAAATTACCATAGTAATTTCACGTGTCATAACAATTATTAGATTCTGTCGGTTGTCTATAAAACATATTATTTAAATAAGCCTTTACGAAAAAAAATTAGTTTTAGAACTGATGACAAATGTAATCACTGTTTAGGTTTAAGTCAGAGGGTGGTATTGGTACAACAGTGGCCACCATGTTGGCCACCGAGTGGTGCTCTCGCTAGTTTGTTCTTATCACAGACGGGTGGCACTGTCCGGCTGCGGTGTTGAAGGTGAGTCGCAATCTAATGCCGATCCCTGGTTAGACTTGGCCACTTAAACTGTGAATAACCGCAAATTTCTGTAGTTAATGTGTACTGGTTAGTGTCACTATACTTCAGTGTTCATTGTGCACACTTTTTGAAAATACTGTACATTTATATCATGTCAGTTATGACAGTAGGAAATATCGGATAATAATATGTATCGATATTAATTTATTTTTTGCCGCGATTAATTATGACTACTGTGCCCAGCACTGCTCATTGAAATTACTATGAAAAATCATTGCATTATAATTTTTGCCTGAAGGGCAAAGCGAGGTGAGCATCACGAACATAAATTTATTTCCAAAATGACTTATGGTTTCCAAAGCAGTAGGCCATATTTTATAAAACTATCACGCACAGTGATAAACCAGAAACAGTTTGACGATTATGCTTTTGCTTTTGGGACGAGAGTGTAGTACCAGTTGAACAGAGTGATATTCCTGTGTAATTTTAAGATGATCATTGTGGTATCTCTCTACAGCAGTTGCCTTTTTTTTTTTTTTTTTTTTTTTTTGCATTGTCAGTCTTGCCTTCGGAATCTTTTTGAAACTCAGATACCAACTGTATAATTTTCTTTCCGACACTGCGGCCGATTTCATTCAGTTATCAGTAGTGAATAACTGGTATCACATCAAACTGCCCAACATTATATATCCTTTAAATGTATTAACGATACTAATAATGCTCCTTATGCCTTAAACTGTGGATATGCTTTATCTATACCCTGTACTTCTGTTACAGTGATATCAAAGTAAAAGCTGGGTTTCTAGACAGTCGTGTCGAGATTTTGGACTTTATATATTTCAGTAAGGCAGGTCGGTTGCATTTTAATGCACCAAGCATATATTTTATATGGTTAGAAAAACTGTGATGCATGACGGAAACTGGAGACTGATTGACATGTTGCTCCTTTTCTAAGGATCTCACTTCTAGAATCAGGAAGATGGATAAAGTGCTTTGCAGTACGTTACCTGATATGAAGAGTTTATATGTTTTAGAGGTGTAGCACACAGGTATATGCGTGTGTCACTGTGCCTTACTTACAGGTTCATCGTTTCAATTCAGAGACACGTAAGTCTGCCTTGTAATGGAAGTTTTTTTTTTTTTAAGAACATTTTACTTTAATAATCTGAAATGTTGTCAAATACCTAGTCGATAAACTTTGTTCTTCAGGACTAGGCTGAACTATTAGTACCATGGGTCTGACCATGACTGAGACATATACTCACTCATGGCGTCAACATTACACAGATTACCAAAACAGTATTACAAGCACGACGGGTAAGTTAAAGAGAGGTACTCAAGTCTGTATGCTGGACGTGATGTATGGTAGTGTGGACTGTGGTGGCGTGACGCGTGTATAACGAGTTTATTTCTAGCATAAGATAAAAATGAGAATGATTCTGTAATGCTGGCGGCATACTAATATGTAGAGTTTGGTAAGGATTAAACAGTTTATTTCTGTAGTACAGAATTAATAATAATTACCAAAGAAATGCATTTCCAATAAAAACTTATAATCAAGGTAAAGAAGACATTTAGTCAGGAGGCTGTGTGCTGCCTACCTGTTACAGTGAATTAGTTGAACATCTCTTTTCAACTGAATAAATTAACCTCGTTACAAGCTCATCAGATCAGTTCTTCCCGTAGCGATAGTGGCTGTTCAAGACCCCCGTTGGCAAAGGTGTACCTTAAGTGTTTCTGAACTGAAGACTGCGATTATGTCGTGTCAATGAACTCACGATTATACCAGAGTTTGGCAGACACTCAACACAACGATAGGTCGATGCGTCAGTACTTGACAAAGTAAATCTTCAACACTCCCAAACAATGAGATTTTAAATTTTGTACAAATTCAGCCTCAGCCTTGAACCCTGAGATATTTTGTACGCCAGCCTACCGACAAATTAACAAAAGCAAAACGCAAGAATGCTATATTAGACTTTGCTTAAACCCGGATTTTTATATTGTGCTCGTCTCCTTTTTTTATTCTTTTCTCCACGTTCTACTTTCTTTCGTTTTTCTTTTCTTTCACCTTTATTTTAACTTCTCCTCCTCCTCCTTTCCTCCTACTCCTCCTCCTCCTCCTTTTCTCCTACTCGTCGTCCTCCCCCCCCTCCACCTCCTCCTCCCCTTCTTCTTCTTCTTCTTCTTCCTCTTCTTCTTCTTTCTTTTTCTTTCTTTGTTGTTTCTTCTTTTATTGTTACTTCTTTGTATCTCTTGTTCTTCTTTTCCTTCTTTTTCTTCACCTTCTTCTCCTTTTCCTTCTTTTTCTTCTTTTTCTTCTCCTTCTTCTCCTTTTCCTTCTTTTTCATTTTCATCATCATCATCATCTTCTTCTTCTTCTTCTTCCTCCTCCTCCTCCTCCTCCTCCTCCTCCTCCTTCTTCTTCTCTTCTTCTTCTTTTTCTTTTTCTTCGTCATCTTTTTCATCTTCTTCTTCTTCTTCTTCTTCTTTTGTCTTTCTTTCCTTCTTTTATTTTTTCATTCTGCCACACACACACACACACACACACACACACACACACACACACACACACACACACACTTCAAATTGGACACTACTCACACACTGGCTCACACAGAAACGAGGGCCATGGAGGAAGCCCCATTGTATGTATTTACACATTAATCCTCAACAATGACACAAACAACATAATCACTTTTCCAGAAAGACACAGGATTAGAAATACAAACAAGCAGTGTCATATGTGGTATCAAAGAAGAAATGCCAGCTCATAACGTACGCATGCTGCTTGACACATCCCACGCTGTCCCAGTCCACTACAACCCTCAGCTCCTTGACCTTACACAGACACCATAACTCTATGATTGCTGGGGAATTAACACTAAAAACACTGCCTGGTAGGAACATAATCAATACAACCATCGATTCCTCAACTTTGCTTGACAGTTCAACACCATGTAGATTCTCAGTAACACCTCACAATATACCCGTCTCCCAAACCAGGCAAACCGTACCCTCTCCTCCCCAGACATCACATTCTTCATGCCAATAGTCATTCAACAACACCTGGCAAACGGATCACCTTATCATTGTCACTATACAACTACAGCGATCATACCTCACATACAAGAACTACAAGAAAGTATACTGGGTAAAAAAAAAAAAAAAATCCCCTCACTAAACCACGCAGCCATCACATGATTAGGCACAATACAAAAGTCAACATTATATTCAACGCAGACAAACACTACATTCCACAACACAAAAGAAGACATTACAAATCATACTTTAAGCCAGAGACTGCCCTTTTCATGACACAACACAATAAATAAAAAACACAACTAGCCTCTTCTCTCCACACTTTCACATGTCTCCCTGAAATAAATAGTAAGATGAAAAAGAAAGTCGGAATGAAGAATTTGGAAAACTGGAAAGGCCTTGAAACAACACTTTAAAACACTACACATGCCCCGTTCGGCTCTACAAAATAGATAAGAGCATCCATAAATAACAAACATGCAATTCCAAGACCCATGCCGTCATCATTTCCAACCCAACAAATCCCTTCCTACAAAGAACAAGCAAATATAATCATAAACAACTAGGAAAACATAAGTCACTTAACACTAACACGTGCTGACTCCCAAAAACAACCCTCTTAGCATAGGCAGTCCTTTCTACTTGATCATAATGCAACCCCTCCACACTAGAACAGTCACTTATCAGCATCAAAAGTACTAGATTAAAAAAAAAAAAAAAAAACAGCTCTAGGAGCCCCCTCCATTCCTGACATCTATCCAACGAAGATGTTCTGAAGCAAAGATGATCGAGTTCACCTTGCTAGGCTTAAATTAATATATCACCAGTCCATCCTTGGCAACCAGCTTAGATCTGAGTTGGATGGAATCACAGATGACACGTATCCATCGTCTTAACCCGCCCCGTCCCGACCACTTTTTGACCACTGGTACCCCCCAATCCCTACCATTTTTCGACCCTTTTTTTTTTTTTGCTAAAACTTTCACTTTTGGTGAGAAACATCGAAAATTCATAGAGAAATCGCTCACTTGAGGTTTAAAATACTCATTACAGGTAGGAGAGCCTCCTTACCTTACTGGGTTTTCTATCAGGCTGGCACCAAAGAAAACGAGTTCTATGGGAGGATAACTATTTCACACCACTCATAAACGGTATTTATTTATTTACTGTTACAAATTTATATGTAGTACAAGAGTATATTGGTTTTCAAGCAGTAATATAGGCATTATAAGCATTGTTTCACTCACTAATACCTGACCTTTTTTTGCCACATTACCTGATCATCATTTCTAACTGTTTCTTCCTCTAATGCTATGTAAAGTTTGTCCTCCACATTGTCATTGATTGGGGAATCACTCTGGCCCTGAATTTCGTACCGTGGCATGACATGGCTATACTGGCCAGGTCACTGATAACAGGTGAATTGCTGAGACAATGGCATGCAGGGGGGGGAGGAGGTCATGCTGGGTAAGGCATTGTCTCTGCCTGGCATCTTGTTGAGGAAGGTGTCACGTGTATACGTACCAAAAATGACTCGCGAAAATTGAAAATTGTGGAAATTATGAACCTTGCAATTGCAAGACGTTGAAGTACGTCCCTGGGATTAGCTGTGACAAAACGTGAGGACGTGGAAGTACGTCCCCGGGACGCCGCGGGTTAAATATGCCCAAACAACACGATACACATAATGGATTAATACACATGGCACACAAAGCTCCAAAGACAATACCAATGATGTGGGGAAGCTTTGGGACAACCCCATAAGGATGGTTGCTTACTTACCCTTGACGGTTCTGCGCGATTAGAGGAATCAGGATTGCCCAACAAAAACTCAGTGAAAATTATGAAATGTTGCTGTCCTTTGTTTGTTTGTTTTTTTTATAATCAAAATTTTTCCAGAACACTTAATTTTCTCGATTAGTTAAAAAACTCTTCGACCGAAAATGATGTACAATTTGGACACTACTGTTGTAACAACACAGTCTCTCAGGGTTCTTTATTTTGTGTGTACTGAAATTACCATACAGAACTAACTAAAGCATCTTTAACATCCACCTCTCTCTCTCTCTCTCTCTCTCTCTAACACAACAAACACTGTTAGCGCCCTGAGGAGAAAAATATCTTTTACTTTCTTCATTCTCATGACGTATTATATTATTGTTTGGTAACTTCAAAAGACTGAATTTAATTTAGAAGAGACTTTTGGCACTGTGTGAGTTAAATGTAATCATAAAAAACCTCTCCCCTGCTAGCACCCTCTTCCCTGCTAAATACATTTGTGTACTTTTAACACACAAAAAGTTTAACTTGGTTGGAGGGGTCAAGAAATCCTAACCTCTGATATAATAAGTGGCTGTTGGAGAGGTGGTGATGGTGGCTGATGCTGGAAGATTATGATTTGGCCTGGGTATGCCCTTTCTCCTGGTCCACGCTCGCCTGCCTCGTTGCTGTGGTCAGTACACAGTTCTATGTTTAACACACTGATGCTCTTATGACCCATTAAGCTGAACGAAATTATCTGGCACCAGGTAAAATAAAATGCTAGAGATTTTCCGAACATGCCATTGTTAATGGTACCAACAGTAATACTTCCTTGTCCTTATGGTTCAACCTTACCTTTTTATTCGTCTTACCTTAGCTGGAATAGAATGCAATAATTTCCCCAGCCCGTGAAAGGGTTTATTGTGCAAACACGAATATTGCAGCTGTAAGGATTCTATACCGTCTCTGTTATAATCATCTGGTACTAACTGAATCAGGAAACCAGAGTAGCTCCCACAAAGAGAAAGTCATCAGTGCCAGTATTAATCCTTCATGATTCTGTGCTCACTCTCATGTGGACATAGACGTGTAGCATTAGTTGGAACTGAATACAAGAATTTTCTAACTACGACAGGTTTGAAAGATTCTAAACTGTGTATATGGATGTTCACAAGCCGACATTCATCATACAAAAACTAGAGAAAATTTTATTGGCTGTTACACCTGCAGAACATAGACTAAGAGAAAAAAATACTTCATATTCCCTATACTAATTTTTAGGTGTTATAAACATTCTCTGATTGTGTAGTCTGTCTCTAAAATATTTTCTTATATAAATATTTAACAAAATTTCATCTCACAGAAGAACTGACTACAGATTATATGTTCTGATGCAAGAAAGCCAGAGAGTGGCATTGGTGTAGCAGTCCCCGTCCTGCTGGCCACAGAGTGGTGTTCCCGCTCGTCTGTCCTTGTCACAAATGAGTTACAATGACTGGCTGCCGTGTTGAAGGTGAGATGCAACCCAACCCAACCCATCCCTGGCTAGGCCGCACCACCAACAAATGTGAATAACCGCAAAATTCATTAGTTAGTGTGTGTTGGACACTGTCGCTACACTGCAGTCATCACCGCAAATACTTTTTGTATACAAATTTATATCAGGGCAGTTATTCTCGAAACAAATAAGGGATGTTAACGTTTATTTATTTAACGTTAAGTTGTTTTTTCCACAAATAATTATGATCTGTGCGGAACACACGCTGTTAAAACTCCTGTGAAAAATCACTTAACTTTATTATTTGCGTAAAAACCAAAGGAAATTGAGTATCCTGTCCATAAATTTATTTGATATAGGACTTGTGGTTTGCAGACCAGTAGGAAATATTTAGTAAAACAATCTCAGGCAGTGAGAAAATACAAACTAATGATTACTCTTTGGGGTTTAGGACAAGACAGTAGTACCAGCCGAACAAGGTGATACTCCTATGTAATTTTAAGTTTTTCGTTGCATTACGTCTCTCTACTAGATTTTTTTTTTTTTACATTAATTTTGAGTTTTGTCTTCGGAATCTCTTTTAAACTCCGATGCCATCTGTTTATTTTTACCTTTCGACTCTACAGCCTATTTTGTTCAGCATTATCAGTAATGAATAACTGGTGTCACTTCAGATGGTCCAACATTATGCATTGTTTGAATTTATCAAACATACTGATAATGCCACATACGCCTGAAACTGTGGATATGCCTTATCCTTAACCTGTAGTACTGTTCCTGTGATAATATACGGTAGTAAAAGCTGGGTTTCTAAACAATTATGTCAAGATTTCGGAGTTTTACATGTCTTGGCAAGAAAAGTTTGTTGGATTATAGTGCAGCACTTGCCAAAGCAAAATAATATTTCATATTGTAAGAAAAACTGTGTTACATGAGAGAAACTGGAGACTGATTGGCATGTTGCTCCTTTTCTATGGACCTCATATCTAGAATCAGGAAGATCCATAAAGTATTATGCAGTAAGTTACTGGATAAATTGTTTACACGTCTAAGAGGTGTAATACACATGTGTATGTGTTTGTCTCAGTGTACCTCACATACAGCCCCGGGTGGCAGATAGTGGAAGGCCTTGCAGATACACGGTGTACCGTCTTACACGGTGCGAACCATGGGACCTCCTATATTGTAGACGTATAGTATAGGACTCCACCGAATATATTGAATGAGGTGGCACAAAAATTACATCTCACCAGAAACTTTGTGGCAGGGAGTTGAGATTATTTGCCACAATCCTTCCAACCAAACATGAGCCTTTCTTGCAAATGATTTAATGGGCATATCTGTTGGATCATCGTCTACTAAAGGTCCAACCGCACTGCCTCCTGTGCTTACAGACAGTTTGCCACCAAAAGTGAGCAGGCACTGTCCCGGCAAATTAGAGATCAGGATATTAAACAAACTGAAATCCATGAAGATCTATACATACAATGTTAGAAGCCTAACGGAAGATTACAAACTTGATAACTTAACCCGTGGATAACAAGACAGAGCTCAGGCTGGGTAGCGTCGCGTTGTGAGCCACAGCTCAGTCTGTGCTGGCAATTCATCACTGTTAGCTACTGCACCCCTATGCAAACTTACGCAGGGAGCTATGCAAAAGATGGAAAGAGAGTTTTTTTTTTTCTTTTCACCAGATGATGCCCTGGATGTTTATCTTCAAGTTCATAATAAGCAAAAACAAAAAAGTTTTTTATTTTTCATTTTTTCATTACTCCCACATAAACTTACGCAAGGCCCTATGCAAAACGGAGAGGGAGAGATTCCTTTTTTTTTTCTGCACCAGGTAATGCTCTGGATGTTTATCTTCAAGTTTATTATAAAAAAAATAAATAAAAACTTTTTTCCTTCATTTTTTCGCGCACCACGGAGTGGGATGAAAAAAAGGTCATTGCACAATCCACGGGTTAGTGACTGAATTAGAAAACATTTGTTGGGATATTGTAGCTTTGAGTGAGATCCACAGAAAAGAAGAAAACGAAGTTAGGCTCCAGTACAGCAACCACCTATTCTACTACAGAGGAGAGTAAAGTTAAAGAGTTAGTGGTACAGGATTGCTATTTAACAGAAATCATGCAGACAATATTGATAAATTCAGCAGTGTGTCTGACAGAATAGCATGAATTGTAATTAAACTAAGCAAAAAATACACCCTGAAAGTAATTCAAGTGTATGCATCGACTACTCAAATCTCATATGAAGAAATAGAAATATTCCATGATGACATCTACACAGATTGTGGAGGAAGAAAATACCGCATATAATATATTCATGGGAGACTTCAATGTAAGAGCTGAGAAATCTAAAAATGAAGAAGCATATATGGGAACAATTGGATTGGGCAAAAGTAATGAAAGAGGAGAAATGGTGGTAAATTTTGCTGAAATGTATGACATGAGAATACACATTCTTTCACAAAAGAGCAGGGAGTCATGGACCCGGAGAACTCCAATGGGAGAAACAAAGAACGAAAATTGACTACACTTTAGCATATAAGAATAACATGATCATAGATGTGACCGTTATCAACAAAGAAAATATAGGAAGTGACCATCGAATGGTGGGTTGCACAGCCAGAAATCAATTTCAGATGTGAAAGAAAGATGATGATTAACCCTCTCGCACTCTTTCGAAGCCACCTGAGTCCAACCACTTCCAAGTACTGAGTGAAAGTCTCTCGCCAGTCCAGACCTCAAGCTCTCCACACTCCTCACTCAGCGATTCGTGCGGTATCAGAAACTTATTTCAATAATTTCATTCCCCTGCCCTTATTTATAATTGTATTGTTTTTAAACTGGTTTATGTTATAAACTAATGAATGATCTTCCTAATGAACGAAAACAAATATAAAAAAAAGGGAATTACCATACTGCATCATTCACTTATTTATTCAATGCTCATTTACTCACAGACATGTAAACATTTCGACAATGATTACAGAATATTGTTGAGCATTTATCTGCGATCCATCTCGGAAAAAAATGACGCTTCTACCTATACTAGAAAAATTTTAATGGCATACGGAATAACAGTAGTCGTTCATCACGCCTGGCCGCTCTGAGTGAACTGCTTCCTATCATTTCCTTCTAGCCTGCCCAGACCTCACGCTCTTCACATTCCTCACTCAGTGATTTGTGTGGCATCGAAAAATGATTACAGTTATTTCATTCTCCTGCCCTAATTTTTAATTGCATTGTTATGAAACTGAAACATGTTAGAAATGAATAAATGATCTTCCTAGTGAATGAAAAAAAAAAAAAAAGGATATATAACTCCATACTTTATTGTTCAGTTATGTAATCATTTACTCACTGACATATATACAGTACTCACACACTTTGGAGGAGGGGGATACTGAGCGGCTAATCCTCCCAGTACTGACGTTGATTTCACTTGGACGAATCCTGAGTCAAAAGAGTGCAAGCAATTGGATTTCACTTGGACGAATCCTGTGTCGAAAGAGTGTGAGCGGTTGGATTCTTCACCAGGACCCTGTGTATGACAAGATTAAAAATAAAAAGATATGCCTAATAAAAGTAAGTGAAATCAAAGCAGTGTTTCAGTTAGAAAAAACATATTTGTTACAAATGGAAGATGGAGCAAGAATGGAACAGTGCAAGGAAACCCACGATTGCAAAAAACATGTATTGAACATGTGATGAGGTACGACACTTCAGCTGTGAGTGTCCAAATGAGAAGGATGCGGGTAAATTAGTGAAGGCTAGTGACGAGAGGCAACAACCAGCCAGTTTTCCCAAGAATCTTCACCACTGAGGAAATGCAGGAGCACCTTGATGAGTAGTGTGCAAGAAGATGGAAGAACTGACAGCAAGCAGTGTATTAGGAATGGGAAGTTTGGCAAGAGATGCCACCATACTGTTGTGACAGGGCCAGCGTCAGATGAAGACCTGAAGAGGATGTAGATGGAGGATGCAGATTTACAACCAGTGCTAGAGTAGCTGTAGTGGAGTACAGTCCAACCATCTTGGGAACGGGTTGCTAGATTTAACTCTGCAACCAGGAGCTACTGGAGTCAGTAGGACCTTCTTCGTTTGAACAACGGACTACTGGAGCGTCAGTGCGAGACACCCGATGGCCTCAGCACGCATTGGCAACTGGTGGTTCCGAAGACAATGAGGTCTGGGATCTTGGATGAGTCTCATAACCAGATCATTAGTGGGCACCTGGGAATGAAGAAAACTCTAAGCTGGTTGTGACTGAGGTTCTACTGGATTGGCACGTGCCAGGATGTTGAAGACTAATGTTGGGCTTGTGATGTATGCTATGCCATGGAGGGACCCAAGAAACGTGGTTGCACCCCTCCTCAGCTGTACCAAGAGGGTGCATCGAGGGAAAGAGTCACGGTAGGTATTGCTAGACCTCTGCCACTCACTGGAGGAGGAAACCGGTATATGTGTGTCGCCATGGACTACTTTACAAAGTGGCCGGAAGCTTATGCTATCCCCAATCAAGAGGCTGCAACTGTTGCTCAGGTGTTGGTTGATCAGTTTTTCTGTACTTTGAGGATGTCACAGGAGCTTCATTCAGACCAGGGTAGAAACTTCGAGTCCCCTGTGGTCCATGAGTGCTGTAAGTTACTGGGGATCAAGAAGAGCAGGACGACCCCACTAAGGCCACAGTCAGATAGGATGGTAAAGAAATTCAACTTGACCCTAGGACAAGAACTGGCCAAGTACTGCGTAGAGGGACAAATAGAATGGGACCAGAAATTACCTGCATTGCTGATGGCATATCGGTCTGCATTCCATGAGTCTACCGGCTACACCCCTGCAAAACTGATGTTGGGCCACAAGTTACGCTTACCCATTGACTTGTTAGCGGGAAGACCACCTGGTGAAGAGCTCCCTACAGACACCTCCAGCTATGCGAATCTTCAAGAAAGACTGGCTGAGGTACACTTGCACCAAAAAGTATCGGTGCAGAATATGCGTTAAATATTATGACACAAGGAACAAAGGGAACTGGAAAGTGGGGTTCTGTCCTCCCACACGCAGGCATCCCAAACAATAGATGACAGCTATATCAGATATAACTCCTGTGTCCTTCATATTAAGTAGGGAATGGCTGTAAAATTAATAATATATACAGGTGTTAACGGGCTGTCAGTGCTGCACGGTCGAATAATACCAGATGGCATCGGACCCACAGTGCACCAATACTTTCTGGTGTGAGTGTACATCATCAAGTGCGAGGAGCCCTCAAGTTTTCAGGAGAGGTGATGAAGTGCAAGTATGACGCAAAGGCAAGTGAGGTGAGCTTCAAGGCTGGTGACCATGTTTGGTTATACAATCCTCATTAAAAGAAGGGACAGTCACCTAAGCTGCAGAGCTCATGAGATGAGCCTTACACTGTGTTGGACCACTGAACCACCTATCAGACGTAATATACAGGATACGGGGAGACAGGATGTCTCGCTCAAAGGTGGTACACGTGAATTGTCTGTGGCATTACCATGGACCAGGACAGTACAGCTGGGACGTCTCCGAGGAATCATTCTCTCCTGCAGCCGAGGATGTTGAGGAGAAGCAACGAGCTGAAGTACAAGAGAAGGTGACAGTTTCCCAAGAGAAGTGCATCAGGAAGAGGATCAAGACATTCCAAGACGAGTGGACTGTTTGAAGTATCGTTTTCAAGCATTAAATGTAACTGCAGTTAATAAAGTTTGTATAGCTCCAGTGCTTGTGAAAACAGTGAGGTTGGAAACCATTATATGTAATTATTTGGACAATAACGACAGTGAAATTTAGTAGCCAGTGTTTATATTTGCCTCCGATGATCTTGTGTGCTGTACACTGAAAGGCTGCCTCTGGGAAGAACAACTTACTGGGCAACTTCCTTCCTATACTCTGCTGCCGCTGTTGGAGCCTGTGGCAGTGTGAGGTGGGGACATAACAATAGCATACCAGCTTGGCAAGTTTTGGCAACTCTCGTAATAAGTACGTATCATAGATTTTTGTCCACCAACAGGGGTTGAATAGATAAAATGGATGCAGCTTTTAACTGGGGTATTTATTATATCCACTGTACACCTTTTGCTTAACATGCTGTTATATGTAGTGGCCCAGCAAGTGAAATTATAGGACCCTGAAAGATGGAAAAATGTCATTAATTATCCTAGTCACCTGCACATGATGATATAATGATTGGTGCATCACATCGCTGATGGTTGGGGGTCTGGTCTGGAAGTGCTTCAGGAGGTATCTTGCTGGGACTGGCAAGTATACTAAATGGCAAGTATTGGATGAATGCAGAGCATGCCTTGAGAATGACATGTACCCTACAATCCAGGTGAAGGACTGTTCTAGTTGAGAACTGCACTCCATTTAAGAACCTGCAACCCACCAAGGGTAGGTGCGACAGTTTTCCACTGGTCAGTAGCACATGGATTGCCTAAGCACGCCAACTATCGTCACCCATTAGTTCTTCAGTCTTTTCACTGTTTAAGCTTGATTTCTTTCTTTTCACTGTCAAAGCTTGATTTCTTAACAATCCCCTCACATTTGTCCCGGTGTTTTTTCAGGCTTTAAATACTGAGATTGCTTTCCCGTTGCAGAAATCTAAAACTTCATCTCGTGTCCAGTCTACAGCAATATTACCTTCTGTTTCAGTCTCTTCCAGTCACTGCCAGTCAGGGAAAATGACCAATTTTGACACTATAAAAAAAAAAAAAAAAAAAAACGACAGAAATCAGATCGTGCCGTAAGTGTTATATGAAAGCTAAATTTACATTTCTTCATGTCTGTCTATCTATCTATTGCCAAACGCCTTAATCCCGTACGAGGTGGCCACAAACAAATCGCGTCCTCATCGCCCTGTCCCCCGCCATTGCACTGCCATGCTCCCAAATCACACACCCCTCTCTCATATACCTCTCCACTCCATCCCTCCATCTCATCCCCGGCCTTCCCCTCCCTCTCCCCCCTTCCACCTCACTCACATACACTCTCCTCGTCAGTCTCTCACCCTCCATCCTCTCCACATGGCCAAACCACCTAAGTGTGTTACTCCTAACGTTTCCTATCACATCCACATCCACACCACAACGCTCCTTTATATCCTCATTTGTCAGCCTGTCTCTCCATGTGACTCCACAGGCTCCTCTTAAATAACTCGTTTCCACTGCTCTCACTCTTGACTTGTGTCCTTCCAACAACGTCCAAATTTCACTTCCATACGTTAGAGCTGATATCACAATACTGTCATGTAAAAACGTTTTCACTTCCGTGCTAACTTCCCTGTTTCTTATCACTGCTTTCAAGGAACCAGCAACCTTTCTTCCTTGCTGTACCCTTTCAAGCAATTCACCCTCCAAACTTCCATCCATACTCATCACACTTCCCAAGTACTTAAACGTACTCACATTTTCCATTTCCTCACCATTCAGCCTCACTGTACATTCACTGACTTCACCTCTCTCAAAGACCATCACTTTACTCTTCCCTACATTCACCATTAGATTCTGTTTCTTACACACTTTCCCAGACTCATCCACCAAGCCTTGCAGCTCCCCTTCGTCTTCACTTAACAACACAGTATCAGCTGCAAACAACAGTACAGGGAGTTTCCAAACACTACCCTCTCTCACTAGGGCCACTCCAGCATCCACTGCCCTACCTTGTATCTCTTTCATTACCCCATCCATGTACAGATTGAACAACCATGGAGACATGACACATCCCTGTTTCAACCCAATCTTCAAAGAGAAAAATTCACTCAGTTCACCACCCACACGCACTGCAGCCTTAGCACCATCATACATACTCTTCACAGCATTCAAGAACTTCCCATCTGCTCCATATATTCTTAGTACTTTTCACAATCCTTGTCTACCCACCGTGTCACCTGCTGTCTCCAAATCTATGAAGGCCGCATACAACTTCTTTCCCTTCTCTAGAAACCTTTCCACTAAAAATCTAAGAATGAATATCTGATCTACACAACCTCTTCCCTTCCTAAAGCCTCCCTGTTCTTCAACTAATTCCTCTGTTATTTCCCTAACTCTGTCAATATGTACCCTACCATAAACTTTTCCTACTATACTAAGAAGACAAATGCCCCTATGATTACCACACACTTCTTTTTCCCCTTTTCCTTTGTACAAAGGGATACTTATACCTGACTTGCAATCCTACGGGACTCTACCTTCCTCCCAGGCCAATCTGCACATCTTCCACATCCATTCTACTACTATCTCTCCCCCATGCTTCAGCATTTCACCACACACTTCATCAATTCCTGGGGCTTTCCCCAATTTGACTTTCTTCATTGCTTCCACAACGTCTATCCTACTGATTTCTTCCTGTCTTCTCACCTCCCTCCTTCTCCCAGCCATTACCCAGCCACTTATACTCGCATTACTTACATTCTGTATGTTCAACAATTCCTTAAAGTGTTCTCTCCATCTGCTCATTTTTCTCCCTTCTCCACTAGAAATCTACCATTTTCATCTTTCACTCCCCTACTAACGTCACTACCACCCTTTCTTACTCGCTTCAACTCTTTCCAGAACATTTTCTTACAGGCCCTCCACTTTACACTCAAATTCCTTCCAAATTCCTCATCCACTCTCTTCTTACCCTCTCTTACTAATCTTTTCACTTCTGTCTTCTGTTCTACATATAACTCTCTCCTCCGCCTCTCAGTTTCTTCCACGCCTCTATTTCTCATCCATTCATTTTATTCATTCTTCTTTTGTGCCACAGCCTGTCTCACATCTTCATTCCACCATCCTGTTTCTTGCACCCCCTTCCATCTTCTCTTCACCCAGCACACCACTCACATGCTGCACATATTTCTTCTGTGAAATCTTGCACACACCTTCCACGTCCCCCATTCGCTCCAATTCATATTTACCCAATTGTTCCTCCACTTTTCTCTTATATTCTGCCTTTTTCCCATCCTCTTGTAACCTTTCCACTCTTCTTGTAACTACTCCTTCCTCCCATCCTTCCCTTCTTCTATTTCTCCATTTTACTTGGGTCTTGATTCTGGCCACCACCAAGTAGTTGTCAGAAAGTCCACTCCCCCATCCTCTACAAGTTCTTTCATCAATGACTGTCACGAGTCGGCTAGTGACATTGGCTTTTGTGGGAAACCACGAACTCTAGTGGAATCCCAGTTTATCGTTCAGTTAACCGCTCATTCGGTCGGGAGTCTTTTCAAATCAATTTTTCACTGTCATAAGTGATCGTCTTTGTGTGAGACATTAGCGCTTCTGCTGAGCGATTTGTTTTGGGTGTGTTTCGCTCATTCTAGCCGTTAGAAAGGTGGCCACAGCACTCCCTTCTTTCCCACGAATTAGTCAGTCAAGATTCGAGCACCACAGAGGCAGGTTGTGTGTGGTATTGTTCTTCCTCAGTAACGACATCTAGTTCCCACCGCTGCCGTGATTGACAAGAGACAGCGAGTGCAGTGTTCTTCCTCAGTGACGACACCCAGTCATCCACTTAGCCCGCTCTCTGACCAGCATTTCCTTTTCGTATTTTCCTAGGTTTAAGAGTTTAGCTTCTGAGTGAGCGAGTGAGTGCAATCTCTTTATTTTGAAGTCATTTTGATATGTAACATTAAATTTATTTCTTTGTAATCAATAAATTTAACAGTTCTTTTTCTCTGAGCTTAATGTAATGTAAACTCGTGTTTCATTTCTCCATAATTAAGCTTATTCTAGTTATAGCTCCTAGCCTGCATAAACGCTTTGCTCTTCATAACTGGTACTTAGGCCAGTCTTGTGGTATTAAGCTTAAAATCCGTTGTGCCTTCTAGGAGTTAACGCATCAGCAAGAACCTGATATCATTAATAGTATTAGTTATTTATTGTCAGGGGTGAAGTCACTTTCTCCAGAGGCTAACAGTACTAATAAACAGCAATTGTGTGTAATTAGTCTCTGCTGTGTACTGTTGAGAAAGTTTATTTATTCTCGTTCTTAGAGAATCGAGCGAAGCAAGCCAGCATAAAGTAATCATTGCTTGATTTTAGCAAGACAATTCTTGTTCCTGCTGTTCAGTATTATTGAGAACTATCCTTTAATAACTGCATTTATTTTTAAAAACCCCGTGACAATTGACGACCTCGCCAGGATATTAACTCCTAGTTCTAAGGCAATTCACAAGATAATACTTACTCGTTCATACTTAGGTATTTATTATTAAAGTCTATAGGCACTACCTTACTGGTGATTATTGATTTAATTTTTATTATTTTACATAACAGTTACGACAGTCAGTTGTTTGTTTAATTTTCTTTCTTTACCAGTTTAATTAGATAAAACTGGTCACCACTAACCTGTGCCTATATTCTTTATTTTTTATTATTGGTATTACTCTTTGCAAAAAAAAAAAAAAAATCGCAGTCAGTACTGAGCCACTAGTTTATTAGATTGAGTTAGCATCATGTTGACCAGCGTCTATGTACAGGAAGCCAAAGATATGGGTCTTACGGACCCAATTGAAATCAAGGAGTTCATCCTCTCTCGGTTTAATTACGAACAGCAGCGCGAGAGTGATGCTCGTGAAGAGCGTCGAATTCAGCGTGAGGAACGCGAAAAGGAACGCGAACACGAGCGAAAACAGCGCGAACTCGACTTAGAACACGAGCGAGAACAGCGTGAGGAACGAGAGAGAGAACAAGAACATGAACATGCCGAGCGAAAAGCATGCGAAAAACACGAATATGAAATGCTGAAGCTCAAGCAAGATTCCTTGGCTTCAGACACATCTGGTGCAGTTGGTCCAAGCTCTGCGAGCGTTCTCCCTGCATATGTTTTGGCGACCCCACACATCAAGCTTCCCCCACACAAAGATGGCGAGCGAATCGAGCCATACATAGCTCGTTTTGAAGACATGGCTCAACTTTATCACCTGGATGATGCAGCCAAGCTGCTTCAGTTTCTTACCCTGTTTGAGGGCCCTGCCCTCGATATTCTCCACAGAATTCGTGGAGACAATCTCACGTATGAGATGATGAAAGCTGCACTCATTAAGGCGTATGGTCTCACAGTAGACGATGCCAAAGTTCAGTTCATGCGAGCTCGTCTCCAAGACAAGGAGACAGCTGTTCAGTTCCTCGACCGTCTTACTGCTTACTTAGATGAGTGGATGGAGAAAGATGAAACTCCTTCCACGCGTGAGGGGATAATTGACCTTATGCTGTGCACGCAGCTAGAAAAGTCGTGGCCTACTGAACTTATGGCTCAACTTCAGATCTGCCAGGTAAGAGATGCCAGCCAAATGGTGAAGAAGGCTGACGCATTCTTTACTGCATACGGGTATCAAACTCGCAAGCAGCATACCTGGAACAGGAAACCTGATAGATCTGGGAAACCGTCTCAGACTGAACCCCAGCAAAAAGGCCGTTCTCAGAATAATGGCCAAGGTCCAAAACCGCAGAAGGACCAGGGGCAAAACACTCAGAAACCTGAGTGGAAGAGGTACAACAGGTACCCTAACCAGCAGCAATATCAACCACGCAACTGACCGTCGGGACTGTCCTTTTCACCACCAGCTCAAGTGAATAGGAGGCAGGAGGCGAATGCAGCCTTCATTCCTCAATGGCAGCAGCACGGTGGTGATGTCCCTACCAATACGGGTACTCCCCCACAGTTCACTAGTCCCACAGCGACAGTGAACACCCCTCCACAGATGGCCAATGTTCCATCTCCACAGGCAGTGAGTACGACCCCTCAGGTATCAAATTCTCAGGGCACCATGTTTGACGCATCAGTTATTCAGCAGCCTCATGAGTGGCTAGCTGCTTCCTCCACATGCCCTCCCACAGGTGACAGTACCTTCATTGTTCAGCCAGGGTTTGTGGGAGGCATCCCTGTGAAGGTCCTGAGAGATAATGGTTCCTCAGGTTGCTCTGTCAAGCAGAGTCTAATTCGGCCTGAGCAGTACACAGGTCGACAGATCCATGCAAACCTTATTGATGGATCAGTGAGATTGTTCCCTGAGGCATGTATCCAGGTGGCATCTCCATTTTACACTGGTACGACACTTGCAGTTGTCATGCCAGAACCTTTATTTAACCTGATCATAGGCAATATTTCCGGTGTCAAGGATAGTTGCACCGAAGATGACGCTACTCAGACTTCGGCTACAGTAACACGAGCCATGGCTGAGGCTCCAGACTGTGTCACCCCAGTGACAATTGAATCTCCGCAAGATCTGATGTGTAGCCAAATTGTTGTTCAAGAACAACATTCTGACCCGACACTTGCTGCCGTGCGATAGAAACAAAAGAGTAGAGTAATTAAGTATTCACTGGGAGGTCGAGCCAAGTTCCTTCGTAAACAAGGACGGCTCTACCGTGAGTCACGAACACCCAAGGGCGAGGTTCGGCTGCAGTTTGTCGTTCCCTCCAAGTACCGCCTAGCAGTGTTAGAATAGGGTCATTGTTCAGCCTCAGGAGGTCACCTGGGCAAAAGGAAGACCCAGGGCCGTATCCGAGCTGACTTTTTCTGGCCAGGGATGGGACGAGACATAGATGGTTTAGTGCGTTCCTGCAATGTGTGTCCACGTACCACTAGTCAGGGACATGTCCTTCCTGCGCCGTTGGTAACCACACCCGTAATCTCTGAGTCAGTTGAGAGACAGGGTAGTGGTGAAGTGGGTGCAGACCTGATGTCTCACCCATTGGCCCCACAGGACACATCATGTCCAAGACCTGTACATACATATGTACCGTAACTTAAGGGGGGAAAGTTCGAGAACCCGCAGAGGCGAACTGAGGCTGTGTCTGTGGACACATGAACCCGAGTTTGCATAAGGATTCTCAGCTGCCCCGATATTGTATATACATGTGTACCCTAGGCTAAAGGGGGGGAAGTGTGAGGACCCATGTGCAGTCCGAGGCTGTGTCTGCGGACACACGAGCCCGAGTTTGCACAAGGATTCTCAGTTCCCCGATATTAATATAAGTACTGTAGGTTAAGGGGGAAGTTCGAGAGAGAACCCCGCAGAGGCGACCCGAGGCTGTGTCTGAGGACACACGAGCCTGAGTTTGCATAAGGATTCTCAACTTGCCGACACTAATCATAAGTGTAGAGTTAAGTTTAACCAGTAAACTACACGAGTCCTCGAGACCAACGGCGTCCAGGTACTATGTTTCCTGGTTAATAATGTACCTAATAAATTAATGGTGACCTCGAATGTATGAAGCTTAGGCTGTCACTTGTATTTTTCAGCTAAAGCGTACCTTTCGTAGCATGTACTGATTGCTAAGCAGAGAGAGTAATTGTAATGTAATAAGAATTTTTGTCTCATTGACACTTTTGATGCTCCACCTTAATTGATTTTGCAGGTACAGCGATGGGTGTAGCAGTTTTGCTGTGCGGGCCAGCTCATCGTCTGCCGCACGCTGCCGCCTCTTCTCCTCCGCCTTCGTCGTCGCCATATTATTAATATTTACTGTATCATTTTACACGTAGGTACAGTTACACTGCAACTGTCACACCTACTGTACACCGTGTATCACATACACCATGCTACACAACAATTAGTTGTCAGTGTACATGTAGCTAACTTTCGCTCAGTTTGACCTGAGTACAGGATTTTCACCGGCGTCATGGAGTTTTTTCCCTCAAGCTTGCTTCTATTAACGTAAATACGAGTTTTTTTTCGCTCACTGGTGACTGCGGCTTTCTCCTGTAGCAGGATAGCACACACACCGCAGTGTGAACCTTGTGTGACTGAGTTAGGATTTATATGTATGTATATTGAAATCTTTTTTCTGAAGAAAAAAAGATTTGATTTTCATGGGGCGTAATGTCATGAGTTGGCTAGTGACATTGGCTTTTGTGGGAAACCGCGAACTCTAGTGGAATCCCAGTTTATCGTTCAGTTAACCGCTCATTCAGTCGGGAGTCTTTTCAAATCAATTTTTCACTGTCATGAGTGATCATCTTTGTGTGAGAC
Source organism: Coenobita brevimanus (assembly GCF_032717465.1). NCBI lineage: Eukaryota > Metazoa > Arthropoda > Malacostraca > Decapoda > Coenobitidae > Coenobita > Coenobita brevimanus. The sequence continues at coordinate 21,875,528 of NC_136961.1, read as the reverse complement.
ATTAGCGCTTCCGCTGAGCGATTTGTTTTGGGCGTGTTTCGCTCATTCTAGCCGTTAGAAAGGCGGCCACAGCGCTCCCTTCTTTCCCACTAGTTAGTCAGTCAAGATTCGAGCGCCACAGAGGCTGGTTGTGTGTGGCAGTGTTCTTCCTCAGTAACGACACCTAGTTCCCACCGCCGCCATGATTGGCGAGAGAGAGCGAGTGCAGTGTTCTTCCTCAGTGATGACACCCAGTCATCCGCTTAGTTCACTCTCTGACCAGTATTTCCTTTTTGTATTTTCCTAGGTTTAAGAGTTTAGCTTCTGAGTGAGCGAGTGAGTGCAATCTCTTTATTTTGAATTCATTTTGAAATGTAACGTTAAATTTATTTCTTTGTAATCAGTAAATTTAACAGTTCTTTTTCTCTGAGCTTAATATAATGTAAACTCGTGTTTCATTTCTCCATAATTAAGCTTATTCTAGTTATAGCTCCTAGCTTGCATAAACGCTTTGCTATTCATAATTGGTACTTAGGCCAGTCTTGTTGTATTAAGCTTAAAATCCGTTGTGCCTTCTAGGAGTTAACACATCACCAAGAACCTGATATCATTAATAGTATTAGTTATTTATTGTCAGGGGTGAAGTCACTTTCTCCAGAGGCTAACAGTACTAATAAACAGAAATTGTGAGTAATTAGTCTCTGCTGTGTACTGTTGAGAAAGTTTATAAATTCTCGTTCTTAGAGAATCGAGCGAAGCAAGCCAGCATAAAGTAATCATTGCTTGATTTTAGCAAGACAGTTCTTGTCCCTGCTGTTCAGTATTATTGAGAATTATCCTTTAATAACTGCATTTATTTTTAAAAACCCCGTGACAATTACACATCTTCGCATCCTTTCATTCACACACACCTAATCAATCATTGCCTCCCTTTCATTCAGTTCACCCACCTTTCTCATCATTCTCATATCTTTATATTAAATCATATTTACCCACTAGCTTCTCCACTTCTTTTATATTCTGCTTTTTTTTTTTTCATTCTCTTGTAACTATTCTATCCTCATTGTATGGACTACTTCTTCCTGTCCTTTGCTCATATTCCTCCATTGCATTTGAACCTTGACTTTCACCACGACCATATCGTGGTAAGAAAGTCCACTCCCACAACCTCTGTATGCTCTTGCATCCATTACATACCTTCTCATTCTGTCACTTGTACTGTGCCATATTTCGTGGAACTATCTTCTGGAATTTTAAGAATGTACTAACCCTTGTCATGTTGGAGGCCTTGTTCTAGGAGTGGGTAAGTGGCTGTAAAGAGGAAAAATAAATCATGTGCTCTTTAGCTTGGCTCTATGTCATCCGGTCTTAAACAGTAATTTCAGTTCTCCCCATATCTTATGCTTTTCCAGGTTTGTTTCCTACTTCTCTGTATTCCTTTTCATCCACTTTACCTTCGTATACCAATTCAGACATACTGTACACATTGTCTGACTAAACAGGGATTGTATCTGTAATATATTGTAGCTGTGTACTGTATGCCTGTCTTCTCATCACTCAGCTGCCACACACTTTACAACCAAGGCAGAGCAAATATTACAGTGAGTAGTTTACCAATGCAATATTATTTCTGATTATAACTAATTATATATATATATATATATATATATATATATATATATATATATATATATATATATATATATATATATATATATATATATATATATATATATATATATATATATATATATTAACTGTATTATTAATAATAAAATGGTTTCCTGTAAGCCAAGAAACCATTTACAACGCTGGGTGGTAACCATTTAACCAAACCATACGTGCTCCCTACGTGTCAACAAGTGGGTTGGTGGAGGGTTAGTGCCCCCCCCCCATAAAACAAATAACTAAGTCAAGTGGCCACCCCTTACGGGATTGTGGCGTCTGGCAATAGATAGATAGAAAGTATTTATGATGATTTTTCTCTCAGTCCCCCTTCCAAGGCTGATACTGATAGCAATAGGGCCAGAGACTTATGAGAAGTATTTAATTCCATCAAATGATGAACAATGGCAGTGAAAATAATCAATGTTCTTCAAATTTTTCTTAGCAATATGCACATAAAAATACTGTCATATATTGTTAAGAAGAAACAATATGATGTACATCACACATGAAAATAATAGTAACATATGACATCATGGATGGCAAGCGAATGGTGCCTGTAGATAGATGACATACATGATAGCTTCCAGAATACTGCACAAATTTCTTTATTGTGCCAGCTAGATTGACGCCAATGCAGTGGCATTACTGGGCATCAGCTGATGCTGGCAGCAATGAAATGGATATGGAATAGCATGAAGGATACTAGTTCCTGCAATTTGTCACTTCAATCGTGGACAATACTTACCTTGGTAGAAAGTCAGAAAAGAGGACTCCTTTCTCAAATGGAGCAAAAGTGGATCTTAGGGCAGGGGCATATGTTGATAGGCATAAGAGGGGGTGCATCAATGTGCCTACTATACAATTTTAATTCCAAGCCTAGATTCACCTAATGAAAGCAGATGAAGACATAGTTCAGCTAACTTCTGATGAACTGGGGAAATGATGGATTCTGTTACACCATCTCCATTAGCTAATCACATACGTCTTTGGTTACACATGCCAGGCTTGGAAAGGAAAGTTTGAGTCTACCATTACACATATCAACTATACTACAGACGCACAGTGTGTCTTGCTGTTTCTCAAGCAAGTCAGAAGCTATATGTTCAAATCTGACCGAATTTTACAGATTGTCTACATTTTTTTTATGCGAAGAAGAAGGAACCAAAGGCTGCAAACCTGCAATTATTGTTCCCTCCAAGAGAAAAACAAAATACGAGAGAGCCAAATTCAAGATCCGATCATTTCGAGATGCCTGGACACACTGCGTTTGAAAGACTGGAGATCGTAGGAAGCAGGACACACAGACAGAGGGAGACAGATCCATAGTTGACCTGTTGCATAAATGAAGGACTGGGAGTAACGGTTAACTCTTGCAATAAAGAGTTGGACACAAAAGGGATGAAAGTTTGTTGCTAGACGGGTGCTACGCGCCCGTCATAGAGGTGGAGGAATGCATACAGACAGTTCAGAAGGGCAGTGACCATTGAAGTAGTGATAGAAAAGAGATAAAGATGCAACAGAGCGATGAAGAGACAGAAGTTGATGGAAGTCACTAAGAGGGGGAGAGTTAATGAGACGAAAAGCCTTTGACTCAACCCTATTGAGAAGAGCTGTATGTTGAGAGCCTCCCCACACATGAGAGTTGTACTCCACACAGGGGAGGATAAAACCCCTGTATAGAGTCAACAATTGTGCAGGATTAAAGAAGGAATGGGGTTGGCTTAACACACCTAATCTCTTGGAAGCAGATTTTACAAGAGATGTAATATGATCTTTCAAAGATAAATCCCAAGTAAATGAAACCCCAAGCATGTTCAAGGATGATACAGGATAAGCTGAATATTACTGAACATTAGTGGGTATACCTGTGGAAGATTTTGTCAGGTTGATAGGTGTAAAAAAGAGAGGTGGCCTGCAGTCCTTACGGACCCAGGTTCGAATCCCGGCTGGGGCAGGGAACAGTTTAAGAATTTGAATTTCATTAAATCAGGCTTTACTGATCTACCAGAAGACCCGCCGACATGTCGTAAAAATACCCCCGCTAATACCAATACACCAGTCGTGTATGAGACAGCCCTAGCATGTATTCAATATGGACGGTGGGTGTTAGCGCCAAAGTGGTGACATGTAGAGGTGTATGGTATGTAGGAGGACTGCTGGGCTTTGATAGCAGGCTGTGAAGCCTATGCCCAGAGTCGGACACCAAAAAAAAAAAAAAAAAAAAAAATGAGTCTTTGATGCATTAAAAACAACCAGATTATTTTACCCCAGTCAGAGATACGAGCCAAGTCAGACATTAGGTGTGCCATAGCCTCATCCCTTGTTTGTTGAAGTAACTGCTGAGATGGGCGTTCTGGGAACCGAATGGAAAGATGAAGGGTGGAGTCATCAGCGTATGAGTGGATAGGGTTAGATGTACACCTTAGAAGGCCATTGATGAATAAAAGGAAGAGAGTTGGTGATAGGACAGAGCCCTGAGGAACATCACTGTTGATAGATCTAGAAGAACGATGGCCGTCTACAACAGCGGCTATAGAACGACCAGAAAGGAAGCTAGAGATGAAGTCATAGATAGAAGAAAAGAAACCGTAAGAAGGCAGTTTGGAAATTAAAGATTTATGCCAGACTCGATCGAAAGCCTTTGAGATGTCAAGTGCAATGGCAAAGCTTTCGCTAAAGTCCCGCAAGGAGGATGACCAGGAGTCTGAAAGGTAGGTGAGAAGATCGTCAGTGGAGAGTCCCTGACGGAACCCATACTGATAATCAGAAGGAAGGTTGTGATAGGAAAGATGCTTTAAAAATTTTCTATTAAGACTTTATTCGAAAACTTTTGAGATACAGGATGTTAAGGCAATTGGATAATAGTTAGAGGGTTGGGAATGGTCACCCTTCTTTGAGACTGCCTGAATGAGAGCAAACTTCCAGCAAGAAGGAAAGGTACAAGTTGATAGACAAAGGCGAAAGGGTTTGCCCAGGCAGGGAGTAAGCACAGAAGCACAGTTCTTGAGAACAACAGGAGAGACTCCATCGGGCCCATATGCCGTATTAGTATTGAGGCCTGTGATGGCAGAAAATACATCAGCTGAAGAAAATTTAATGTCAGCCATGAGGAAGTCAGAGGGGGGGGGGGAAGTGATGGAGGAACAGCACCGGAATCGTCTAAGGTGGAATTGGAGGAGAAAGTCTGAGCGAAGGGATCTGCTTTATCAGTAGAAGAAATAGCTACAGAGCCATCAGAGTAGAAAAGGGGACGGAAGGATGATGAGGTAAAGATGTTAGAAAGGTTTTTGGCAAGGTGCCAGAAGGAGCAGGAAGAATTCGAGTTGGAGAGTTGAGGGCATTTAGTACGCATAAAATTATTTTTAGCAAAGCAAAAAACAGACGTAGCATGGTTCTGTGCAGAAACGTATAAAACATGCGATTCAGGGGTGGGTTGGCTCCGGTACTTTTTATAGGCCCTTTCCTTGCTGTGGACAGCATTGGAATAAGCGTGATTAAACCAAGGCTTTCTTGCATTAGTCAAAGGATATGCGAAAGGAGTGTATGCTTCCATGCCCAAGTAAATAACCTCCATAATGTGCAAGGCACACTCAGATGGCTGTCGGCCATGGAAGCAATAATCGTTCCAGGGAAAATCAAAGAAGTACTGCCTGAGGGCCTCCCAATCCGCAGCTCCAAAGTGCCTCAGATGACGTTTCTTTGGAGGGTCCACAGGCCGTATCAGAGAGATAGGACAGGTTAAGGTTACTAGTCTATACATGCTCTGCCAAGTTTGATCCGGATTGAAAATTTCGAAATGTGTGTTTTTGGAACTTGAGTGTAAAGTGGAGGAACTGTAAGAAAATGTTCTGGAAAGAGGTGAAAAGAGTAAGACAGGGTAGAAATGATGTTAGCAGTGGAATGAAAGATAAAAATGGTAGATTACTAGCGGAGAAGGGAGAAAAAGTGAGCAGATGGATATCGTCTCATTCACATCAGAGGAGTCTCATGGCAAACAAACACACAAGCATATGAGTGATACTTTCAAACTCCCTACACAGTCATGAGAGAAGAGGGGTTGGTAGTCGATAATTTCATATAATAATATGAAGTAATATAAAGTGAAATGCTGAGACTAGATAAGCACAATAAAGATTAGGCAGTGAGGGAGGGTAGGCTTCCACTGGCAGGTGTGATGAGGGGAGACGTGTCCACTGGTTGATGTGATGAGACTGTAGGTGTTCACTGGCTGGTGAGGTGAGTGGAGAGATGGTCACTGGCTGGTGTGGTGAGAGGTGCTGTGTTCACTAGTTGATGTGGTGAAAGGGGATGTGTTCACGGGCTGGTATGGTGAGAGGATAAGTATACAGTACAATGATTAGTGTGGTGAGAGGGGAGGTGTTCACTGGCTGGTGTGGTGAGAGGGAAGGTGTTCAATGGCTGGTGTGGTGAAAGGGGAGGTGTTCACTGGTTGGTGTGGTGAAAGGGGAGGTGTTCAATGGCTGGCAGTGTTTCCTGTATATAAGGACCGCGGGATGGGGGTCAGCACTCAGTGTTCAGCTGCTGCTTCAGGCTGTGAGAGTCCCGCTCCTGCCTCACCTGCCCCCGCACCTTCACCGTGAGTCATGTGGCACCGTGATTCTACGCACTTTCTTATCAGTCATATGGCACTGTGTTCATACTCACTTTGGTGTCGGTCATGTGGCACCATGGTGCCACACAGTTTGTTGTCAACCATGTGGCTACATGTTTTTACAAGCTTTGCTGATACTCATACGACATCATGTTGGTACACACTGTGTTATCAGTCATGTGGTACTGTGCTACTACACATTTTGTTGTCACTCATGTGGCACCGTGTTGTTGTACACTTTGTTGTCAATTATGTGGCACCGTGTTACTACACATTTTGTCGTCAATCAAGTGGCATCATGTACACACGTTGTCAGTCATGTGGCACAGTGTTCCTAAAAACTCTATTGTCAGTCATTTGCTGCCGTGTTGCTACACATTTTGTCAGTCATGTGGTACCATGTTGCTATACACTTTCTTGTCAGGCATATAGCACCTTGTTGCTACAAACTTCGTTGTCAGTCATGTGGTACCATGTTACTACATACGTTGTTGTCAGTCAAGTGATACCATTGATGCTACACACTTTGTTGTCAGGCATATGGTACCGTGTTGCTAAAAACTCTATTGTCAGTTATATGCTACCGTATTGCTACACAGTTTGTTCTTAGTCAAGTGGCACCGTTGTTGCCACACACTTTATCTTGTTGTCAGTCATGTGGCACCATGTCTCTACACACTTTTTTTGTCAGTCATTTGGCACCGTGTTACTACACAATTTGTTGTCAGTCATGTGGCACCGTGTTGTTAAACACTTTGTTGTTAGCCATGGTACACAGTGAATGCGTTCCTATAGATTAAAAAATATCGCGCTGATCTCCGCCAGAAATTTAACATCAATGCAAAAACAATTTATTGGTGTATTTTTATCTTTTCTGTACTTATGGTTACAGATTCTGGATTTTTCCCGTTATTGTGGACCTAAATTCATTTGCAGTTTTTCCTAAAGTTTAGTAATATAAATTGTTTTTTCCTTTTTATGTTAGTAATATAAAAGACTTCAGTCTTGCAAGAACTGTACTTCAGCATGGTGGAATAGGGTATGGTGACGTAAAGAATTATAACCATGAAAATAGAACTGCGAGTTCTACTGACATCTTCCTTTTATGTCAAGATATTGGAAATGGCTGCTGAATCACGGATATATCTCATACCTGATTCATGGTATGACAGGATGCTTGGTGTGTAAGTGTATTTCAGTCTTGCATGATATCGTGATACAAAAATTCTTCACTTTGCATATCATAACAGGGTTTGATAATAACGATGAAAAAAACGAAGTTACTCGTTGGGTGTTTCTCTTGTCTCTAGTACAATTTATTATGTTGGATCGGCTTTTTTTTTTTTTTTTTTTTTTTTTTTTGCTATCCTAATCTAAGTTTATATTTACTAAGGTTTTGTTCAGTTGTGTAGAGGTTCAATCACAGGAAGAGAAACGACAGACAGTGCGAGTGTTCTCTGACGGGACTGGTTCACGGACTAATTGGAATTATACCACCTTCTCACTTTGTTTCCAAGGCTGATAACATTGCCAAACCAGTTGTCAGTTGGACAATGTTAGAAAAACAAGGTCATGTATTGCCCACGCCTACCCTGTAAAAGTAGCTTCTACTTCTGGTGGTTGCGTCTTTTTTAGTTTTTTATTCATTTTCTTCCATTCCTTAATTCGGCTGAGGTTGTGCCATACGAACCATAGTACTTAAGTGACACATCATCATTTTCCTTAGTTTATCCTTCAAAAAAACAAATAGATATGATAATGTTATAGCGTGTACTAATCTAATGTTACTGAAATCCAATATCTATATTCCTGTTTTCAAGCGGAGGTGAGAGAGCAGTAGTCGTGTCTGGCCACTTTGTTTGCCCCACTGGTGGTCTTTGCTGCGTGCTTACTTTCTGCTTCTTGTTCTTTGAGAAATTTCATATTTCAATAATAGCTCGATAATGCCGCATGTCGCTCACCTACATTGCGTATATTCCCATGAAGTTACCCACCACCAATCAATATGCTAGTCCCGCACGAGCACAACTCTCCTGTCACCATACTCATTTCTCCCCTCCCTCCACACACACACACACACACACACACACACACACACACACACACACACACACACACACATAAACTGAACTCTTACAGAAATATACTTCCCAACGCAAACACCACACGTTGTGTTCGTTCATTTTACATCCAGTACATTAAATAATGAAGCAATATGTTCATGATACTGCACAAGGCATCAGAGCCTAGTTAACCATACACCATGATCAAGTAATATATATTGGTAATAGTAAAAAATACATGTACCGGTATGTTGCATCTTTATCTCTTTTCTATCGCTACTTTAATGGTCACTGCTCCTCTGAACTGTCTGCATGCATTCCACCATCTCTACGACGGGCGCGTAGCACCCGTCTAGCAGCAAACTCTCATCCCTTTTCTGTCCAACTCTTTAATCCAAGAGTTAACCGTTACTCCCAGTCCTTCATTTATGCAACAGGTCAACTCTGGAACTGTCTCCCTCTGTCTGTATTTCCTGCTGCCTATGATCTCCAGTCTTTCAAACGCAGTGTGACCAGGCATCTCGAAATGATCGGATCTTGAATTTGGCTCTCTATTGTATTTTGTTTTTCTCTTGGAGGGAACTGTTATTGCGGGCTCATGGCCTTTGGTTCCTTCTTCCTTTCATAAAAAAAAAATTTCAGTAACGAAAGTTACTTTAGGACGCTTCAAGGGTTCGGTACAAGCCAATGTCCGTTTTTTTTCTCTCTCTCTCAGTTAAGAAGGATCGTAAATGACTGTGTTAATACTGGCAAGAAGCCCTCTGACTGTCGTGACGACACTACTCACTTTTTAATTTTATTTTATTTTTTAAATTGAGGCGAAGATGCGTTTGACAGGTTGGTGATGAATGACTGAATGCAACATGTCCGAATAACATTTACTAACCTAAATTTCCCCATCATATATATGTAGTCAGTTAATAACGCTAACGAGTAAAAAGATAATGAAGTAATGTTGCATTCTGCCAATCATCACCAAACTGTCAACTGCATCTTCACTTCTGTTAAAAAAAAATAATAAAATAAAATAAAATAAAATAAAAGAGTATAGTATTCCATTCCAACTAACACTAGGTGATGTTATTAAGCTGAGAGGAAGTCACCGGCTCCTGAGTACCCGAGGTTGCCTGAAGTGGCGAGTGGATGATGCTGCACCTGAATTACGTTGAATGAACTTAAGCTGGCCTGCCTGGAAACACTACTTCAGGAGGCAAAGCATTTATCTATTGCTAAGACGCCTTTGTTCCGTAAGGGGTGGCCACAAACATATTGCCTCGACGTCGCTCTCCTCTGCCATTTGGCTGCTTTTGCTCCAACTCACACCCACTCTCTATCTTTCATTAATTCCTCCATCTCGTCCTCGGCCTCCCCCTTTTCCTTTCCCCCCTCCACCAAATTCTCATACACTCATCTGTATGTTTTTTATATTGTATGAATGTTGACGCAATTGTTGTTGTTGTTGATGCTGTTCTTGTGCTCAACCCTGGTCCACCTGGCCGAACTGACCCGTCAACTACAGGTGAGCAACTGCTCCTGCATATGTTGTCGTTCCATATGTTCGCTACACCGTTAATGTTGTATCTGCATAGTGTGGCATGTGCTGTGTAGTGCTTCATTACCAGCATTATGTTGTTGGTATATTCTACGAGTTCAGCACGTGACATCGGCGATTCCACATTTTGCATATCAGAGTCGACATAAGTAACTTGGCATCAGTAGCATAATGTGGCAGCATAATGTAGGGAATTAATGGCTAAGGAAGAGGGGTTACGAAATATCCAGAGCCCCTCAGATGACTCTGAATCCGATTCGGCGTTAAGAAAATGCATGAGCATAACAGTGCCTGGAGAAGCCTACAAATAACTGAATGGTTCTAAGCTGACCTTAACTCTCCTGACTGAACCTGAAAAGTATGATGGTTACTTTCACATCCCATTTTGCCCCTTTCGGAGTCTATGGCCATGGTTTAGGTTACCAATAGTGCAGAACATTTAAGGGCAGGACACGGACCTGCTCCCCTGATAGCGTTAAAATGATGGAAAATGTCTGGATACCTCGTGAAAATAAACTTTGACGCGTAGGCCATAGCATTTTCCGACCCGAGCGTTCCACCAGCCGTATCACCAGGCGTCTAAAAGAATGTGGGAGACCAAATCATTCTAAATTATCTTGAGTGGAAACAGTTGGACCTGATGACCGTAATTGTGTCTATATAACCGTAACTTAACTAAAGCAAACCTTTAGTGTTTTGAATTAGTCAAACTTGATGCTAAGCTCTTGAATGATGGGTATTTGACACCGAAAGAACCTAAACTGAGCCTTGATACACACTTATTTATGTCCAGATGGATTTAAGGGATATCCAATGTGATAAAGTTTTTCTTGAATGCTACCGTCACCTTTAAAACTGTCTTCGTCAGTCTTTGTTTTCCCTTTCTTATTCTCTCCAGTGTTTCAAGTCCAGTGTGGTAGTGTATTTCGAACTGATTGGATCTTGACTCTGACTCTCTCAAATTCAGGTTTCCCAGAAAAGAGTAACTTTTCCTTGGTTCTCGTTATTGAACTTTTTTCTTTTTTGGCATAACAGAAACAGTGCAAGAGAATGATTATATTTGGTATGCATGGCAACACTTTCTTTGAGTAACAGACGGAAGAAAATGTGGAGTTAATCAAATCTGTTATGCTTATATGAGTGAAGTTTACACTTTACTAAAATGGATATACCCTGTGGGGTGGGAGAAATAAAAACGGGTTTGATTGTGATAATAATAACGGGCATATTATTTAAGGAAAACGTACACTTATTTTTGTGCAAATCACTGCTAACGTTTTGTGTGTGTGTGTGTGTGTGTGTGTGTGTGTGTGTGTGTGTGTGTGTGTGTGTGTGTGTGTGTGTGTGTGTGTGTGTGTGTGTGTGTGTGTGTGTGTGTGTGTGTGTGTGTGTGTGTGTGTGTGTGTGTGTGTGTGTGTGTGTGTGTGTCGCTAGATGAGCTACCCTCAGAGCTTGTATGGTCAAAGCAAGAACTCTTGTAACACCCAGGTAAGGCTGTAAGTGACGGGAAAGGAAGATGAATTGCCCTGACTGTTTGTTGAAACTCCGGGGGGGGGGGAGATCGAGGGTGGTTCGGGATCATTCATGCATTTCTCTCTCATATGTCAGATCCAGCGGTGTGTCTGCCTGCGTCACCGCTTGTACATCCACTATCACTGTTTCACATATATTTCACCTCAGACAGTGTGAGATACTACAGGCAATAAAAGAGGAACAGAATGAACTGAATCGCGTAAATCATGTCTACTACCTTTGCAGGACAGAATGAACTCTGTTATACACACACACACACACACACACACAAACAAGAAAGTACTTACTGTCGCTGTTTTCATGTCTCCTGTGGTTAAATTGCATATATATATATATATATATATATATATATATATATATATATATATATATATATATATATATATATATATATATATATATATATATATATATATATATATATATATATATATATATATATATATATATATATATATATATATATATATATATATATATATATATATATATATGTACGTAGCCGAGACAGGACGACACACTCCCAATTTACTCATCCACTAAAACACATTCATTCACATCTTAGCTCCAAAGGGGAGAAGGGACAGATCCTCACCGAACCACACCACACGAGAGTTAACTGCGCAGTGCAATCAGTGACATCCTCAGCAGGGCCCGACAGCTGAGCTGGTTTACCCCTGCCACTTCATAATAGACCCATCCCCTTACCCACACCTGACCTGATTAGCTGATCAGAACAAATGCGGGAGAAAATCCCCTCAGGGCTGTGTCATCGTTTCTTCATTCACAATTTCTCTCCATTTATTTCTGTCATGCACAGCCACTCTTCGTTGTTCAACAGACATCCCTCTTGCATCCAACGCTCTCTTCACGCTGTCCATCCATCCTATTCGTGGTCTCCCTCTCAGCCTTACACCTCTCACATCAGTTCTAGTTATCTTTTTCACCAATCGCTCATTATCCATTCACACCATATGCCCAAACCATCGCAACACCCTCTGCTCAGCTCGATTAGCCATCTCCCGAACAACTCCAGTTCTCCTTTGCATTTCATCATTTCTTAATCCATACACGTCACTCCACACATACTCCTCAGACACCTCATCTCCATTACATTCAATTTTTTCCTCTCTGCTAAACCCATATTCCATGTTTCAGCCCCATATAATGCAATCGGTACCAGAACACCTTCATACAGCCTTCTCTTTACATCCAATCTAAGCGAACGACATCTAAACACTATTTTCATTCCTCCCAACACCTTTCCTACATCATTCATTCTAAACTTCACTTCTGCACCTATTCTTCCATCCACAGCAACATGTGACCCTCAATACTTAAAACACTCTACCTCCTCAAGACACTCACCGTTCAAAACTATATTCATCCTCCTACCATTTACCGACCTCGTACATTTCATCTCGTTACTCTTATTCTCATTTACTTTCAATTTCCTCCTTTCACACACCATTCCAAGCTACTCCACCAGCTGTCTCAATCTCTCCTCTGAATCAGCCACCAGTGCAGTATCATCTGCAAACAGCAGCTGCTTCAGATTCCACTCTCTACCATCAACATTCACCAGACTCAGACCTCCACCTAAAACTCTTGCATTCACCTCCCTTACAACACCATCCAAATAAATATTAAACAACCAAGGTTGACATCATACATCCCTGCCACAGCCCCACTCTCACGGGAAACCAATCATTCACAGTATTTCCAACTCTTACACACGCTCTACTATTTACATTAAAAACTTTTCACCCCTTTTAGTAACCTACCATCAAGTCCATACAATCTTAAAACAGTCCACAAAGCCTCCCTATCAGTTCTATTGTACGCTTTCTCTAAATCCATGAATGCCCAAAACACATCCTTGCCTTTCGCTAAATACTTTTCACACACTTGTCTCACAGCAAACACCTGATCCACGCATCCCATCCCTCTCCTAAAGCCACACTGCTCATCACCAGTCACTCCCTCTGTACCCTCTCTAACTCTCTTAATTAACACTCTACCATACACCTTACCTACAACACTCAACAGACTTATACCCCTAAAGCTAGTACATTCATACTTATCACCCTTACCTTTATAGAACAGGACCACACAAGCACTTTCCCAGCCAATTGGCACCATACCTTTCTCAAAGCACACATTCAACAATCTTACTAACCAGTCAACAATAGTCGCTCCACAACCCTTCAGGCATTCCACAGCACACCCATCCATACCTGCAGCTTTCCATTTTTTCATCTCGTTTACTGCCTCCTGCACTTCCTCCTTCGTAATCAAAGAATCACTCAACTCTCCCAACACATTTATTCCTTGCACCCTTCCATCTGCCACAATCTCAGCCACCCTTTCCTCCTGTACATTTAACAATCTTTCAAAATACTCTGCCCATCTCTTCCTTAGTACATCCATCTCAATTAACATCCTTCCATCCTCTGCTTTTACTCGCTCTTCCTTCCCAGATTCTTCCATTCGCACCCTTTTCACCTCCTTCCAAAACATTTTCTTAATCTGTTGAAAATTCTCAGTCAACCGCCTACCCCATCTCTCATCTGCTGCCAATATAGGATCACGCACAGCCCTTCTCGCCCTGTTCCTCTTTTCCTTATACCTCTCACATGACACCTCATCCTTCCTCTGCAGCCACACTTCATATGCACGTCTCTTCTCAGCCACAGCCATACTTACTTCGTCGCACCACCATTCACTTCCTTTCCTTACACCACCACCCACGTCTCACACCACACACATCTTCCGCATGCCCCACCACAGCACTCTTAAACAACTGCCATTCCTTCTCCACACTGCCATTCTCCTGATCTTTCACTGCATTCCACTCATCTTTCAATTTCTCCTGATACTCTATCATTTTATTTCTCTTTTATCCAACTCACTCACTTTCAAAACCTCCCTGCCACACCTAACTCCCCCAGCTCTCACCCATCTCTTATCTACTCTTAACATACCCTCCACCAGGTAGTGGTCAGACATACCTTCACTCTCCCCTCTCAGAACTCTCACATCCAACACTCTTCCTATTACATTCCAAGAAACAACCACATAGTCCATCAATGCTCTATCAACAACCGTTCTACCCTCCTGTCTCACCCATGTAAACTTATAAATATCTTTCTTCTCAAACAGTATGTTTATATATATATATATATATATATATATATATATATATATATATATATATATATATATATATATATATATATATATATATATATATATATATATATATATATATATCATCTCATCTCATCAGCAGTCTGAGTGCCCACTGCAGGACCGGCCTAACCGGACCAAGTGGGGACGATACAGCCTAGGATCTCTACCAAGTGGCTTAGGTTGTTTGTTAGAGATTGTATGTAGGGTAAGAAGTTCTTGTAAGTGTGACTCTAGTGTTGGAGTGGCTTTGATTGTGTGTGTAATCTGTGAACCAAGTGTAATATGCCCGCGCAAGCCGACTGGATGCAAATATACTTTATAGTATGCGACAATGGTTCGACCACAGCACCCCCTTATGTCCGCCAAAGCTGTACTTGGCCGGAAGAACGCTTCCAAAGTTAATTACCCTGGCGGGGTGTGAACCCTCGTTCTCCCATGTACGAAAATGCACACTCTACCACTGTACCACAGAGGCTCTCTCTCTCTCTCTCTCTCTCTATGTATATATATATATATATATATATATATATGGTGTAGCACCAGTCGAACAGGGCAGTACTTCCAAGGTGGATGGAAAGCTGATGACAGGGAGAGCTGGAGCTCCCGTTTCATCAGCCCTAAGGACCACTGTAGGTCGCGACCATCCTCCTTTGCTGAACGTTTTCAGTGTCTCAGTAACACAGAGAGTAGGCCAGCATGCTCTCCAATACAAGTTTCTCTAACTATTTACACCAAACTATATGCACAGTACACACCACACTTTCTTTTCAAAATTTGGATTAAAAAAAAAAATGGTGTCGAATAACATAGCCTCGGAGTCCCCAGGAGGGGGGGACCATAAATGCCCCCACCTTCTGCCTCTCTCCCAGTGATGACTCAAGATGCCTGGAACCACTGTCTGACTCTCCTCTTCTTCATTTCTGCAACATTCGTGGCCTTTCCTCTAACTTTCGCTCTGTTGAGCACCACCTCTCCTTCACTAAACCTCACCTTCTTTTTCTAACTGAGACTCAGCTGTCTGAGGCAACTGACAGCAGACCCTTTTCTGTATCCTCCTACTTTCTCTATATTCATTTCAAAGCCAAAGTTGGCTGTTGTGAATATATACGCAACAAGTTATCTTGCTCTCGTGTTCCTGAACTCGATTCTTCTGAATTCTCTACACTCTGGCTTCGGCTTTCCTGTCATTCTCTGACTAAATATATCTGTGCTGTTTACTTATCTCCTAACTCTACTATCAAAAATTCTTTGACTATCTTACTTCTACGATGGAACACATTCTCTCCATTTCTCCTTTCTCTGAAATCTCGATTCTAGGAGATTTCAATGTTCACCACCATCTATGGCTTTCGTCTCCTTTCACTGATCCACCTGGTGAACAAGCCTACACCTTTTCTATCCTTAATGACCTAGAGCAGCTTGTACAGCACCCTACCCGTATCCCTGACCACCTTGGAGAGAGCTCCAACATACTTGACCTCTTCCTTACAACTAATCCTTCTGTTTACACTGTTAATCTTTTCTCTCCATTGGGCTCCTCCGATCACAACCTTATCACCTTAACCTGTCCTATCGCTCCGGTACGGACTGTGGACCCTCCAAAGAAACGTCATCTGTGGTACTTTGGAGTTGCGGATTGGGAGGCCCTCAGGCAGTACTTCTTTGATTTTCCTTAGAATGATTATTGCTTCCATGGCCGGGAGCCATCTGGGTGTGCCTTGCGCATTACAGAGGTTATTCTCTCAGGCATGGAAGCATACGTTCCTTTCTCATATCCTTTGACTAATACACGAAAGCCTTGGTTTAATCACGCTTGTTCTAATGCTGTCCGCAACAAGGAGAGGGCCTATAAAAGGTACCAGAGCCAACCCACCCCTGAATCACATCTTTTATACATTTCTACCCGGAATCGTGCTAAGTCTGTTCTTCGCTCTGCTAAAAATAATATCATCTGTACTAAATGCTCTCAACTCTCTACCTCGAAATCTTCCCACTCCTTCTGGTACCTTGCCAAAAACCTTTCTAACAACTTTACCTCATCATCCTTCCCTCCTCTTTTTTACTCTGATGGCTCTGTAGCTATTTCTTCTACTGATAAAGCAGATCTCTTCACTCAGACTTTCTCCTCCAATTCCATCTTAGATGATTCCGGTGCTGTTCCTCCATCACTTCTCCCACTGACTTCCTCATGGCTGACATTAAAATTTCTTCAGCTGATGTATTTTGTGCCATCACAGGCCTCAACACTAATACGGCATATGGGCCTGATGGAGTCTCTCCTGTTGTTCTCAAGAACCGTGCTTCTGTGCTTACACCCTGCCTAGGCAAACTCTTTCACCTTTGTCTATCAACTTGTACCTTTACTTCTTGCTGGAAGTTTGCTCTCATTCAACCAGTCCCAAAGAAGGGTGACCATTCCCAACCCTCTAACTATCGTCCAATTACTTTAACATCCTGTATCTCAAAAGTTTTCGAGTCTATACTTAATAGAAAAAATTTAAAGCATCTTTCCTATCGCAACCTTCTTTCTGATCGTCAGTATGTGTTCCGTCAGGGACGCTCCTCAAGCGATCATCTCACTTACCTTTCAGACTCCTGGTCATCCTCCTTTCGGGACTTTGGCGAAAGCTTTGCCATTGCACTTGACATCTCAAAGGCTTTCGATCGAGTCTGGCATAAATCTTTAATTTCCAAACTGCCCTCTTACGGTTTTTATCTTTCTACCTGTGCCTTCATCTCTAGTTTTCTTTCTGGTCGTTCTATAGCCGCTGTTGTAGACGGCCATCGTTTTTCTCCAAGACCTATTAACAGTGGTGTTCCTCAGGGCTCTGTCCTATCGCCAACCCTCTTCCTTTTATTCATCAATGATCTTCTAAGCTGTACATCTAACTCTATCCACTCATACGCTGATGACTCCACCCTTCACCTTTCCATTCGAGTCCCACAACATCCATCTCAGCAGTTACTTCATCAAACAAGGGATGAGGCTATGGCACACCTAATGTCTGACTTGGCTGGTATCTCTGACTGGGGTTAAAAAATCTGGTTGTTTTTAATGCATCAAAGACTCAGTTTTTGCACCTATCAACCCAACAAAATCTTCAACAGGTATACCCATTAATGTTTAATAATATTCAGCTTAATCCTGCATCATCCTTGAACACGCTTGTGGTTTCATTTACTCAGGAGTTCTCTTGGAAGGATCATATTACATCTCTTGTAAAATCTGCTTCCAAGAGCTTGGGTGTGCTAAGCCGACTCCGTTCGTTCTTTACCCCTGCACAATTGTTGACTCTATACAGGAGTTTTATCCGCTCCTGCGTGGAATACAACTCTCATGAGTGGGGAGGCTCCCCACATACAGCTCTTCTCAATAGGGTGAAGTCAAAAGCTTTTTGCCTCATTAACTCTCCTCCTCTTACTGACTCCCTTCAACCTCCGTCTCTTCGCTGCACTGTTGCATCTTTATCTCTTTTCTATCGCTTCTTCAATGGTCACTGCTCCTCTGAACTGTCTGCATGCTTCCTCCACCTCTACAACGTGCGCGTAGCACCCGTGTAGCAGCAAACTCTCATCCCTTTTCTGTCCAACTCTCTAATGCAAGAGTTAACCGTTACTCCCAGTCCTTCATTTATGCAACAGGTCAACTCTGGAACTGTCTCCCTCTGTCTGCATTTCCTGCTTCCTATGATCTCCAGTCTTTCAAACGCAGTAAGTCCAGGCATCTCGAAATGATCGGATCTTGAATTTGGCTCTCTCTTTTATTTTGTTTTCCTCTTGGAAGGAATAGTTTGCGGGCTCATTGCCTTTGGTTCCTTCTTCTTCACATAATATATATATATATATATATATATATATATATATATATATATATATATATATATATATATATATATATATATATATGTATATATATACATCATCTCATCTCATCAACCGTTTGAGTGTCCACTGCAGGACTGGCTTATCCCGACCGAAGTGGGGATGATACAGCCAGTGAATATCTACCAAGTGGCTTAGGCTGTCTGGTAGAGATTGTATGTAGGGTGAGAAGTGCTTGTAAGTGTAATTATAGCATTGGAGTGGCTTTGAATGTGTGTGTATTCCGTGAACCAAGTGTAATTGGCCCGCGCAAGCCGACTTGGTGCAAGCATACTTTAAAATAGGCGACACTGGTTCAACCACAGCACCCCTTATGTCCACCAAAGAAGTACTTGGCCAGATGAACGCTCCCTAAGTTCATAGCCCTGGCGTGGTGTAAACCCTCATTCTCCAATGTACTAAAATGCGCACTCTACCACTGTAGCACAGAGGCTTCATATATATATATATATATATATATATATATATATATTGGGGGCGCTTAGTGGTATGTGGTGGCGCTCACCATCCACTCACTCGATGTAATGCTGCTCTCTGGTGTCTGCCCTTTCCTCTCCTCCAGCCTTCTATCCTTCCATCCTCTTCTGTCTTTCTGTCATTCTTTCCTCTTCCTTCTGCCTGTAGGTGACTCTACACTGAGTGACAAGACAAATAGTTTCCTGTACAACAGGAAAATATTTACTACGCTGGGTGGTAACCATATAACCAAATTATGGCGCCTGGTGGTTTAGTGGGTAATTATTGCGCTCCAATCGGATTGAGCTGGTGAAGGTTTATATGCAAGGGGTGGTTGGGGTTGATTGCTCACGTAATGCCACTCAGGGATGAGTGAGGCTGGTCACTCTCATCTTAACTGTCGGGACTAACCGCCTAGCCCCGGGGTCCTACGCTCCTCATGGGGCAATGTAGGAATGAATGTCGATATATATATATATATATATATATATATATATATATATATATATATATATATATATATATCATCAGCCGTTTGAGCGTCCACTGCAGGACCGGCCTATCCCTACAGAAGTGAGGACGATACAGCCATTGTATCTCTACCAAGTGGCTAAGGCTGTCTGGTAGAGATTGTATGTAGGGTGAGAAGTGCTTGTAAATGTAACTGTAGTGTTGTAGTGGCTTTGGATGTGTGTGTAGTCTATGAACCAGGTGTAATCGGCCCGCACAAGCTGACTGGGTGCAAGCATATTTTATAGTATGCGACACTGGTTCAACCACAGCACGCCATATGTCCGCCAAGCAGTACGTGGCCAGAAGAATGCTCCCAAAGTTTACTACCCCGGCAGGGAGCGAACCTTCGTTCTTCAGTGTACAAAACAGCAGACTTTACCACTGTACCAAAGAGGCTCCATATACTGTATATATATATATATATATATATATATATATATATATATATATATATATATATATATATATATATATATATCCATCCATCTTCCAATCCTACGTTGCCCCATGAGGAGCGTAGGAGCCCGGGGCTAGGCAGTTGGTCCTGACATTTAAGATGAGAGTGACCAGCCTCACTCATCCCTGAGTGGCATTATGTGAGCAGTAAACCCCAATCACCCCTTGGATATAAACCTTCACCAGCTCAATCCGATTGGAGCACAATAATTACCCACTAAACCACCAGGCGCCAAAATTTGGTTAAATGGTTACCACCCGGCATAGTAAATAGTTTCCTGGTGTACAGGAAACCATTTGGCTTGTCACTCAGTGTAGAGTCACCCATAGGCAGAAGGAAGAGGAAAGAATGAAGGAATGAAAGACAGAAGAGGGAGTGTAAAGTCACCCGTAGGCTGAAGGATGAGGAAAGAATGAAGGAAAGATAGAAGAAGATGGAAGGAAAGAAGGATGGAGGAAAGGACCAGGCAGACATCCGAGGGCAGCACTACATTGAGTGAGTGGATGGTGAGCGCCCCCACCTACATATATATATATATATGATCAAATGGGGTTTATTGATATACTGATTTGTCTGTTACAAAGGGAATTCATCTCTTTCATGGATGATGTAATTGAGAATAAATTAAGCATTTATATTTTGGTTGTTGAATACGTTTTTTTTGGTTGACCGTGATCTTCTGATACCTAAATTAATGATATTTTTGGGGGGATTAAGCCATTCAGTGCGATGAACTGATTTTCCCCTGCCTATAGGATATTTTATTCAGTGCAGAGGACATCTAGTAACAGGGTAAATGACGGCTATACTTGAATGTCTCTGCTCTGAAGTCTCTCCTAAATTATAATCTTGCAGGAATGTGTAAAAAAAAAAAGAAAAAAATGAAAAGTGCCTCTTTTGACCAAAGGGTTTAAATTGTTACTATCTTCAGAAGATATTTTTGAAGATAAGAGATTTTTCGAAATGGAGAATATGGGTCAGACATCAGAAAGTGACTGACTGCCTTAATGAACATTGTCCAGTCGTTGGACATTATTCATAAGCCATCGTCTTAATCTTTCCTTCTGGCTTCGATTTATAGACAGTGGGAGAGGAGCGGGATGTGGGCAAATCAACCGCTCATCTGTAACCAGAAAATGATCCTCACACAGAATATGGAGTTACCCCGGCCCACAACTCTTAGTGAACGTACAAAATTCGTATGGATGTGGATGGGTGGCATGTCGGCCCGCGCCATAGCTCTGGAGATGGGCACCAGCGTCACTACTGTGTGCAGGTGGCTGCGGCGCTGGCGGCAGGAGGGACACGTCCACAACAGACCTCATCGCGGAAGACCGACTAGTACAAGAATTCACTTTATGCGACATAGCCTGCGCCGTCCTCTACACTACAGCACGCATGATGAAAATCAAATCCAAAATAGGCAGTGTAATTCCCTACGCTGTGGTATGCATGAGGAGAATCAAGAACAAATCAACTGGTGTAATATTCTACGTTATGGTACACATGGGGAGAAAAATGCTGTGAAAACAGGACTTGTCAACCAATCTTGTGGAATAATTACTTCCATCATAACACATTTACATATAATGGAGATTTGTAACAAAATAACTGGCAGTTATGACGTCGAATCAAGATCTCGCTTTTCTGCCGCATCGACACAGCCTTAAAGGTATAATTACATATTGGTTTAAGAAAAAGACTCACAGAATTTATGTTGTCTGTGGGTTTAAGTGAAGAAAACTAGTAAAAGTTTGCAAATGAAAACAGAAGCTGTGTACAGTGGTTCATGCAAAGTCAACTGATAATGCTAGAGGGCAGGAAGGACCATGATGTATCATCCATGGTGAAAAGAAAATGTGAAACAAGAGTACACATTCATGTCATAAATAGACTAAAACTCCAGCCATGTGCAAAACTTCGCTGAAAATCCTGTGCTAGCTTTCTTTTTTTTTTCTCTCTCTCTCTCTCTCTCTCTTACCCAATCGACAGCCATTTTTTTCCCTTCCCATGCTCCTCTTGTGTTGTGCTTCGATAAGGATTCTCTGTGGGTGGCTTTTTGGATTAGAACAAGAAGAAGAAGAAAAAAAAACAATCCAGAGAATGTAGTGAAATACCCTCTGGTCTATAGAATACGTAAGTCGTTGTGATGGATGTACCTTAGGCAAAAAGGACTGTATTTATCTAGAGGTGACTGGAGGATTTCCTTCTGTGTAAAATGCTGCAGTTCGGTCATCTGGCCAAAGTGAGTAATATGAGGCTGGATGTTGCGGGAGTTTTAGAAGAAAAGAAAATGGGAATCATAGACACTATCTTAAAACAGGTTTTAAATATACGTAGAATGCAAGAAAAGATAAATAATAAACTGACATTACATAGTGCCAATTCATTATAGTTTTCTACTAATGGCAGATGAATCTGCCAAACTAGATACTGTAGGTTGTTTTAAATGTAGATGATGCAGTTGTGTGCGAAAGATGCTTCAGCATTTAGAAATTGCTCTCTTTGACCTATATCATAAGAGATTAATCCAATTGAATCCTTTATGGTGTTGGAACTCATATTGCATGTTTTCATCGTAGCAATAATTAGGAGCTGGAGTTAAATATATGTCAAGAAAGAAAAGTATCTAGAACAGTGTCACTGTTTTTCCTGGACCCTTCAAAAGGCATGACTAAACTACAGTAATTAGAAGTATTTATTGAAACAGGCATGTTCTGAGGGAACAGCAACTTGCACAGGAAAAGCAATAAGAGTGTTGTGTCTAGATGTTTCGACATATTGAACTATGTTATCTTCAGTGGATCTGTAGAGATATTGAATGATCCTAAAAGAACAGTTTGTGCACGAGCTCATCGTATATATATATATATATATATATATATATATATATATATATATATATACATATATATACACTGTTACGGAACAGAGAAAGATAATGTACAATTTAAGTGAGCAGAGAAAGATAATGTAGACTTTAAGTGAGAATACTAAAAAATCACTACTATCCCGTAAAGTTCCAGGTTCAAAACAAAAGAGTTAGGTAAAATTACAAGTTAAAGTTTAATGCTGAAACTAACAACAAAACATTCAGGACTCATAAGGATAATGTAATGGCAAAAAACAAGTTAAATATATGGTTAACTGCAATAGCCTCTATTAACATGAATTTAGCAAGAGTAAATTTATCTAACTCAGCCCTGATAAAATGAGAAAACCGGATAATGCTCAGTGAATGCAAGATATATTATTACAGATACAAAATATTATTACTAATGGCTGACGTCAAAAACTTTTATCACAAAAACCTCACCAGGCCTACGAATTAACACCTTATGCTATACAGTACAAGAAAAAATGCAACAACACTTATACTCAAATTACACAGCAGTTAGATGGTTGGAGACTTCCTGAGCACTCACAAAAATAATAACAACTGTACAGGGGAGGACAGAGATGTGAGCAAAATGAGGAGTAGATCTAAGTGGCAGTTAATGCAGAGACTGAGCTCCTTATATAGGGGCCGGCAGAGCTTGATACAACTTGTAAGAAGGACGCTCAAATGAAGCCATAGGGGACAAAGAGTTGACAATCCTGCTCTGAACAACAGAAAGAACGACTTACTCTACTATAAGGGAGAAGGGGGGAGTGAGGTAGAACACGCTCGTGATCAAACATGCAGCATACTGTACGTCAGAATTACACAAAGGATGATGAAATCATAGGCTATGTAACACCTCCCCACAAAAAAAAAAAAAAAATTTACAAAGGAAATTTCTTATTACTCTAAAACAATCTGTCTAAAGTCTAGATAAGTAATCTGCAATAACATTTTCTTTCCCCTTGATATGTTGTATGTCTAATGAATACTCCTGAAGAAGTAGACTCCATCTTGTCAATCTCTGATTTTTATCTTTAAACTTACTAAGGAATTTCAGTGGGTTATGATCGGTATAAATGACTATGGGGTCAAAACCAGAACACAAATAAAATGAAAAATGCTGTAAACCCAAAATCAAGGCCAAAAGCTCTTTCTCAATTGTTGAGTAGTTCTTTTGAGGTGGAGTGAACTTCTTACTGTAATAAGATATAGGGTGTTCAATACCCTGATCATCCTCTTGCAGCAAAACAGCCCCAGCTCCTGTATCACATGCATCAACAGCCGTCTTAAAAGGCTTAGCAAAATTTGAAGTAGCGATCACTGGCTGACTTAATAGGATAGCTTTAACCCGCCCCGTCCCGACCACTTTTGACCACTGGTACCCCCCAATCCCGACCATTTTTCAACCCTTTTTTTTTTTTTTTGCTAAAACTTTTGCTTTTGGTCAGAAACAATGGTCAGTGGCAAAGAAATTGGTCCCCAGGGTCCATAATTACCCTAACCAGGTATGCCTTGGTCCCACCTGGCCCCATGTTCTCCGTAGGCGGTCTGAGCCTCTAACGTTTTCTATGGTATTATAAGTCTGGGAAACCAATGAAAGTAAGTAGATATGTATTTATTACAAACATAAAAACATGTGATAAAAGAGTATATTGGATTTTATACAAAAATAGAGCAGAAATAAGCATTGTACCATCGTGCGAAACGAGCAAAATCGGGCAACTTGGTCACGATGAATCGCTAACATTCTAAAATCATGATACATATCATTTTTTTTACTTACATAATACTTCTACAATAACATTATACCATTTTACATTTTATTGAACTGTTTTTACGTATTCACAGGCCTTTTGATAACATTTAGCGTAATGTTAGCGCTCATTTACATAGTGAGTGAACTCGCTGTGACTGTTGTTTCAACTCGTATTGTGTTTTTTATACTTACATAATACTTTTCTAATATTATTATACACTTTTCAACTTTATAGAACTGTTTTGAGATTATTTCAGGCCTTATGTAAATATATAGCGTAATAATAGCTCATAATAACACACACGGTGAAGTCGCTATGACAACTATTTCAACTTACAACCTATTTTTGTACTTATATAATAATTCTCCACTAACATTGCACATGTTTACACTTGATATAATTGATATCACATAATTTCAGAACTTACGATGGAACTGAGTTTCGTATTAGCGCGTACTTACACAGTGAGTGTTATCGCGATATCATTTGTTTCATCTTACACTAGTATTCAACTTATAAATTACCTTACTACTAACATTACAACAAATTCCACTTTATATAATTCTTATCACATACTGACCAGAATGTTCTACTGAGCGTAATATTTTCGCAGATTTACACAGTGGGTGTACTCGTGACATCAATTATTACAACTTACACTATTTTTCAACTTATACGTTTTATTCATGCTAACATTACACCCGTTTCCACTTTATATTCTTGCTATCACATATTTACTGACCAGAGTGTTATACTGATCGTCATATTTTCGCAGATTTATACAGTGGGTGTAGTTTTCATATCACTTCGTTCAACTTACACTATTTCTCAACTTTTCCTGCAAACATTACACCCGTTTCAAGTTTATATAAGACTTGGCACATACTGACTGGCCTTACCATTATACTGAGCGTCATATCGCCATCCCACACAGTTTCAGTAGTGTAGGAAGTTATGGTACTGTCTGAAACATGGCTGAAGGCACAACGCAACATTGGTGGTGGTGGGGGAGGTGAAGAGCGCCACCTTTCATCACTCGCACTTCTCTTCCCTCTCCCTTTTCCTTTACCCTTTCCCTTCCCTTTCCTTCCTTTCCCCACATCCTGAGGCTGTGTGGAGGAAGTTTGGGAATATTGTATGGCGAAAGATGTGCTGGGGAGTGGCTCCACCTCCTCTCCCCTAGGCCTAAGTGCACCACGTGCTCGTGCTGCCTCCCTCACACCACCTCCCTTTCACCCCGCACTCCCACCACACCACTTTCGCCTTCCCCGGACAAAACACTAGGCCATACTTTATTTGCCTTCTTGCCCCACCTTCTGATCCTCGGGGTAAGATTTTTTCCTTCCCCAACCACGAGGCAACATCACATCCTAAGCCGCCGTCATCGTCATCGTCCTCATCCTCGTCCTCATCAGAATCTCTCTCTAGGGGATGGAGAGAGGTCCATGCAGGTGTTTTGGGTGCAGGCTGGCCTTCCCTTGCCTTACGATACGTGACATACTGCTTTTTCCGGGGCAAAGGGACCTCCTCATCACTGCTTGTTATTTCCTCCTCAGGCTGCACATAATCTCGATCCACCACATCATCATCAAGTGGAGAATCACTATCTCCAGTGAAGGCATCCAGGACGGATTGTATTTCGTCGTCTGAGAGACCTTTACGTGCCATGTCTGACCTGGGTCACTGCTAACAGGTGAGTGACCGAGACAAGGGCAAGCGCAGGTCACGCGGGGTCTGGGACGCTGCCCGCCTGGGGGCAGGTAGAGGAGGCTTGGGTACGTGGGCGAATCGAAAATCTCGAGGGAATTTTGAAAATTGTAGAAATTATGAACCATGCAATTGCAGGACGTTGAAGTACGTCAACGGGATTGGCAGTGACAACGTGAGGACGTGGAAGTACGTCGACGGGACGCCGCGGGTTAAGTTTCGTGAAAGAGGATTCACAGTTATCGGTCCTGACAAATTTAACTCCCTTTTTCAGTAGGTCTGTAAGTGGTGATACAAGAATTGAAAAGTTAAGAACAAATCTCCTGTAATAACCTACCATTCCCAAAAATCTTTGTAGCTCTTTCCTAATTTTAGGTCTGGGAAGATCACTTATAACGTGAACCTTAGCTCCTGGTGGTACAACGTGTCCATCACCAATTACGTACCCAAGGTACTGAACTTTAGCTTGACCAAACTCACACTTTGATAAATTAGCTACAAGATTAGCCTGAACCAAACGCTCAAGAAATTTACTGACATGGCATAGGTGATCTTTCCAGTTGTCACTGAAGATTAATACATCATCAATATAAACAACACACCCTGCCAAACCCTCTGTTACAACATTCATGAGCTTCTGAAATGTGGCTGGTGCATTCTTCATACCATATGGCATTACAGAACATGCAAAAGTCTTTCCTAGTGTTACAAAACATGAGATCTCCCTAGCACGTTCAGTCATAGGTACTTGCCAGTATCCCTTTAACAAATCAAACTTACTTATGTACCTAGCCTTTCCGATCTTGTCTATGCAATCTTCCACGCGAGGAAGAGGGTAAGTGTCTGTTTTGGTTATCTGATTAATACGTCTGTAGTCGATGCAAAGCCGCTGTGACCCACCTGGCTTAGGGACTAGAGTGACAGGAGAACTCCACTCGCTCTGACAGGGCTCAATCATCTTGTGGTCCAACAGGTAGCCAAGCTCCTTCTGGATGAGAGGAACTTTCACTGGGTTCACACGGTAAGGAGGCAGTTTAATTGGCTTTGCGTCTCCAACATCGACATCATGCATCAACACAGTGGTTCTTCCTGGAGTGGCAAGGAACATTTGCGGGTACTCCTGCAGTAATGCCGAAAATTCGTGCCTTTCCTCGGGAGGTAGATGAGAAAGTTTAGTCTGGAGATCATTCATGATATCAGGATTCTTCCCCAAACTATCACTCAGGCTCATGCTGCATGGGAGAGCTTCACTTGCAGACTCGGGCGGAACAGATACAGTGCAGACTGGGTTATTTTCGTCCCGCCCGTGATATAACTTTAGCATGTTGATGTGACAAAGTTGCTTGTTCTTTCTACGATCTGGTGTGGCGATGACATAGTTGACATCACTGAGTTTCTTCTCCACGAAATAAGGACCACTAAACTTGGCTTGAAGAGGTTGCCCATGCACTGGTAGCAGAATCAAAACCTGATCTCCTGGCTGAAAGTGGCGTAACCTGGACTTCTTATCATACCAAGTCTGCATCTTCTCCTGAGCAGCTCCTAAATTCTCTCTCACCAGCTGTAAAGCAGTGGACAGCCGCTCTTTGAACTTCATCACATACTCCAGCAGGTTGACGTCATCTTCCTCAGACAGCCAGCATTCCTTGAGTAACTTTAGGGGTCCTCTTACTTCATGGCCAAACAGTAGTTCAAAAGGTGAGAAGCCCAGTGATTCATTTGGAGATTCTCTTGCAGCAAATACAACGAATGGAAGACCTTTATCCCAGTCTTTCTGATGTTCCAAGCAGCATTTCCTGAGCATCGATTTGAGTGTTTGATGATATCTCTCCAACGCTCCTTGGGTCTGGGGATGGTAAGCTGAAGACGTGATCTGGGTGATGCCCAGCTCTTTCAGAGACTCCTTGAAAACATTTGACATGAAATTACTTCCCCAGTTTGACTGTACCTCCTTGGGCAGACCAGACTTTGTGAAGAACCCTAGCATTTCCTTAACCACGTTCTTTGCTCAGATATTTCTAAGTGGAATGGCTTCAGGATAACGAGTAGCCATATCAATCAGGGTCAACACATAAGAAATCCTGAAGAAGTCTTAGGAAGAGGGCCCACAATATCCACCAACACACGGGTGAATGGCGCCTCAAAAGGAGGAATGGGAACTAGAGGTGCAACCTTTTTGGTCTGATTACACTTCCCCACAACTTCACAGTTGTGACAAGACTTACAATACCAGGAAACATCCCTGAAGATACCTGGCCAATAGAAGTGTTTCAAAATGCGTGCCACAGTCTTCCTCACTCCAAGGTGTCCTGCCAAACTGGAATCATGAGCCACTCTAATGATATCCTGCCTACAAACACGAGGGATGACAACTTGATGTACAACCTCCCATTCACAGTCGGCTGATGCTGTTGGGGGTCTCCACTTCCTCATAAGTACTCTTGACTTTATATAATAACAAGTAGAAGCACCGGCTGACTCTTCCTCACTGCAAGCAGAGTTAGCTAGACCTTTCAACTCAGGGTCAGCAACCTGCAATTCAACCAACTCTTGACGAGACAAATTATCAACACTAAGGGGTACTGCCTCATCTGGTGAGTGGTCCAAATTAGCAAGAAAAGTGTCAGCTAGGATAACATCATCATCATCATTATCCTCTAAGTCACCAGTAACTTTAGACTTAGCCCTAGTGACAGCACATGCAGAGAACACATCAGGGACATCACAATCCTGGGTCGCAGTCACTGGTTCACTAGACAACTGAGGAGCTGGACACACTTCACTTCCACCAATATCATTTCCAAGTAAGAAAGTTACACCTGACATTGAGATTGTCTCAACCAACCCAACCACAACGGAACCATTAACAAAACCAGACTCTAAATTCACTCTGCACAGAGGGACAGAGAAGTAATTATTCCCTACACCTTGTAAGATTACAATTTCATCAGAGGAATTAACATTAGAGCCTAGAACACTGGTCAGCATAAGGGATTGGCAAGCACCTGTATCACGATATATTTTAACTGATTTCCTGTCATTGCTGTCCAGAGGACTGACAAAACCATCAGACAGGAAATTACCACATGAACTCTTGAGAGTGTCACCCACGTTACTGCTCAAAAGAGGAGCTCCATCATGAGAATTTAATTTACCCCTCAAAGCAGGTTCAGTTAACTCGGTTAAAGAATTCTGGGAACTCTCAAGGGTGGACACTAGACCAATTGACTGAATATTCAAAGACTTCTTTTTGTTCACATCACCTGTCTCCTGAAACATTTCTCCGTAGTATGACCAAGCTTACTACAATAAGTACATTTACTTTTCTGAAATCTAGAGGTGAAGCTGGTATTTACTTCCTGAGAAACATCATCTTTATTTTCTTTCCTGTTATCTGTACTCTGAGTAGAGGCAACGTACTTACTCTCAGCTTTCCTTTTTTCTCTAGAATATCTCTTGTGAGTGAGAACATATTCATCAGCTAAAACTGCAGCATCAGACAAATTATCTATTCTTTTCTCATCAAGACATAGGCTTACATCTTTATTAATACACCTTTTGAAGTCCTCCAGCAAAATCATCTGCTTAAATTTGTAAAAATCAGAATCCACATTCTTAGAATTTAACCACTGCTCTAACAGATCTTCTTTGATTTTTGCATACTCAACATGGGATTGCTTATCTTGCTTGTAAGTTGTCTTAAATTTTACTCTATAGGCTTCAGGAACAAGTTCATAGGCCTTAAGAATCAAGCTCTTAACTTCATCATGATTATCACATTGATCCTGAGGCAAAGATGCATAAGTTACTTGAGCTTTACCGGTGAGAACAGTTTGAAGGAGTACTGGCCAATACTTTTTTGGCCAATTAAAACCTGTAGCTACCCTCTCAAACAACTGAAAATACTTTGTTAAATCAGATTCATTAAAAGGAGGGACAAGTTTAACATTTTTAGCCACATCAAAATCATCAGAGCTAGATGATCCAGTTCCGCCTTGTTTCATGCGATACTCATGGTCTGCCTGAATCCTAGCAAGTTCAATTTGTGCCTGAGCCTGTACCTGTGCCTTCTGAATACGAGCATTTGCCTGAAATTCAGCCTCCTTAGAACGAGCCTCCAGCAGGGCTAGCTGTAAATTAGCTAATTCAATCTGCGTTTGCTCATTTTGAGGAGTTACATTAAACAAGCTTTCATTAATCATGTCAACAATTTGATCTTTAGAATGATCAGAGCGAACAGCAATTCCCAATTGTTGAGGAACAAGCTTAAGTTCATTCTTTGTTCTGTTTTCTACATCACACACTGTTTGCACATTTGACAAAAAATCTTTGGCTTCATCAAGCGTAGTAATAGTAGACATCATGAATAAATCACAGTCACAAAATATCAAGCAATATCCTTATGATAATATCCTGAATATCCTGATAAGAGGTCGCCAAATTTATGTTACGGAACAGAGAAAGATAATGTACACATTAAGTGAGAATACTAAAAATCACTACTGTCCCGTAAAGTTCCAGGTTCAAAACAAAAGAGTTAGGTAAAATTACAAGTTAAAGTTTAATGCTCAAACTAACAACAAAACATTCAGGACTCATAAGGATAATATAATGGCAAAAAACAGGTTAAATATATGGTTAACTGCAATAGCCTCTATTAACACGAAATTAGCAAGAGTAAATTTACCTAACTCAGCCCTGATAAAATGAGAAAACCGGATAATGCTCAGTGAATGCAAGATATATTATTACAGATACAAAATATTATTACTAATGGCTGACATCAAAAACTTTTATCACAAAAACCTCACCAGGCCCACGAATTAACACCTTATGCTATACAGTACAAGAACAAATGCAACAACACTTATACTCAAATTACACAGCAGTTAGATGGTTGGAGACTTCTTGAGCACTCACAAAAATAATAACAACTGTACAGGGGAGGACAGAGATGTGAGCAAAGTGAGGAGTAGATCTAAGTGGCAATTAATGCAGAGACTGAGCTCATTATATAGGGGCCGGCAGAGCTTGATACAACTTGTAAGAAGGACGCGCAAATGAAGCCATAGGGGACAAAGAGTTGACAATCCTGCTCTGAACAACAGAAAGAACAACTTACTCTACTATAAGGGAGAAGGGGGGAGTGAGGTAGAACACGCTCGTGATCAAACATGCAGCATACTGTATGTCAGAATTACACAGAGGATGATGAAATCATAGGCTATGTAACAACATATATATATATATATATATATATATATATATATATATATATATATATATATATATATATATATATAAAACACAGTGTTAAATTACAGGGGATGCTTACACAATGGCTTATACAATATATTTAAAGCAACAGCAGACTGACAGTTGTTTAAGGCCGTTTTTTTTAATGAGTATGAATGGAGTCTAGTATTCCAATATGCTTATTGTCATAAGTATCTATTCAATCAGTATTCCCTTTAGCCTTGTTCCTCACAGAATTCCAAATCTCACCCTCTACTGAAGTATCTCATTTTCTTTTCCTGGTTACCAGATCCTCACACACTTCTGGAACAAGTGAGGCACCTCTTGTTGTATCACATCTGAATTAGCAGTTGACACTGTTCTGAACTTCACTTCAACTAATTTTATTATTCACTGTATAAAATAAATCCATCATCCAATCCTGCACTGCCCCATGAGGGGCGTAGGAGCCCGGGGCTAGGCAGTTGGTCCCGACATTTAGATGAAAGTGATCAACCTCACTCATCCCTGAGTGGCATTACATGAGCAATCAACCCCAACCACCTCTTGGATATAAGCTTTCACTGGTTCAATCCGATTGGAGAAAAAATATTACCCACTAAACCACCAGGCGCCAAAAATTATTTATATAAAAACAAATGCATCTGTGTTGTCTACTGCTCCCCCAGTGCTTCTTAGAATCCAGTGTGTTTGGCTCCATATCCACACAGTTGACTAACCTTAACCTCACTCTTACCACAGAAATTGCTGTTTTGGGTGATTTTAACGTACATAATGTTGAATGGTTATCGCATTCTGCCAGGGCTGACGACACTGGTCTAGATTTTTTTTTTTAAGACAATGAATGGAGGAATGAAAAACAAAGGAAATTTAAAAAGCAAGTCCATGTGCCTAAGGGCATCCTCCATTCATAAAATATTGTAACATATGGATTTAAATAAAAAGGGATTAAATGTTTGTGGGAAGCAACTCCCAGGAAGTGACTTGCAGAGAGTAGTAGTTCTGGGGTTAAATGAATTTTGATAAGCAGAGGTTCTGCAGTGTGGGGGAGAGAGTGTAAGTTTATGGGTGCTCCCAGCTGCCCAAGTATTTCGGGAGAAAATGTGAAGGGGAGGCACAATTGAAGCAAGTTCGTCTGAGCAATTGCGGTAAAAATATCGGTAAAATAATGCTAAAGATACAAAATCTCTTTGTATTGATAATGAAGGAAGGTTCTGGTAATGGTAGGATTATTGATTAATCTAATGACTTAATTTTCAATTTTGTCCACCTGCAACCGCTCCACACCCACTCCACAGTGGCGAACAGTTTTCAGTCTGAGAATGCACATGACTTTATATTGTGGCCAACTGCTCGTCAGTGAAGAATTCACCAACTCTGTACAGAAGTCCCAATTTTATAGAACCATTATTTGGAAGGGATTTAACATAAGCTGTCCAGCTTAGGTTAGTGTTTAGTGTGACACCTAGGATATCAAATGTAGTGGATATGGGAATACTGACATCATTTAAAATCATATGGGAGTCTGAGAGATTCTTTCTGTTGGAGAAATTAATGTATTTAGTTTTCTGAGCATTAAATGAGACCATATTTGTTTGTCCCCATAGATTAAAGTTAGAAAGGTCCTGGTTCAGAGAAACTGCTTAGTTTATTATAGGAATTTATAATATCACAGTGATAGGTGGTGGCGACCATCATCTACTCAATTGATGTAGTGCTGCCTACTTCTTCCTTAGCCTTTATCATTCTTTTTCTGTGCCTGCCCTCCTCTCTTCCTATTTCTCCCATCTTTCCTGTCACTATTTATTATTTTTCTTTCCTTTACAGGTGGCTTTACATTGAGTGACAAGCCTAATGGTTTCCTGTAAGCCAGGAAACCATTTACAACCAAACCATACGTGCTTCCTACATGTCAACAAGTGGGTTGGTGGAGGGTTAATGCCCCTCCCCGTAAAACTAATAACTCAAAGTCAAATGGCCACCTCTTACGGGATTATGGTGTCTGGCAATAGATAGATAGATAAATAATATCAGATTGTGTAAAGAAGGCACTAAATGTGAAAGAACTATGAAATGTTGAGTTATCAGCACAAAAGTGTATAGGGTTGTGAGTGACAGGTCATTTATATGAATGAGAAAGTGGGTTGGGGCCAAAACTGATCCCTGAGGTACGCCTGCATTTATGGAATGAAATTGAGAATAAATTCCACCTACCATCACCCGTATTTTTCCATTATGAGGACAAGAAGAAATTAGAGGAACCAGTGATGTGAGGACATAGTGTGACATCATAGACAATATGGTCCGGTGCCATACTCTGTCAAATGCTTTTGAAATATCAAGTGGTATTGTATGTGTTTTACCATGTTGGTCTATTGTTTTGTTAATCTGATGGGTAAGAAGGCAAAGAGTGTCTACAGTTGAACGTTCTTGTCTAAATCCATACTGCCAATCATTGGTTAATTTATTGATTTCTAGACTAGTTTAATAGTGTCTCAAAAACTTTACCGAGAACGGAAGTTATAGCAATTGGTCTATAGTTTGATGGATCAGAAGTGGCCCCCTTTTTAGGAACAGGATGGATATTTGCTTCTTTTCAAGAATGCAAGCTGTTTGCAGAATCGTTTAATCTCACGCAGTTGTTAGACCAACCAACCAGAATACCTGACAATCCTGACCATAACGCCTATCTCCTGGATCTCCTGGACATATTAACCCAGATCAATACAAGATAGAAGTACTTCATCACTTGGATCCTCCTACCACAATCTTATCAAAGCCTCATTAGTCATCTCCCCCAAACCTCCCTGTTTTGAATCTGTCAGGGTGACCCAGTGGCACTTTGATAGGGCAGACTGGGATGGATTCATAAATTATCTTGCTGACATTCAATGGGAGTCTTTCTTCTCTAGTGACATCAGTTCTACCCAATCCCATATTAATGACTTAATTCAAGCAGGTATGGAATTGTTCATACCAAGTCAATAGTTCACTAAAAGACAGATCTCCCCAAAATGGTTTGATAGCAACTGTGCCAGTGCAACTGCCCAAAAGTCATTAACATATAACTCATACTAAAAATAAAAAAAAACATCCAAATCATACAGTCAATTTAGAATTGCTAGAAACCATACAAAGACAGTAATAAATCTTGCAAAGTCAAACTTTCTTCACAACCATGCATCCAAACAACTAAACAATCCTAATGACAATAGAATATTCTGGTCAACTCTCAACTCATTCCATAATAACTTTAGCAAGTCATCACCCACTCCCCCATTAAAATCTTCAGATGGTAACATTACAAATGACCCGCGTGGCAAAGTGAATATACTTGCCAGTACATTTGCCAGAAATTCAATGTTAGGGGAAGTCAACCAGAACGTTCCATTTCTAGAATCTGACTCTCCCGAAATTGCTCCACTCAAAATACAGACTAGATACGTAAAATCCATCCTAGACAATTTACCAACCAACAAAGTCCCAGGCCCAGATGGATTTCCTCC
The DNA here is from genome assembly GCF_032717465.1 of Coenobita brevimanus. Classification (NCBI taxonomy): domain Eukaryota; kingdom Metazoa; phylum Arthropoda; class Malacostraca; order Decapoda; family Coenobitidae; genus Coenobita; species Coenobita brevimanus. The sequence goes on along the minus strand of NC_136961.1, from coordinate 21,840,511 downwards.
AATTGTTTTGAAAAAGTGCTCCCCATAACTTGCTTCTGTTCTAGCCAAATTATTCAGACTATGCACACATACTTCTTCAATCCCTAATTCATGGAAAGAAGCAAATATCAACCCAAATCCGAAGAAAGGAAGTTCCCCTGACCCCTCTGCATACAGACCAACAGCTATCATATCTTCACACATTCTCTTGGTAAAGTATTTGAAATCATAATGAATAAACACATAGTTGAACATCTTGAATCCAGCAACTTAATTGGTGATAGTATGATTATCCCTACGAAAGATTCACCATTGATATATTTAATCTCCTAACTCACACCATCCATCAGTCAGTTGATCAACACGGAGAAACTCATGCAGTAGCCCTAGATATTTCTAAAGCTTTTTGCAGAGTGTGGCACCGTTCCCTGATATCCAAACTCCCTTGCTATGGACTAACGTCTTTTGTTCCTCTGATTTCCTCATAAAAACAGATGATGTAGATTCCAATTCCTTCTCAGTTAATGCTGGTGTGCCACAAGAATCAGTTCTTGCTCCAACTCTATTCCTAATTCATATGAACGATCTCTTATCTGTTACCCATACCATCCATTCATATGCAGATGACTCAACACGTCACACTTCATTCACACTTAAACATCCACTCACAAAGTTTACTATCTCTAACTCACAACTCAGTATAGTCATTTCCATAAATCAAGACTCATCTGGGATTGCTGAATGGTGACAAAATAATTCTGTCTCATTTAATGCAAGTAAATATCAGTTTCCTATATTACCTTCAATGCTACTAATATTTCTGTCTCCAAATGTACTGAAATTATCGGTGTTTCAGTTAGCAATGGCCTCAGCTGGACCTCTCATGTCAGATCACTTGCTAAAACCGCATCAAAGAAACTTGGATATATTGTACAAAGTTCGTAGCTTCTTTACTGACGAGCAGTTGGCTATAGTTTCTAAGAGTCATGTGCACTCCCAGCTGGAATACTGCTCACGCTTGTGGAGTGGATGTGGGTAGGTTGCACTAAAGCAACTGAACAAAATTCAGGACAAAGCTGTTAGAATTAATAATAACCCTGCAGTTACAAATAAACTACCTCCTCCTACAGGTAAGAAGGAATGTTACCTCACTTGCATTATTTTACAGATATTTCTATGGCAAATGCTCAGGTGAAGTTGCATCCATTGTGCCACCTCTCCATGCCTTCCACAGTGCTACAAGGGCATCCGGTAGCGCTCATGACTGGAGTGCCACACTGCCTTATTGGAGAACTTCCGCCAATCAGAAATCTTTTATTCCCCGACCTGCATCTCTTTGGAACTCACTTCCCCAGAGTTGTTTTCCCCTAAAATTCAATCTGCAGCTGTTTTTTTTTTATGAATGGAGGACAACAGTAATCTGGTGTTATGGATTTTTAAAAAGTCATTTGTTTTTTCTTTCCTCTCTTCTCTTATTTAAAAGAAATAGACAGATGGTTTGGGGATCAACTGTATTACAATGAAATGAACGTCCCCGTACCGCACAGTGAGGAGGGTCACTCACATGGAGGCCTGACCTACTCTACTGACCTCTATGCTCGTCAACCCTTAGCCTGAAAGCTCGTATTGTGCTTCCAATATACTTTGTATGCCAACCAGGACACAAACATTCATAAACGATGGACGAGCGAAGGGTGATCGCTAGTCTGCCTTTGTACTGAAAAAATGAATCTTAAACTCGTTATAAACAAACTGGAGCTTTACATGAGGAGAGAAAATAGAAACCTTATCTTTGAGTGCCTTCTCTATCTTTACTGACAGCACCAAGAAAAGTTAAAGAAAGTTACATTTCATTACTCACTGTATATACAAGTTGTTTTGGATTGTAAATTTTGGCTAAGAGTTTTTTAACACAATTATCAAAAAGAAAAGTACCTAATCCATCATTAATAAAAAAAAAAAATGTAATCCTATGGAATAGGTTGTAGGTAGAAGTTAAGTTATAAGCTCTGTGCAAAAGTGTTCTAATCGAAATAACTTAAAAAATACAGGGACAATAACTGAAAAAAATAGCACCCAAACGCGAGAAAGTAGGCTTCCGATATACAGATATAACTAAAGTACCATTTAATTTCTGTATTAATAAATCAAGAAAAGGAAGTTTATCACTGACTTCTGATTCCAGGGTAAATTTTATGCTCTGATGTTGTTTAGGTAGTACAGAGAGTGGAACATGGCTTTCATTTTGAAATATAAGCAGGGTGTCATACACATTTTTTTTTTCATGCAAGGAAGAAGAAACCAAAGGCCGGGGGCCAGCAAATTGTTCTTCCTAAGAAAAAAACAAAACGAAAACAAGATAGCTGAGAGCCAAATTCAAGATCCATTCATTTCGAGATGCCTGGACACTGCTTTTGAAAGACTGGATAAAGGATAGGTTTAAAACATACTGGACAACTATCCAGCCATTTCTTCTCCCTACAGCAGAGAAAAACATTAGCCATAGTGGGACCTAGAGGTTGCCCATAACCACACCGTCTCTCTGTTTGTACAATTCATTATTAAACAAAAAATAGCACTCTTTAACACAAACAGATATTACTTTTTAAAAGAATTTCTTACTCATATCCATGAATTTCACATCATTAACAATTAAGTCTACATATAAATCTATCGTTTTATTCACGGGAACATTAGTAAACAATGTTACATCAAAACTACAGTGGTAGGAGGAGGTTAGTCTCTGAACCCAGAGAAAAAATCAGAGCTCATATGAATTTTTAACTGTATATTCACTGGCGATCAATTCCGAAAGGATTGGTACTAAAAGGTTAGCTAATTTAAAGAAGGCATTTTTAAATGCAGCCTTGCCTGGTCTAAGAAGAATGGATTGCATGTAAACTTAAGCTAATCCATACAGAATAGCTGGTGATGAGCCACAAGTTTATAAGATTTTGAAGCTTCTTCTGAGACAATCTCTGTTTAACCATGGATTTTATTAGCCTGTTTATTCTTTCTCTATTTTCATGTTCAGTTATATAAGGTCAGCATTAATGACTTTATGAACTTAGCGGAATCCTTCAAAACATAATGCATTTTCGCAATATAACCAACTTTATTAAGTAGCCCAACCCCTCTTCTCTTATCTGGATGAGAGACAACCAGTTCCTCATTTTTACCCAAGTCTTTAAATTTTCTTAATCTTTTTTTGTGAAAACAGATGAACAGACTTTGTAACTTTTAAACCCATAGTATTCTATACACGATATATTATGAACACTTTAAATAACTGAATTAAAGCTATACACTTGAATAGCCTTACATCCTCTAAGTGTCTGTATCATACTCTCAAAAGCACTGAAATACTTATAAAAGTTAGGCTTAAATGACCTTACAGGTCATTTACGGTAATATCTTTTTAGGTCCACTGAAGAGGACATAGATCAATATGTCTAAACGTCTGGACACAGTAAAAATGCTGTTTATTTCAATACTGATAATGCTCCTCCTTAGGATTTTTTTTTTCCATACAACACATGCGACCTATATTCCTATCTCTAACAGTACTGAACTTCTCGGTGTTTCACTTAACCCTAATCCACCTCAGAATGGACAAATATGTCCTTCCCCCTTGTTTTACTTAATTTCTCCTTGTTCCCGTATGTGAATTTCACTGTGGATCCCCTGTAAATTCATGTATCACTGTGACATGTGCAATAATGCCCAGGTACATATGCACACTTGCACACAGGCACGCGTGCACACACAGTTGAGGCATCAGAGAGACGACACACATACCACCTCGCTCCACGCTGACCATAACTAAATAGTACCTTTATATGAGTCAGGCTCTGTACTAGGTTAAACTAAATGGTGTTCCAAAATAGTAGAGCAAGTTTAGGCAAAAGTGTTGTCGAAATAATAGAATGCTTATTACTGAATGAATGTGCTGATCAAGCTTCAATCTGTTTCGTCTACCTTAAGCAAGTACCAAGGTGATGCACACTTGTAAGTAGATTTTTTTTTTCTGAGTAATACCACAAGAAGACCACCATCTTTAGTAAGGCAAATACAGACGGAGTTAAGAAAAGGGATAAAAGTAGAAAACAGGATGATTTCTACCAGGAACTGGCTGAAATGGAAACATATAACAAACTAGTAGAGAGGGTGTACAAATTGGAGAAGGCATTTCAGAGTGAAATGGATGAAATTAAGAATCAGTTGGACATGCAGAAGGAGGAAAATGAAAAATTAGTAAAGGTATTAAACAAGAAAGACACAACAATAGATGAGCTGTCAGTTAGGCAGGTTCACTTAGAGGGAAGATTAGTGAAATGGCAAGTACAGTTGTCAACCATGAGAGTATTATGGAGGAGTTCAGAAATGATACAAAGACAGTTGGGCAAGCAAGCAGTCTGACAGACCAAAGCAGTGATACTGAATAGAAAACTCAGGTAAATGTGGATGCAAAGTTACAAAGATGATGTGGAAACTAGGTATGCTGAAATGGTGAAAGTAAAGAGAGACTAAGAATCAAGAGTCAAAGAAAAAAGCATTAGAAAGGAAATGAAAAAAAGTTCAGAACAACCCCAAATTGGTCAAAGATTCAGCAGATATCAACAAACCCTTAGTAATCACTAGTACAGATGAGGAAGAAATAAGATACAAATTTTTGACAGACAAAATGGAGATGGCAAATATAATAAGCATATTCAAGAAAGAATCAGAGGAAATTTTTAATAAGTACACAGAGGAACACAAAAGGATAGGGAAATACGAGAAAAATAAGTCAAGGCCCTCTAAAAGTAACCTTTCAGAGTGTGAACACTCTGGAGGAAATAATAAAAATGCAAACAAACTCATGGAAAGTGAGGAATAATAAAAAAAAGTATGGATAAAAAGATGCCTAACTCAAGAGAAATTGGGAATAGTAAAAGAGAGGACAGAGGAGGCAAAAACAAAGAACGAGGGAAGATCAGAGGAAGAGAAGATTAAATTTTTTTCACAAAGTAATTGGATTGCAGGTACAAAAGTGGTACATAACCAACAGAATAAAAAAGGGGAAGGTAGTACACCAAAGTTATGACAAGTATGTAAATAAGATTAAGTTGATGTACTCAAATGTAGATATGATGGTGTCTAAATTATTATATTAGAGATAGAAGGCTATACCAAAGAAATGGAACCACATCTTATTTGCCTAACAGAAACAAAATTAACCCCAAAGTTATCAAACGATACCCTCAACTTAGAGGAATACAGTATATGGAGAAGAGACATATATTTAAGAAAAGGAGGAGGAACTATAATCTTAACGATGAAAAATCTACAAGTCAAAGAAATGTAATAGATATACCCTCACAAGCAGAAATGATTGCATTGGAGATTAACACATCTGAAGGGGAATTAATTGTGGCAAATTTATACATGCCACCCAAAACAAGCACTTGGGAAAGAGACAAATATGAAGACCTGGGAGAAAGTACAATTCAGAGTATAAGAACATTACTACATAGAATGGGAGATAAATCTGAAAGAAATATAGTAACTGAAGATTTCAGTATAAATATAAATTGGAATACTCTAGATGTAAAAAACCATGAAAGCTGTTCCAATCAAAAGCTCCTAGATCTTGTGCAGGAGTTTTTCCTAACATAGCATGTAAAGGAAAACACCAGAAAAAGACAATTTGATGATCCATCAGTACCAGATCTTATATTTAGTAGGCAAGAAAATAAAATTAACAATATAATGTATCACTCTCCATTCGGTAAAAGCGACCATGCAGTATTAATTTGTAACTTCAGGACTGCATATGACGTTACCAGCAATGAGAGTTATAAAATGAGTCTAAACTACAAAAAGGGCGACTATCATGACCTGAAGAAGAAGTACTTCTTAGAAACTAATGGGGAAAACGAGCTTAGAGGACAAGATTTAAATATTATATATATATATATATATATATATATATATATATATATATATATATATATATATATATATATATATACATATATATATATATATATATATATATACATATATATATATATATATATACATATATATATATATATATATATATATATATATATATATATATATATATATATATATATATATATATATATATATATATATATATATATATATATGAGAATTCTGTGATCTTTATGAAATAGGAGTCCAAAATTACATCCCTCAGCACAGTGAAACAGAACTATCATGACCTGAAGAAGTACTGGTACTTCTTAGAAACAGATTGGGAAAAAGAGGTTAAAGGACAAGATTTAGATATTGTATAAAGAAAATTTAGAGATATTTATGAAATGGGACTCCAGAATTACATCCCTCAGCACAAACAAACAGAAATGAAAATAAAGAAAGGTTTAATACAATGTGTAAAAAATCAAAGGAATAAAGAGATTTGCTGTGGAATAGGTAGCCAACAGAAGACACAATAGTGAGAGAGCATACAACAATTACAAACTGGCATGAAATGACTGTACAAAGATAAGGAGGGAGGCTCGGAGACAGTTTGAGAAAGACATTATAAATAAAAGTAGTGATCAACCTAAGCTATTTAACAGCTACATTTGAAGCAAAACCAAAGTAAAAGATAAACTACAGTCCATTACGGATAAGGGGATGATCTATACACAAAGAAAGATATTTGCGAAGCATTAAATGAAAATTTCCAATCAGTTTTTACAAAAGAAAATAATATTGAAACAGACGATATGGAACATGCATGCCTACACGTATTACCAATTATACAAATATCAGAAAAAGAAGTACAGGAAGAGGTCAGTAAGTTAGACAAAAGGAAAAGGAGATGGTCCTGACGAAATTTCATGTTGGGTGCTACAGAAATGTGCAGAAGAGTTAAGCAGACTATCTATCTATCTACCTATTGCCAGACGCCTCAATCCCGTTTGGGGTGGCCACAAATAAATCGCCTCCACGTCATCCTGTCCCCCGCCATTTCACTGCCCTGCTCCCAACTCACACACCCCTCTCTCATATACCTCTTCACCCCATCCCTCCATCTCATCCTCGGCCGCCCCCTCCCTCTTCCCCCCTCCACCTCACTCACATACACTCTCTTCATCATTCTTTCACCCTCCATCCTCTCCACATGGCCAAACCACCTCAGTGTGTTCCTCATAACACTTCCTATCACATCCACATCCACACCACAACGCTCCTTTATATCCTCATTCGTCAGCCTGTCTCTCTATGTGACTACACAGGCTTCTCTTAAATAACTCATTTCCACTGCTCTCACTCTTGACTTGTGTCCTTCCAACAATGTCCAAGCTTCACTTCCATACGTTAGAGTTGGTATCACAGTAGTCATGTAGTAACTTTTTCACTTCTATGCTCACTTCCCTGTTTCTTATCACTGCTTTCAAAGAACCAGCAACCTCTCTTCACTGCTATACTCTTTCAAGCACTTCACCCTCCAAACCTTCATCCATACTCATCACACTACCCAAGTACTTAAACGTACTCACATTTTCCAATTCCTCACCATCCAACTGTAAGAAGATGTTCTGAAAAGAGGTGAAGAGAGTAAGACAGGGTGGAAGTGAGGTTAGCAGGGGAGTGAAAGATAAAAATGGTAGATTACTAGTGGAGAAGGGAGAAAAAGTGAGCAGATGGAGAGAACACTTTAAGAAATTGTTGAGCATACAGGATGGAAGTAATGTGAGTATAAGTGGCTGGGGAATGGCTGAGAGAAGGAGGGAGGTGAGAAGACAGGAAGAAATCAGTAGGATAGAAGTTGTGGAAGCAATGAAGAAATTCAAAATGGGAAAAGCCCCAGGAATTGATGAAATGTGTGGTGAAATGCTGAAGCATGGGGGAGAGATAGTAGTAGAATGGATGTGGAAGATGTGCAGATTGGCCTGGGAGGAAGGTAGAGTCTCGGAGGATTGGAAGTCAGGTATAATTATTCCCTTGTACGAAGGAAAAGGGGAAAAAGAAGTGTGTGGTAATCATAGGGGCATTTGTCTTCTTAGTATAATAAGAAAAGTGTATGGTAGGATACTTATTGACAGAGTTAGAGAAAGGACAGAGAAATTAGTGGGAGAAGAACAGGGAGGCTTTAGGAAGGGAAGAGGTTCTGTAGATCAGATATTCATTCTTAGATCTTTAGTGGAAAAGTTTCTAGAGAAGGGAAAGAAGTTGTATGCGGCTTTCATGGATGTGGAGAAAGCATATGACAGGGTGGATAGACAAGGATTGTGGAAAGTATTAAGAATATATGGAGTAGATGGAAAGTTGTTGAATGCTGTGAAGAGTATGTATGATGGTGCTAAGGCTGCAGTGCGTGTGGATGGTGAACTAAGTGAATTTTTCTCTTTGAAGGTTGGGTTGAAACATGGATGTGTCATGTCTCCATGGTTGTTCAATCTGTTCATGGATGGGGTAATAAAAGAGGTACAAGGTAGGGTAGTGGATGTTGGAGTGGCCCTGGTGAGAGAGGATAGTGTTTGGAAACTCCCTGTACTGTTGTTTGCAGATGATACTGTTACTGTGTTGTTGAGTGAAGACGAAGGGGAGCTGCAAGGCTTGGTGCATGAGTCTGGGAGAGTGTGCAAGAAACGGAATCAAAAGGTGAATGTAGGGAAGAGTAAAGTGATGGTCTTTGGGAGAGGTGAAGTCAGTGAATGTTAAGCAGACCATTGTATTTAATATTCAAGGAATCCTTAGGTCAAGGTAAACTGCCTGGTAATTGGAAGCAAACATTGTTCCCCTATTCAAGAAAAGGAATAGACAGAATCCAATCAACCACCGACCAGTATCATTGACCAATGTTGTAAGATACTAAAAAAACTGATAAGACAAGTTTGGGTAAACCATCAAGAACGCAGTATGATAACAGAAAGGCAGTTCGGTTTTGGAAACGGAAAATCATGTGTTACTAATCTATTAAGCTATTATGATAGAGTTACAGAAACATTACAGAAAAAAGAAGGATGGGTGGATAGTATCTATTTAGATGTCGAGAAAGCATTTGATGAAGTACCACACTAAAGATTTTTATGGAAACTGTCCTATCACGGGGTTATCCAAGGCAATCTGTACAGTTGGATTCAGAATTTTCTCAGAAAAAGGGAAATGAGAACAGTATTAAGGGGAAATTACTCATCATGGAGGGAAGTGACTAGCGGAGTTCCACAGGCCTCAGTGCTGGCACCAATTATGTTTTTAGTGTACATAAATTACATAGACAGTAACACTGGAAATGGAAGCTATCAAAATATGTTTGTGGATGATGCAAAAATGCACAGGAAAATTGCTAACACAGATTCTTGCAAAAAACTTTAAGAAGAATTAAAAAAGCTTCATGAATAGAGCAATAATTGGCAAATGGAATTTAATGTGGACAAGTGTCATGTAAATAAGCTTGGTAAAAGTGAGAAAAGACCAGAATGGGATTACAACTTAGGAAGATCATCCCTACACATATCAAAAAGGAAGAAGAACCTAGGAGTGATTATCAATAACAGACTATCTCCAGCTGACCACATCAGTGAGAAGGTACGTAACATGGATGCACTGCTTGCTAATATAAGAATAGCATTCACATATATAAATGAAGACATGATGAGAAAGATAATGACATCATTCATCAGACCAACCCTGGAGAAAGCATCAGTAGTCTAGAATCCTCATCTCAAAAAACATATAGATAAGATTGAAAAAGTACAAAGGGTAGCTACAAGATGGGTACCAAGGTTAAGGGATCTAACCTACGAAGAAATACTAGAAAAATTGAATCCACTAACACTACAGGAGAGAAAGAAAAGAGGAGACATGATTATACTGTATAAATGCATCTCAGGGCAGTGGCATATATAGGTGCAAGGAAAGGGGGGGGCGTCAGGGGTGAATCCAGGATTTTTTTTTAAGGAGGGGGGGGTGCGAGCAGAGCGAGTCTCTACAGCTGGGGGGTCTGGGGGGGCGCTGTGAACCCCCCCAGGAAATTTTTTGCAAATCAACCATTTTTAGGGGCATTTTGAGGCCTCAGGAGGGTCATATTGCACTAACTAAATATTCATTGGCAAAACAATATAAAGAAGCTTATGTATTATGGCTAAAGCAAAAATGAGCTGTTTGAAAAATATTTAATTAGCCCAGCACGCATATATAAAAAGAAGAAACTGCTACATCACAATATACAATTGTTAATTCCTTCATTCCCTGACATTGAAATGTTCATTTTTATTTGATACATTTAAAAAATTAAACTGGAACTCGCATTAATGAGAGAGAGAGAGAGAGAGAGAGAGAGAGAGATACTCTCTTCTCTTAAAAAATGCATGCTGTCAGTTAGTTACAACCATCATTTCATAACAATCGATAGGGGAAGTTTATAGTTTCTATATCAGCCAATTCATGAGGGCCTATGCCATATGGGCAAATGTTTTGTATACGTATTTAGATCGGCAGATATGTAGGCCTAATGGGACAAAAGGGAGGGGCCATGGCCGAGTGCCCCCCCCCCCATTACGCTACTGTCTCAGGGAAAGAGAAAATAGACATAAATGATTATATAACTTATGGGGAAGAATCAGCAAGAGGACACTGCAAAAAAACTACGTAAAAAGAGAGGCGATAAATATGTAAGGAAATTCAGTTTCCCAAACAGAGCAATTGATCAGTGGAATGCAGTACCAAATGAAATATTGTGTACCAAAACTATTCATAAATTTACGGATATGTATAATAAAAATGGTTTAATACATGGGACGGTACGAGCTTGATCCATTCCTGTAATGATACAAGTAGGTAAGAACATGCAGCCCGAGGCACTGAGCACGGCAGCGGTGCAGTAGCAGGGGATGAGGGCAGTTATCTACTCAATCACCCTGCCGTCATAGTCAGTGTCACCATGCACACGTGCACACCTGCAAACAGGCACATTTGCAGCCCGAGACACCGGGCTTTGTATCTATTCAACTGGGATTGAATTGAACTTAGGAATATCATAAAAACAGGAACAAGTAATAAATTTTGCTAAAATAGTTTACCCACCCATGGAAAATCTGGAATTTTTATATGAAGATGATGATTGTCTATTGTGCCGTCTCATAGCTGTATACTGTACTATATGACTATTTGCCTGAGAATGCTGCTGAACCTGAGCACCTCTACCAACATGTACTCATGGGCAGTGTCAGGGACCACTGCTATTAGATTCAGAAAAAGAAAATGGGATTATAGAAGTAATTTCCATCCATTCTTTCAATTGAAACCAGACACTTGCAGGGAAGGGCAAATTTGTCCTACTTGGGGTGGATTAGGGCGCCCAGGGCATTGAAGTGGGTTAGGGTTATCAATGCCCTCAGGTGGAACTCTTACATTAGATCACTTCCTAAAACCCCTCAATGAACTTTGGATTATTGTGCAGAGTTTGTCACTTCTTCACTTATTAGAAGTTGGTTATAATTTATAAGAGCTATATGCACTCTCAGCTTGATTTGGTAAGGTTGCACTAAAACATTTTGACAAAAATCAGAACAGAGCTACAAGAATCATTAATAACCCAGCAGTTAGAAATTCACTACTTACCCTACGAGTTAGAAGAAATGTTGCCTCTCTTGTAGTATTTTACGTAATTATTTAAGATTTTCTTTTATGTAAATTTTCAGATGAAGTTATTTCCACCGTGTCACCTCTCTACGCCTTACCTGTGCTACATGGGCATCTAATAGTGCTCATGACTTGATAGTCACACCATCATATTCCAGAATATATGCCTACCAGAATTCCTTTATACCTTCAACCACATCTTTTTGTAATGCACTTCCACAGATTAGTTTCCTTACAAAACTTCATCCCACAGTGGGTCCAATTGTTATTGGTACAGAGTTTTAATGGACGGAGGACACCTGTAGTGTGCGGAAGGGATTTTTTTTCCTATATATACTATAAGTTTTCTTTCTTTCTGTTCATTTTCTTTAACCCCTTAACTGCAAGGCGTCACTTTCGTGACGCTTGGGAGCAAGGGATCATACCGTGGGGTGACACTTTTGTGATTCTGTGTTATTTTCAATTTGCCCAGGCTTTGAAGTGGTGGCTTGTATCATATATCAGTACTGCCACTGTCCAACACTAGTCAGCACTCCTAATCTCATCTGTACTCCCATCCATTGTTGACAATTTAGCCATTTCTCCCCGTTCTTGACTCCCCTCCCTACCTCCCCTCCATTACCCTATCCTCTCGCCTGCCCGACCATGCTACGCTAAGTAAATCTTCCCTGGAATTTTTCACTGATTTCATCCACTGAAACAAGCCCTATGCCCTATTCTTATACCAAATAATATATACAAGAAAGAAATAAGGTAAGTGAGTGTGCCATACACCTAGAATTGGCTAATTATCACCTGACAACACCTCACGTGCACTTGTTCGATGATTTTCGCTGTTTATTTCCCCTTGAAATATGCCGTATAATCTATTTTCGTAATAAAAATATATATAAGAAGGGAAGGGAGAAGCCTAAGTGATATTTACGATCACCTGGAACTACCTAATTATTGCAGGCCACCACACTATTCTACACTAAGTAAATCTTCCCTGGAATTTTCCACTGATTTCATCCACTGAAATAAGCCCTATGCCCTATTCTTATACCAAATAATATATACAAAAAAGAAATAAGGTAAGTGATAGTGCCATACACCTGGAATTGGCTAATTATCACCTGACAACACCTTACGTGCACTCGTTCGCTAATTTTCGCTGTTTATTTCCCCTTGAAATATGCCGTATAATCTATTTTCGTAATAAATATACATATACGGAGGGAAGGGAGAAGCCTAAGTGTTATTTACATTCACCTGGAACTACGTAATATATTATGTATTGTGTTGGTTTCCTGCCAATCATTTCATTGCTATATATTAGCAGGTCTCATAGGGCTGAAGTTGGTAGTATTACACCTACCCTAGCCAGGTGGCAGGAGGCCACCACTATTAGTTCACTGTCGTCTTTGAAAGTGGGAGTATGTCTGATTTGCTCCTGCTAACTTCCGCCGCTTTATAGTCCCATGCAAAGGGCCCTGTGACCTTTACCCCCTACTAAACCTCGTGTGGAAAGAGGTAAAGGGCTGACAGTTGATAGAGAGTGACTATGATCTTTTCATTGAGTAAAACAGTGCAAGTGGAATTGTAAATAAAGTGTAAATAATGTGTAAATAGCAAGAAAGCAATGAATGTAAATATAAGTGAACAGTGGAAAATAGTTTTATAAGTTACTTCAAGTGACAGTGCATAACACAGTGTAAATAAAATAGAAATGTAAATAATGTAAATAGAGAACGTAAATAGAAATGTAAATGAGTGGTATTATAAGAATACGAGTATATATATACTAGGAGTAATGAAAGTGAAAGTTTCACTCTAGCATGTATGAATACTAGGAGTTATGAGAGTGAAGGTGAAAGTGACATTCACTCTCAATGCTAGTATACAGGACGAGAAAATGAATGCTAAGTATTTTACTGAAAGAAATTGAATCCCTACAGTGACAATAAACTACTATTGCTGAAGGAAACTTATGGATAAAGACTGTAGATATATATAAGTGTTATATAGTAACAGAACTATAAACTGTGAGTGTTTTTATGAATAATAGACAACACTAGCGGCGAACGATCGGAAGTGGGATGGTCATACGCCCTCGTAATTTTCATTGCTTTCACAGTGTTTTTTTTGGGGGAGTATGGATTCCAAACTATTTGAGAATCATAGATTAGTGTTTCTAGTGATAATATCAGGCTGTGGTAATCATATTATGAGTTGTCAGGAAGTGGAAAGGGGAGACTTCATTACCCTAAATCAGAGGTCTCCACAAGTCCTACGGTACTCGACGGAGGCTCAACAAACACCCGAGGAGAATGCTGAAGGTATGTGCCATAAGTATATGTGATTTTAGTATTCTAGGACTAATAACTGATTTTTTGCAAATATTTTTAGGGAGTCTGTAGGAGCGCGAATATGCCTGTGGTAGCCCCAAGTCAAAGCAAAACAAGCCCGCGGTGTAAGGGTTAAAAAAGAATGCCTGCATGCCATAAATTATGAGAGAGAGAGAGAGAGAGAGAGAGAGAGAGAGAGAGAGGTGTAGCGTGAACATAGCCTGCAATGAGATCCCAGATGGCTACGAGCTGAAAAATTATTCGTATTTGCTTGTGTCCATTTACTTGAGTTTTTAGCCATAATTTTTGTGACATAATATGTTTTTTCTTGTATATTATAGTCAAAGTATCTAGAGGTTCTGAACACAATATTCACGTAAGAGCTCCAGCATTAAAAATTATGTTGGCCTGACTGACGAATAATGGATTGGCTGACATACGGTACGTTAAAAAGTCCCCAGAATTTTTTGGAAAAGAACCCTTTTTCATCTTTCAGTTGGTATCAACAAGTAACTTCACACAGCATCCAGTTGGACACAGGAAAGATTCCTGGAGCCGCCCTGAGGGTTCTAGTCTGGCCCAATACTCTCCTGGGTATGACGAGTGCCTTTCAGTAGCAGGGCAAGCCCCTGCCACCAGCAGAGTCCTACAAAATTCATGATAAATCTGGTTAGGGTTTCACAATACGAATACATTTTTCTTACTGCCTTGTAAGCCTTGATCATGTTAAGTTGTCTTTCATGTGAGGTCTCCAGTTAGTAGAGAAAGACCCCATCACTTGGCAGTGTTGGATTAAATGAGTGTAGACACAAAATCGTTTTCGATATTTTTGTACTTACTTTCAACTTGGTTAAGTGGAACACATTATTGTGTCAAAATGTCATAATGCAAAAGGTCAGTTGACTCACAAATGAATGAAAACTCAATAACTTACACCATGTAGGAGAGGGTTAACAGTTACCATACTATTCTTGATTTGTTACGTACATGCATCTGGCTCCCACAACGACTGATCTTTTAAGTAAATTAAATACATAAAGCACCCTTAACCATTATGTGGAGTTGAAGAAGTTATGCCATCGGATTCTAGCTTCTTTATCTTTTATCACTTTATCATTACTAGATCTATCAACAGTGGTGTTCCTCAGGGCTCTGTCCTATCACCAACTCTCTTCCTTTTATTCATCAATGATCTTCTAAGCTGTACATCTAACCCTATCCACTCATACGCTGACGACTCCACCCTTCACCTTTCCATTCAGTTCCCGCAACGCCCATCTCAACAGTTACTTCAACAAGCAAGGGATGAGGCTGTGGCGCACCTAATGTCTGATTTGGCTCGTATCTCTGACTGGGGTAAAAATAATAGGGTTGTCTTTGCATCTAAGTCTCAGTTCTTACACCTATCAACCCGACAAAATCTTCCACAGGTATACCCACTAATGTTTAAGAATATTCAGCTTAATCCTGCATCATCCTTGAACATGCTTGGGGTTTCATTTACTCGGAACTTATCTTGGAAAGATCATATTACATCTCTTGTAAAATCTGCTTCCAAGAGATTGGGTGTGCTAAGCCGACTCCGCTCTTTCTTTACCCCTGACCAACTGTTGACTCTATACAGGGGTTTTATCCGCCCCTGTGTGGAGTACAACTCTCATGTGTGGGGAGGCTCCCCACATACAGCTCTTCTCAATAGGGTGGAGTCAAAGGCTTTTCGTCTCATTAACTCTCCTCCTCTTACAGACTCCCTTCAACCTCTGTCTCTTCGCCGCACTGTTGCATCTTTATCTCTATTCTATCGCTACTTTAATGGTCACTGCTCCTCTGAACTGTCTGCTTGCATTCCTCCACCTCTACGACGGGCGTGTAGCACCCGTCTGGCAGCAAACTCTCATCCTTTTTCTGTCCAACTCTCTAATGCAAGAGTTAACCGTTACTCCCAGTCTTTCATTTATGCAACAGGTCAGCTCTGGAACTGTCTCCCTCTGTCTGTATTTCCTGCTGCCTATGATCTCCAGTCTTTCAAACGCAGTGTGTCCAGGCATCTCAAAATGATCGGATCTTGAATTTGGCTCTATATTGTATTTTGTTTTTCTCTTGAAGGGAACTGTTACTGCGGGCTCATGGCCTTTGGTTCCTTCTTCCTCGCATAAAAAAAAAAATAAAAGGCTGGGTACTCTATTATTTTGTACAATGGTTATTTCTAGCACAATTCAGCACAACCAATGAGGCAGTGCTGAGGTAATCTGTCACTCAGTTCCAACAAGGAATTACACTCATCACGTCCAGATGAGTCTGAGGCCACATTATTAACCCGCCTCATGCCGGGAGACTTTGGACCCTCATGGAGCCATGGTGCCGGCCATTTTTTTTTTTTTCTTTGCTAGATACGTTAGAAATGATGAGAAAACATGGAAAAAACCATACAAGTGCTCACAAAAGCAATTCAGTTCGATTTTTAGGTCGATTCTCCCTGAGCAGGTGGTTGAAACTCCAGAGTAAAGCCCGTAGACTTCACCGCCTGATGCTGCCACGGAGTGAGAGAAGGCAGAAACTCTGCACGTTCTTCATCGGTAACCATGCTATTCGAGCCAAGGACGCTCTTGTTGGGTATATAGATGATATAGGAAGTGTCCCCAAACATAGTTATATACGTTAACGCATTATGACAAGCGAGTGAATGAGTTGGATTGCCCATACAATGTTCGTAATAGTCCTTATTCTACGTTTCTGAGGTATAAAGTCTGTGCCCACCTGTATTATACTGTACATTATATTTATTTTCCACATAACTTATAATTCTTTTCATAGTCTGTGCACTCTTGGTGTGTTTTCTTGCACACTCAATGCACTACCATTCTCTTTTCTCACACAACAAGATATTCGGGCCGTGTCCTTTCACTTGCTGTATTTTCACACACACACACACACACACACACACACACACACATATGTAACTTATTTTACTTCTCTTACTATTATTAAATCACTAACACTGGTTTCTTATTATATTACACTTACATATATAACTGAAAATAATATGTAATGATAATTATCTCATAATTATATACATTTCACTTGAGTCTTGTATCGCACACACCACGTAGTTCAGAAGTGAAGTAAGGTGTGGTAATCGTTGAAGCAGGGTGTGAGGCACAGCCCCACATCACACTCCACACACTGGTAACCCATGTCCTTTCACTGTTTTCTTGGTCATACTGTGGTGTGTTGGCACACATGACATCTGCGCTGGGGATTCCTCTTCTCACCTGGTACCATCAGTAACTCATGGAAATGACGTTCAAGTGAGGCGAAGAGGATTTTCATCACCAGTTGAATGTTTTCCAGGAGCACAATCACGACCATGGGTGCCAATCAGCTCCCTGATGAAGTTATCGAAAGTCTCGCTGGATCCTGTGGTGTTGGTGCGGAGGAAGTGAGCATTGAAAACTGTTACATCTAGCAGGTGAAAGAACAGTTTTTTGTACCACTTCATCATGGTCCTGCCACACTCGACGCTCGATATCATCACATCCGACTTGTCTACCTGATGCATATTGACACTGTAATCAATAATTACAGCCTCAGGCTTCAAAGGAGTAGACTGTAGCCCCAGTCGAACAGGGCGGTACTCCCGAGGTGGATGGCAAGTTGGTGATAGGGAGAGCTGGAGCTCCCGTTTCACCAGCCTTCAGGACTTGATCCTGACCATCTCCCTTTCCTGAACATTTTCAGTGCTTTCATTTACACAGAGAGTAGGCCAGCATACTCTTTTATTACCTCAAACTTCAACTGTCTACACCACATTACATGCACATAAGATATCACACCTTCTATTCCCAGTCACTTTAGCAATGGCCGCTGCATTATTACTATCAAACGAGATGGTACCTCGGATTCCCACAACTGGCAGGGTAGGGCTGGCGGCACAGTGTTTTCCCGGTCACCATCAAACGACTGTTGCAATTTCCAGTTGTGTTCGTCAGTGCAGAAGTGAAGGTGCGGCCTAACTTCACCAGCATCCATGGTCGTAGCATCAATCTAAATTCAGTTCATTTTTTCCGACAGTCCATATCCCCTCTGACCCTATTCCTCACAGAACCACAAATCTCACCCTTTACCGAAATATCCCCATTTTGTTTTCTCTGTTCCCAACTCCTCACAAACTTCCATAATAAAGGCGGCACCTGTCATTATATCAAATCTCAGTATGCAGGTGACATTATTTTAAATTTCACTTCATCCAGTTTTGATTATTCATTGTATAAACTAAACTGTCTAACTATTACCAAATATATCTGTGTAGTCTATCACTCACCCAATGCTTCTTCAGAACCCAGTGTATTTGATTCCATATCCACACAGTTGACAGTGGCGTACCTGAATGGGGTGGGGGGGGCTGTTGGAAACTGTCCCCCGGACCCCCAATTGAGGGGGGCCCCCAAAGGCATTAAATGTATAAGCTTTTTTATTAATATTTAAAATATATATATATATATATATTTCATCCCGACAATCCCGGCTGAGATATTAGATAAGTTTTGAGAATTAGGGGGGCTAGGTTCTTTGCAGGGTCCCCTCTCCAGGAGAGGGGGCCCCCGCAAAAAACCTAGCCCCCCAGGCCCCCATAATCTCTAGGTACGCCCCTGACAGTTGAGTAACCTTAACCTTGCCTTTAGCACCGAAATTACCATTTTGGGTGATTTTAACATACATAATATTGAACGGTTATTGCATTCTGCCAGGACTGATGATGCTGGTCTAGAGTGTGAGCTGTTTGCAGAATCGTTTAATCTCACGCAGCTGGTAAGGCAACCAACCAGAATACAAGATAATCCTGACCATAATGCCTATTTCTTCGATCTATTCCTGACAAATAATCCAGATCAATACAGGATAGAGGTACTGTCACCACCTGGATCTTCTGACCACAATCTCATCAAAGCCTCATTAGTTAGCCCCCGAAACCTCCCCGTTTTGAACCTGTCAGGGTGACCCGATGGCACTTCGATAGGGCAATCTGGGATGATTTAGAAATTATCTTGCTGACATTCCATGCCAGCCTTTCTTCTCTAGTGATGCTAGTTCTACCCAGTCCCACATTTGTGACTTAATACTAGCTGGTATGGATTTATTCATATCAAGTCAACAGTTCACTAAAAGATCGAACTTTCATGGTTTCCTAGCAACAGTGCCAGAGCAACAGACCAAAAGTCATTACCATATAACTCTTACTTAAAATAAAAAACTCTGAATCACTCTCTCATTTTAAACTTGCTAGAAACTATGCAAAAGCTCTAATAAATCTCTCTAAATCAAAATTTCTTCAATATCAAGAATTAAAACTACTTAATAACCCTAATGACAATAGAATATTCTGGTCAACTCTCAGTTCTTTCAATAATAACCTTAACAAGTCATCATCCATTTCCCCACTAAAATCTTCTGATGGTAACATTACAAATGACCCACGTGGGAAAGCAGATATCTTTGCCATTCCATTTGCCATAGAGGAAGTCATCCAGAACATCCCAGTACTAGAACTTGACTCTCCCGAAATTGTTCCACTTAAACTGCATCTCTCTAGAACTCGCTTCCCCAGAGTTGTTTCCCTCCAGACTTCAACCTATAGCTGTTTAAGCCTAACTGTCATTGACATTTTATGAATGCAGGGCACCAGTAATCTGGTGTATGGATTATTTTTTTACTCATTTGTTTTTTCTTCCTCTGTTCTGTTATTTAAAAAAAAATGTGCACACAGATTTCACTGCGGTAATCGATGGTCTTCATATGTATCAGGGGACGATGAACCATCGAAAGGAGATTTACCTCGCGGTTGTGGTGCCAGGTAGTGGCGAGGATATTATTTGCTTGAAAGAACACTACATCCTTCCTTTCCAGTGTCCTTCCCACCTGTTGAATGTGCCGACTGTTTTTTTTTTTTTTTTTTTTTTCACTGTACTGGAGATGGCAGACTTTTGCTGCCGCAAATATCGAGCGAGAAGTGAGCTAGTATACCAGCTGTCCAGGTACAGGACGTGCCCATTATGAAGGTACGGCAGCATCTCCGTCTTCACAATTGCACCAGACAAACCGACAGTCCTATCCTCTGTAATTTCCGCTTGTGCACCGGTGTACAGCGCTATGTCCTGCACATACCTGGTCCTGCAGTCACACACGATGAAAATTTTGAATCCAAAGTGTTGTCTTTCGCTTGGGATATATTATCTGAAGGCAGTGTTCCCCCTCCATAACACGAGACTCTTGTCTATGACCAGGTCTCTGTAAGGAGAGAAAGAGGATGAGAATCGCACCCTCAGGTGATCAAACACTAGGCGAATTCGGCGCATCCTGATGGTGTTGCCTAAGTTGCTGGGATCTATTTCTCCCCATAACTCTTCCAAAGAACTGTGTTGACATAAGGGGGTCCACAGTCTAGTGCGAAGGTAACTGAGTCTTTTTTATCGGTCCCATCAAGAGAACAAAGGCCAGGAACATGTAAAACTTGTCAACAGATATGTCGACATCAAACAGCCAGCTATGGGGTGTTTGTGGGGCTATGCCACGGCAGAATGCTGCATACATGTTAGAAAGTATGCAGATTCTGAGGATCAACTAGTAAAAACGTTTTTGAAGAAATCGGTCCTCCTAGAGGATTGGTTCAACTCGGGAACAGCGTGTGTGTGTGTTCTAACCTACCTAATTGTTCTTACCTAATTGTATCTTTACAGGAATGAGTCAAGCTTGTACTGTCCCGTGTCTTAAACCATATTTATCGTACATATCCTTAAATTTGTGAATTGTTTTGGCACACACTGTTTTATTCGATAGTGCATTCCACTGATCAATTGCTCTGTTTGGGAAACTGAATTTCCTTACGTCTTTATCACCTCTCTTCTTATGCAGTTTTTTGCAGTGTCCTCTTGCTGATGCTTCTCCATTTGTTAAGTAATCATTTATATCAATTTTCTCCTTCCCTGATATGCACTTATATAGCATTATCATGTCACCTCTTTTCCTTCTCTCCTGTAGTGTTGGTAGATTCAGTTTATTTAGTCTTTCTTCGTAGCTTAGGTCCCTTAAGCTTGGTATCCATCTTGTAGCGGCCCTTTGAACTTTTTCAATCTTGTTTATGTGCTTTTTGAGATGAGAACTCCAGACTACTGATGCATATTCCAGGGTTGGTCTAATGAATGATGTTATTATCCTTCTTAGCATGTGTTCATTTATGTATGTGAATGCTATTCTCATATTTGCAAGCAGTGTGTGTGTGTGTGTGTGTGTGTGTGTGTGTGTGTGTGTGTGTGTGTGTGTGTGTGTGTTCTTACCTAATTGTATCTTTACAGGAATGACTCAAGCTCGTACTGTCCCGTGTTTTAAACCATATTTATCGTACATATCCTTAAATTTGTGAATTGTTTTGGCACACACTGTTTCATTCGGTAGTGCATTCCACTGATCAATTGCTCTATTGGGAAACTAAATTTCCTTACGTCTTTATCACCTCTCTTTTTATGCAGTTTTTTACAGTGTCCTCATGCTGATGCATCCCCATAGGTTAAGTAACCAGTTATGTCTATTTACTCCTTTCCTGATATGCATGTATATAGCATAATCATTTCGCCTCTTTTCCTTCTCTCCTGTAGTGTTGGTAGATTCAGTTTTTTTAATCTTTCTTCATAGCTTAGATTCCTTAAGCTTGGTACCCATCTTGTAGTGGCCCTTTGAACTTTTTTAATCTTGTCTATGTGTTTTTTGAGATGAGGACTCCAGACTACTTATGCATACTCCAGGGTTGGTCTGATGAGTGATGTTATTATCTTTCTTAGCATGTCTTCATTTATGTATGTGAACGCTATTCTCATATTTGCAAGCAGTGTATACATGTTCCGTACCTTCTCACTGATGTGGTCAGCCGGAGATAGTCTGTTATTGATAATCACACCTAGGTCCTTCTCTCTATCTGATCTGTGTAGGGTTTTATTTCCTAACTTATAATCCCAATCAGGTCTTTTTCCACTTTTACCAAACTTGATTACATGACACTTGTCCACATTGAATTCCATTTGCCATGTATTACTTCATTTATGAAGTTTATTTAATTCTTCTTGTAGCTCTTTCCAAGAGTCTGCGTTAGTAATTCTCCTTTGTTTTTTTGCATCATCTTCAAACATAATTAGATAGCTTCCATTTCCAGCGTTACTGTCTATTCCATTTATATATAAAAAAAATGGAACTCCACTAGTCACTTCTCTCCATGATGAGTAATTTCCCCTTAGTACTGTTCTCATTTCTCTTTTCATGTTAAAATCTTGCATCCAACAATAGTTTGCCTCGAATTCCTCCTTGATGGTACAGTTTCTATAAAAGTCTTTGGTGTGGTACTGTGTCAAATGCTTTCTTGAAATCTAAATAGATACTGTCCACCCATCCTTCTCTTTCCTGTAATGTGTCTGTTACTTTGTCATAGTAGCTCAACAGATTAGTAACACATGATTTTCCTTTTCTGAAACCAAACTGTCTTTCAGTTATCATATTGTGTTCTTCTAGATGTCTTACCCAAGCTTGTCTTATAAGCTTCTCTAATACCTTGCTTACAACACTGGTTAGTGATAATGATTGGTAGTTGAGTGGATTTTGTCTATTCCCTTTCTTGAATAAGGGAACAATGTTTGCTTTCTTCCAAATATCAGGTAGTTTACCTTGTCTCAAGGTTTCTTGAAAATTAAAGATAATGGTTTACTTAACTGCTTTGCACATTCATGTAGACCCAACATGAAATTTCATCAGGACCATTTGCTTTTCCTTTGTCTAATTTACTTAATTCCTCCTGTATTACTTTTTCTGATATTTGTATATCTTGTAGTATGTGTGGGCATGCAAGTTCCACATAGTCCCTCTCAAAATTTTTTTCTTCTGTAAAAACTGATTGGAAATTCTTATTTAGTGCTTCACAAATATCCTTTTCTTGTGTATAGGTGATTCCCTCGTCCGTAATGTATTGTATTTTATCTTTTACTTTGGTTTTGCTTCTGATGTAGCTGTAAAATAGCTTCGGCTGATCACTGCTTTTATTTGTGATATCCTCCTCAAACTGTTTTTGGGCTTCCCTTCTTATTCTTGTATAATCGTTTCTTGCCTGTTTATAGTTGTTTTATGCTCTTTCACTATTGTGTCTTCTGTATCTATTCCACAACAAATCTCTTTTTTCTTTTGATTTTTTACTTTCTGTATTGAACTATTTCTTTTTTTCCTTTTCTGTTTCTTTGTGCTGTAGGATGTACTTTTTGACACCTATTTCATAAAGTTCACAGAATTTTCTATATATAGCATTAAAATCTTTTCCTCTCAGCTCCTTTTCCCAAACAGTTTCTAAGAAATACTTCTTTAGGTCATGATAGTTTCCCTTTTTATAGTTTAGGCTCTTTTTGTAACTTTCATTGCTATTAACTCTGTCATATGCAATCCTGAAGTTGCAATTTAGTACTGCATGGTCGCTTTTGCTGAATGGAGGGTGATATATTAAATTGTCAATATCATTTTTTGCCTAGTAAATATAAGATCTAGCATTGAGGGTACATCGAGTCCTCTTTTTCAGGTGCTTTTCCTTACATGTTGCGTTAGGAAAAACTCGTGCACGAGATCCAGGAGCGTTGGGTCCCAACAGTTTTCTTGGCTTACTATGTCTAGAGTATTCCAATTTATATTTGTATTAAAATCTCCAGTTAGTATAATTCTTTCCGATTTCTCTTCCATTCTATGTAGTAATGCTCTTAAACTCTGAATTGTACTCTCCATCAGGTCTTCATATTAGCCTCTTTCCCATGTGTTTGATCTAGGTGGCATGTACAAATTGGCTACAATTACTTTCCCTTCAGATTTATTGATCTCTACTGCAATCAGTTCTACTTGTGGGGGTATATCAAGTTCTTTGACTTTTAGATTTTTCTTAGTTAATATAATTATTCCTTCTCCTTTTTTTAAGTTCCTATCTCTTCTCCATATATTGTATTCCTCTAAGTTTAGGATGCCATTTGATATCCTTGGTGTTAATTTTGTTTCAGTTAGGCATATTATATGTGATTCATTTTCTCTTATATAATCATTCATCTCTAATAATTTAGATACCATTCCATCCACATTTCAGTACATCAACTTAATCATCTTGTTTATATACTTATCATGACTTGGTTCTACCACCTTCCTCCTTTTTATTCCCTCCTGTTTATGTACCACTTTCGTACCTGCAATCCAATTACTTTGTAAAAAAATGTATATATTCTCCTCCTCCTCTGATCTTCCCTCATTTTTTGTTTTTGCTTCCTCCCTTTTCTCTTTCAGTAATTCCAGTTCCACTTGTGTTAGGCATCTTTTTATCCATACATTTTTGAACTCCTCTTTTTCCATAAGATTCTTTGCATTTTTTAGTACCTCCTCCACAGTGTTTATACTCTGGAAGGTTACCTTTAGGGGTCTTGACTTGTTTCTCTCGTATTTCCCTAACTTTTTGTGTTCCTCTATGTCTTACTACAGATTTCCTCTGATACTTCTTTCGGTATAACTTTAGAAGTAACCAGCATTACCGATTTTCGTTATATTACGTCCCTGAACTATTCTTAGACTTACCTTTTAAGCCTAGTTTGGGTTGGGGGAGCAAATTTTGTAGGGGTAGTCATATAGTGGTTTGGGTTAGGCTAGTGCTCAGTAGCGGATGAATGTCGCGCCATATTGGCTGGTGCAATCGTGTGCACTCGGTCTGTGTCAGGCCTTAGGTTAGGCCTAGGTTAGGTTAGGTTAGGTTAGGTTAGTTTAATGCAAAATAGTGTGTTTTTAATTAATTTTGATCTTGATTTTGGGGGATAAACCCACATTTAGAAATCTTACCCAAAATTTCAAAAGGGGGATTTTCCCCCCAAAATGAAGGTCAAAACTAATTAAAACACAGTATTTTGCATTGGAAAACATAAAAATAATAAAAGAAAACGTTGATTACTTCTAAAAATTTACCCTTCTTTCAATATGCTCATTACATTTGCCATCTCCTTTTTCTCTCTTGAGATCTTGTTTCTTACTTCTTCCTCTTCTATACCAGTGATTACTATAGATTGGTTGATATCTGCTGAATCTCTGACTAATTTAGGATTGTTTTGGATTATTCTTTTCATTTCCTTTTTAATGCTTTTTTTCTTCCACCATTGTTTCTAAGTATCTCTTTACTTTCAGCATATGTGGTTTCCACATAATTTTTGTAGCTTTGCACAGCTTCATTCATCTGTTTATCTTCTCCTCAGCATCACTGCTCTGATATGTCAGAGTGCTTACTTGCCTAATTGTCTCTGTATCATTTTCGAACTCATCCATAATACTCTCGTGGTTGAGTACTGTACTTGCCATTTCACTAATTTGTCTCCTAAGTGAACCCATTTCTACTGTCAGCTCATCTATGGTTGTGTCTTTCTTGTTGACTTCCTTTCCTAATTTTTCTATTTCCTCCTTTTGCAAGTGCATCGGTTCCTTAATATCATCAATCTCATTCTGAAAATCCATCTCTAGTCTGTGTACTCGTTCCACCAGTTTATTGTGAGTCTCCATTTCAACCAGTTCTTGGTAGAAATCATCATCCTGCTTTCTGCCTTTATCCCTTTTCTTTTCCAAATTTGCTTTACTAAAGTATGTGGTCATTATGCAGTACTAAAAGCACATATAATACTTACATTCCCTGGTGCAGTCGTAGACTAAACAAACGATCAGCTGATTTGGCGCATTCTTGAGCTACTTTGTTTTCTTTACGTTTGAACAAGTCTTACTTAAAACTTCTTCTTTTTTTTATATTAGAACACCATTTAGTCTAATCTGGTACAGAGCTTGACTCATATAAAGATACTAATTTAGGTAATGCCACTGGCCAAGTTGGCCAGGTATGGAGTGGTGGCGACGTGCGTCTGCTCCCCTCGGTGCCTCGTGTGTGTGTGTGTGTGTGTGCATACACTCGAAAGCACTAATTTCTCCCCCCTAGTAGCCGGAGTCGCGGCCAGTGAGCGATCAGGCGATCAAACAGCCCACCCCAACCTTCCTTACCCCAACCCCAGTGTAAGCGTTGTTGGATAGATGTGGAACGGCCAAAGCTGATGTTACAATGTGTTATGATTGTTTCGATAGGCAATCAGAACCAGTAGGAGTATGTATATAAAGGTATTGAATATGTAATATGGTGCTGTTGTCCACAACATATGAGAAATGCACAAAAATGAAAGTAGACCTACAATGTATTATGTGTTTTTCTCTATAGACCTACGTTCTATATTATACTGTTACAAATAAGTATAGTATATTGATCAACATATGTTGAAAGATATAATGCCTTTTCTCACCCATTCCGGTTCCCACATCCACTATCCTACTCTCTGGGTTCCTGTCTCCACAAAACGTCTCTTTTACCCTCTCGTTCCCCAGTCCCGCCCTTTGTTAACCAACATAAACTGAGATAATGGTGAAATGATCCATCATGTATTGATCATATTATCATACACCTGTGTTAAGCACCAACAAATCAATAACATTTTTTTTTTTTTTTTTTTTTTTTTTTTTAATAACAGAACGGAGGAAGGAAAAACAAATGGAGAAAAAAAAATAATCCATACACCAGATTACTGGTGTCCTCTGTTCATAAAATATCTGTAACAGTTAGACTTGAAGAGTTGTAGGTTGAAATTTGGAGGAAAACAACTCTGGGGAAGCGAGTTCCAGAGAGATGCAGTTCGGGGAATGAAAGAATTCTGATAGGCAGAAGTTCTGCAATATGGTTGAGTGACATTCCAGTCATGAGCGCTACCAGATGCCCGTGTAGCACGAGGGAAGGCATGGAGAGGTGGCACCATGGACGCAACTTCGTCTGAGCATTTGCCAAAAAAATATCTGTAAAATAATGCAAGGGAGGCAACATTCCTTCTTACTTGCAGGAGGTAGTTTATATGTAATGGCAGGGTTGTTAATGATTCTAACAGCTTTATTCTGAATTTTGTCTAGTTGCCTTAATGCAACCTCTCCACAACCATTCCACAAGGGTGAGCAATATTCAAGCTGAGAGCGCACATGACTCTTATAAATTATAGCTAACTGCTCATCGGCAGAAGAAGTTACGGACTCTGTACAATAATCCAAGTTTCTTTGAGGCGGTTTTAGCAAGTGATCTGACATGAGAGGTCCAGCTGAGGGCACTGTTAAGTGAGACACCAAGAATTTCAATACTTTTGGAGATGGGAATATTAGTAGCACTGAAGGTAATGTACGAGTCTGGCAATATCTGTCTATTGGTAAACTGTATATATTTAGTTTTACTAGCATTAAAAGAGACAAGGTTGTTTTGTCCCCATTCACTGATTGTAGATAGATCTTCATTTATGGAGATGGCTGTATTGAGTTGAGAGGTAGAGATATTAGACTTTGTAAATGGATGTCTGAGTGTGAATGAACTATGTAGTGTTGAGTCATCTGCATATGAGTGAATGGGATTGTGAGTGACAGATAAGAGATCATTAATATGAACCAGAAATAGGGTTGGCGCCAGAACTGATCCCTGCGGCACGCCGGTGTTAATTGAGTGGAAATTCGAATATACATCATCTACTTTTACTCTTATTTTCCTGTCACTAAGATAAGAAGAAATCAAAGGAACAAAAGACGTTAGTCCATAGCAAGGGAGTTTGGACAGCAGGGAACGGTGCCATACTCTGTCGAAAGCTTTAGAGATATCAAGAGCTACTGCATGAGTTTCTCCAAAAAGATCAATTGATTGATGGATGGTATGAGTTAGAGATTGAGTATGTCAATGGTGGATCTTTCGTGGCGAAAACCGTATTGTCTATCATTAATTAAGTTGTTGGATTCAAGATGTTTAACAATATGCTTATTAATTAAAGTTTCAAATACCTTACCAAGAGAAGATGTGATAGCTATTGGTCTGTAATTGGAGGGGTCAGACGAACTTCCTTTCTTCGGAACTGGGTGGATATTGGCTTCTTTCCATGAATTTGGGAATAAAGAAGTACGTATGCATAGTCTGAATAATTTAGCTAGGACAGAGGCAAGTTCAGGGGAACACTTTTTCAAAACAATTGGCGGAATTCCATCTGGACCTGGAGCTTTGTTGGTAGGTAAGTTGTCTAGGATGGATTTTACAAATCTTGTCTGTATTTTAAGTGGGGCAATTTCGGGAGAATCAAGTTCCAGTACTGAGACATTCTGGCTGGTATCATCTATGGTAGAGTTTCTTGCAAAGGTACTAGCAAAGATATCTGCTTTCCCACGTGGGTCATTTGTAATATTGCCATCTGAAGATTTTAGTGGGGGAATGGAAGATGACTTGTTAAAGTTATTATTGAAAGAATTAAGAGTTGACCAGAATATTCTATTGTCATTAGGGTTGTTAAGTAGTTTTGATGCTTGCTTTTGAAGAAAGTTTGATTTGGATAGATTTAATACAGCTTTTGCATGATTTCTAGCAATTTTAAATTGGGAGAGTGATTCAGGTGTTTTTGATTTTAAGTAAGAGTTATATGCTAATGACTTTTGGGCTGTTGCTCTGGCACAATTGCCATCAAACCATTTTGGAGAGTTTGATCTTTTAGTGAATTGTTGACTTGGTATGAATAAATCCATACCAGCTAGTATTAAGTCACAAATGTGGGACTGGGTAGAATTGGGATCACTAGAGAAGAAAGACTGCCATACAACACCTTGGCATGCCTGCCAATTATTTCTTCCTCATGTAAGCTGTTACGTTATATACATATTGCAAGTTGCACCTTGTGTTACAAGGACATGAAGTTGTTTATCGTTGACATAGGTTATGTGTGGTTTGCGACGTCTATTAATTCATATTAACGTGGCAAATTTAAGCCTTACATTATAAACACGGAAGGTTTATGTTCCTGTCATTACTGGATGAACGAAACTAATCAGGGATTGGCGCTGACGAACCACATACTCATGCATAAACGAAAATATTCCGACCACTCGTCACAACTGTGAAACATATTCCGACCACTCGTCACAACTGTGAAACAAAGTTATTATGCATATGACTGAATGTGGGTCAGTTATATACATAATGATGTTGTGTCTGTTTTGACAAGAGGTCGGCACATTTTCATTAAGGTAGAGAGTTTGTGGTTCGTCAGAGCCGATCCCTAGTTCGTTTGGTTCATCCAATAACGGCAAGAATATAAACCTTACGTGTTTAGAATGTAAGGCTTAATATGCCACATTTATATGAAATAATGGACGTCCAAAACCACAAAACCTGTGCTAACGATAAGCAACCGTATGTCCTTGTAACATAAGGTCCAACTTGCAGTATGTCACGTAACGGCTTGCAACAAGATGAAATAGTTGGCAGATATACCGGAGTATTGTATGTTATTTAAGCCTTACATTATAAACACGGAAGGTTTATGTTCCTGTCATTACTGGATGAACGAAACTAATCAGGGATTGGCGCTGACGAACCACATACTCATGCATAAACGAAAATATTCCGACCACTCGTCACAACTGTGAAACATATTCCGACCACTCGTCACAACTGTGAAACAAAGTTATTATGCAGATGTTCACTATACTATAATTATTTGTAACATTATAATATAGGACTTAAGTATAGACACAATAACACTCAAGACATTGTATGTCTTCTTCATTTTCGTGCCATTATATACTTACCTCCACTGGTTTTGGTTGTCTATTAATACAGTCATGACACATTGTAACATCTCCAGCTTAGTACAGATGTGTATGATGATATTAATATGATCAATACCTGATGGACCATTTCGTCAGTATCTTAGTTTATTTTGGTTAACAAAGGGCGGGACTAGGGGAAGAGAGGGTAAAAGATACATTTTGTGGAGACAGGAACCCAGAGAGTAAGGTGGTGGAAGAGGGAGCCAGAATGGATGAGAAAAGACATCTTTCAACAGATGTTCACTATACTATAATTATTTGTAACATTATAATATAGGACTTAAGTATAGACACAATAACACTCAAGACATTGTATGTCTTCTTCATTTTCGTGCCATTATATACTTACCTCCACTGGTTCTGGTTGTCTATTAATACAGTCATGACACATTGTAACATCTCCAGCTTTAGCCGTTCCACATCTGTCCAACAGCACTTACACTGGGGTTGGGGGACGGGAGGTGGGCATATGGTGCTCGACTGCCCGGTCGCTCACTGGTCGCGACTCCAGCTGCTGGATGGGGGGGGGGGGGAGAGAAACTATCGCTTCCGTTTGTACATGCCCGAGAATTTTTCGAATCGCCAAGCTTCATCTGCTGTGCCGTATTATATCATTATGTGGTCATTGTATTATGCTGTGATGTTGGATAATAAATAATGTGTGATTGTTTAGGATAATGAGCTGTGCACTGTACTATCTGAGTAATATAAAAATAATTCTTCTCTTACCTTGTAGCATGAACCACGATACAGGTTGAGTTAGGGTTCAGAAACAGTGGGCAAGTTCACCCACAAACGGCGCCATGTAGCGGGAAGGGGAAAGTATAGGAGTGAGCGGAAGCATGGCAGGTGAAGGGAAGGGGGAATGAAGTGGGGTCACATCGTTTACTCCAGCAGTTATACATTGTTAGCCATTACAATATATTTATTTAGGTAACAATGATATCCTGAATCTTTAATAATAATAAACCTATTTAGTTTTTATTATCTATTATTATAGACAACTGATTACACACTTTAGATAACACCAAACATATGATACTCTGTCTCTCGTTAACGGACAACATGCAGCCTGCTCCACCACCTCGACTCTCTGTCTCTGTCTGTCTGTCTGTCTCTCTCTCTCTCTCTCTCTCTCTCTCTCTCTCTCTCTCTCGTCAGCTGCCTATCAGTAGACCCATACAAATTATCAGTTTGTGGTAATGAGGAATGACGTTACATATATGTTTACTTACAATTTAAAACTCTGTCAAAATACATTACCAGCTCACCTTACGGATTACGTTAGCCAATAAACAAAACTTAAGTGCATAGTCAACGTTTCAGTAATAGTCATGGGGTAGCCATACTCACAGTGAGTTTATCGTAAATGTTATAGGTTATCATGTGTTCAGTGGCGAATACCAGTTAGAGGGGAGGTGGCCGCTGAAACCCCCAATCCCGATAACTACTTTGGTGTGTTATTTTGTCACTGTAGAGGTTCCTGTTTCTCCATTTATGTCAATTACTAAAGTTAACATAATGATGGACAACCATTTCTTATCAAAAACATAAACAGCCTATTATGAACTTTTTATAATATATTATGGGGCATACAGTATTCTGGGAGCGTTGTAGGTCTCATGCACCAGTCATAGTCCTGGTCTGTTTGTTTCAGTATTGCCAGCCTGACAGTGTGGTGTTAACGAATATTATATTATTATAACTCTGTGTGCTTATCTTTATTTGCAACAACAGAATTCATAAAAGGATTTCGTTCAGTACAAAGAAAGTCAAATACAGTGTGTGGGGGGGGAGAGGGGACGGTTCGTGTGGTGCGGCTGGGGGGAGCATAGTATGTAATGTGTCATAATGGTAATGTGGGTGTGTGCATACATGGCTAAGGACTGACCGGGCTAATGTATGGCCAGGCCTGCACTATGTGTGCAGGGAATCTTTCAACAACAACCTCTGTGTTTATTAGGTTCTATTTATAAGTTTGTAGCATATTTCATAATTATATTATATATATGATTATGTTTTTCGGGTGGAACCTGAAACACTGTATAAAGACAAACACTGAAAAATTAGAAAAATCCATTGTGGGTGGCATAATATATGAATAGCAATATTTCAGGAGGAAATATTACGGTATTATAACATCCATTTAACAAATAACGTTGTAGCCGCAGCGTTTCTTAAGTTTAGTTTATCTGATTTGCTTTGATCATTACGTTATAGCTCTTAGTTCGGTAATATATGTTATATATTGTATAATAAGTGATATCACAGTGGCTCACCCAGTGGACGTTCACTTAAAACTACATCGAACAGACAGCAAGTGCAGTTGTTAGTAATTTTCCATTAGGCCCATTTTTTATTGATTACACACTGACCAATTTAGTCCTCAATGATTTTATTAAATCTTTATTACAATTGGAAAACAGCATCTTAGGAAAGTCAGCAGATGGCAAGATGTCCAGCGAGTTGGAGACATGTTTAGAGTTGTTATTGTGCCAATCAAGAAAGCATCATATTTTATTTTAAAAAAAAGGGCCAGTGTAACTGGAAAGTTCCGTTAAGAAATGCACATGAACATGCCAAACTCCTGTGTAAGTGCCCCTTAATACAAATCATGTCGGTGAGTATCAATTATATTCTCACAAGTTATACTAAGCTATTACATCACTGTTAGGTTATTAAACTGCATGGAGTAATAGCCATTATAATCAGAGGATAATCAAAATACACATCAGATTTGTACGGAACACATTTACAAGTAGGAAGTCAACCCATTTTCCTACTCGATCTCCTCCCGAAGTCTGTTTGGCATAGAGGCGACATGGGTTCCGTATGAGCTGCTGCTGGTTGTGATGTGGGTATGGATGTGGGCCAGTAGTTCATATGGTGTCCGTTCGCTCTCAGGCTCCCAACAGTTAACCATATTTCCCTATACATTTTCAAAGGGGTTCATGTTCGCTTCCATACTTACTGTGTGTGTGTGTGTGTGTGTGTGTGTGTGTGTGTGTGTGTGTGTGTGTGTGTGTGTGTGTGTGTGTGTGTCTTCGAGAGAGAGAGAGAGAGAGAGAGAGAGAGAGAGAGAGATGATTGGAGAGTGTAGAAGAGCAGTAGCTAGATGAAAGCCAGAGAACAGAGATGCATTGATCGTATGCATGAAACTTCTCTTTATGGTCGTTACCAGGTATTTTGTATTCTTAAAATTTAATGACAGAGAAAAGATTTCTGGAGGCAACAATACTCAAATGCATATGTATAAATTTACTGATGATATGTATAACATAAACGTATTTTAATGGTATATCACTAAACAGTTTTAATACTTAAAATTTGCAGATCAGTTGATAATCATAGTAATAGTACGTTTATATGAACGCATATTACTCGTACCAATACTTGCACCACTGTTTAAGCCTTATAGTTCCCATAAAATGTACCATACAAATAGAACATAATGAATCATAACATGAAAAACGGCGACTCTTTCCGAAACGTAAAACATATTAGAAATGAAACTATCAGACTGATGTGTTAATATTCTATTCACGTGCAGATACGACCGTAAAAACATCTACGAGGATGCTAAAGTAGACACGTCACCGTCAATGTTTGGGGATGGGTGTGAATCCACGGCATGGGTGACCTCACCAGGATAGAGGGGAGGTTCATTGCTGAAAAATTCATTGAAATTTTGCAGGATTTTTCCTCCCCTCAGTTCAGGAGCGGAACTATCCATTTCCTCTCGGATCTATAATTGTTGTTCAGGAAATGCATTGGGAAATATGGTTAACTGTTGGAAGCCTGAGAGTGAACGGACACCAGATGACCTACTGGCCCACATCCATGCCCACATCACAAATCAGCAGCAGCTAATGCTGAACCATGTTGCCTCAATGCCAAACAGACTGCAAGAAGTAATCAAGAAGGAAGGTGGGTTGACTTCCTTCGAATAAATGGGTTCATACAAATCTACTGTGTTTTGATTATCCTCTAAAAATAATGGATATTACTCCATGCAGTAAGACAACCTAACAGTGATTTAATAGCTTACTATAGCTTATCTGAGAATATAACTGATACAATACTATTATTATATATTTTGCTCATTGACATGATTTGTATTAAGGGGCACTTACATAAGGATTTGGCACGTTCATGTGCATTTCTTAACGCAACTTTCTAGTTACAATGTTTTTTTTGTTTTGTTTTTTCATTAAAATTTTATGCTTTCTTGATTGGCACAATAACAACTCTAAACATTTCGCCAACTCGCTAGACATCTTGCCATCTGCTGACTTTCCTAAGGTGCTGTTTTCCAATTGTGATAATATTTAATAAAATCGTTGAGGAATAAGTTGGTCAGTGTGTAATCAATAACAAATAGGCCTACTGGAAAACTACTAACAACTGCACTTGCTGTCTGTTCGATGTAGTTTTTAGTGAAAGTCCACTGTGTGAGCCACCGTGATATCACTTATTATACAATGTATAACATACATATTTCTGAACTCTGAGCTGTTGTATAACGTAATATAATGATCAAAGCAAATCAGATAAACTAAGCTTAAGAAACGCTGCACCTACTGTGTTATTTGTTAAATGGAGGTTATAATACGATAATATTTCTTCCTGAAATATTGCTATCCATATATTATGCCACCCATAATGCATTTTTCAAATTTTTCAGTGTTTGTCTTTACACAGTGTTTCATGTTCCACCCCGAAAACATAATCATATATATAATATAATTATCCAATATGCTACAAACTTATAAACAGAACCTAATAAATACTGAGGTGTGTGTCATCAAGTGTTAAAGGATAACATTACGTATATCAGTCTTGGACGTCCTTAGCCACGTATGCATACACACCCACATTACCATTATGACACAACACATTACATACTACACTCCCCCCACCCCCACCACACGTCCCGTCCCACACACACACACACACACACACACACACACACACACACACACACACACACACTCGCACACACATTTTATTTAACGAAATCCTTTTATGAATTCTGTTGTTGCAAATGAAAATAAGCACAGGGTTGTAACATTAATATAATATTCATTAACACCACACTGTCAGGCTGGCAATACTGAAACAAACGGACCAGGACTATGACTGGTGCGTGAGACCTGCAACACTCCCACAATATGTTCCATAATATATTTTGAAAGTTCATAATAGGCTGTTCGTATTTTTAAAAGAAATGACTGACCATTATTATGTTTAATTTTTTTTCATTCATTGCCAGACGCCATGTATCCCAGACGGGGTGGCCAATGGCTTAGAGTTAATTGTTTTACAGGGAGGGGCACTAATCCTCCACCAACCCCACTTGACACGTAGGGATGCCAACAGCGTCTGGTGTTCCCAGGTGGTCACCCATCCAAGTACTAACCAGACCCAACGTTGCTTAACTTCGCTGATCGGACGGGAAGCGGTGTACTCAACGTGGTATGGCCGTTAACTTTAATAATTGACAAATGGAGAAACAGGAACCTCAACAGTGACACAACAATACACCAGAGAAGCTATCGGGATTGGGAGTTTCAGTGGCCACCTCCCCTCTAACTGGTATTCACAACTGAACATATGACTTCCTATAACATTTAGGAAAACATCACTGTGAGTATGGCTACCCCATGACTATTACTGAAACGTAGACTATGTACATAAGTATTGTTTATTGGCTAATGTAATCTTAAGGTGAACTTGTAATGTATTGTGTGAGTCTGAGATTGATTATATAGTAGTCACAGCTGAGTAAATATGTGTGGGAGTGACTTCAGTTCACGTCTAGTCGGTGACAGGAGTTAAAGATAGATACTGGGTCTTGATTGTAGTTTATCTTCAAAAGGAAAGATTAAGTTGAACACTACGTGTATTATACAGGAGCATATACTAGCTAAGTTCTCGCTGGATCCCTCTTCTCTTTACTACCTCTCGCTTCTGTAGCTAGCCCTCTTCTGACTCTCTGATTCCTCCTTTCTTGTCTAGGAGGGCTTGTGTCACATGTATTGGCAGTATGTACGGGATCTAGAAGCTTGTGTGTGTCTGTGTATGTAGCACTTCTGGTGCACCTCTGGCATTCCTTTGCTTAAATTTTGCAGACACATTTCCTGTTCCCACACCTATTTTGACCGGTGTTCCTATCGATAATGATTTGTATTATAATAAGGAGTCCTGACATCTCTCGGTCACGCCAGCTAGAGGACCTATGACAGCATATATCAGTGACACACTCTAATCTGTTAATATATAATACTGATTGTAATATTGTATAGACATAATATTCATGATAATAATGTACTGATTTAATAATATCCTAGAAACATAATACATTATAAACATATTGTATATATAAAATGAAGCAAATGCACTATAGTAAAATTGATTATATAATATTGTATAACATACTGTAAAATGTGTATGTATAACCGACACACATATATATGCAAAACTAGTCCAAAACCAAGATTATAGTAAGAGTTATTAATAAATTTGTATTTTATATAGATATAATGATACTGGTATAGGAACTGGATACTTGTATATCATATAATATTAATTCAGTTGTTGTCCCACAATTTTCCAATTTAAAAAAAAATAAAACTAACACTATTTACAAAATATTTACACTTTCTTCAGGGTGTTTCACTTAAATGTTTACTCTTCCTCCAGTAAATACTGACTCCAAGTTTGCAATTCTTGCATGCATTCTTTGCATTGCGAACAGCACTACTCCAAATACAATAGAGAAGATTATAAAGACAGTACATGCTGAGCTATACACATAATATGAGTTGAACATAATCAAACTCAGTTCTTCTCAGGGCTTCATTGTTGCATTGATTAGTTGCGTAGTTTCAAACTTAGGTGAAGTCAACATAATACTTGTGCTCATGTTTAAATCCATCTTGGGCAAAGGGTGGAAATATTTGTGTTTATGATTGAGGATGGCATAGTGATTGGTGGTAGATAAAGTGGACATGGATGGTGTAAGTACCTCACAGTAGTCTGCTGTTAAGTATAATCCTGATGCAGAAGTATGAGATGGTGGTATATCTGGACAAATTATGTAAACTGATGTGTAATGAGTGAAGTAAAAAAAACTATGAGTGTCCAATGCGCTGATGGTGTTTAGGTTTATCTGGAGCAAATGTGAAGTTGCAATGGTGATGAATGTCGTGATTTCTTATGATAGCCATTTCACAAGAGACTGTTCCAGTAGGCTGAAATGTGAAGATGTACGAGAACAAAGGTGAACATCATGTAAGGATGTAAGGCACGTTCGTTCAATCGCTGATTCACTGACGAAAGTAACAGTGTTCTGTCTCTTGGAGACCATGATGAGTTCGGTGTCTGTATCGATGCTGATGATGACTAAAGTGTTATTCTTAGAAGGGAAGGGGTATATTTGATATACCGTGAACAGATCGTCAGTTATGAATGGTACATGAAATACCACTGATGTTCGTGTTAGCGTTGCGTCTATATATTGATAATATAACATGAAATCCCTACTCCGGAATAAATGCTTCAAACAATATTTACGTATGCCTTGACAAATTATCTGACGTAGCTCATGTACTGGAAGTAGGTCAGTTGTGATCTTCCCATTACCAGCATTTGCAATTCCTTGCATAAGTGCCCTGTAACGAACTCTAGTGTTATCTAACTGGAGTATAATTGTGTTAATATGTTCCGTGATGACTGAGAAGAGTTGGATAAGTGTTATGTTTCCTTCCATGACATTTATTTTGTCCACACTTTGGTAAGTTATAATTTCTGCCTCTTTTAGATTTTTCACGATTGTTTTCATTGCTGGGTTTTGGCCGGCAACGAACTTGTATTGATATGTTAGTACCTGAGCTATTTTATTAAATTTGTTTTTTATTTAGTAAAGGTCTTCCTCTGTCACCATCCAATATTGTTCCCTAGAATTGCACCACCCAGGTCAAACAAACCGTGTCTTTGGCGAGTACTTGTGATGTTGTTTGTGTCAATCATTGCCTCTGTTCCATGAGATTGGAGATCTTGGATCATGGTGAGCATGGTGAGGGGGAGGTGGTGGCTGAATCGGTAGAGAGGAGGCCTGCAGTCTTGATGGACCCAGGTTCGAATCCCGGCTGGGGCAGGGAACAGTTTAAGGATTTGAATTTCATAAAAACAGACTTTCCTGATCTACCCGATGACCCGCCGACATGTCATAAAAGTACCCCCGCTAATATCATACACCAGTCCTGTATGAGACAGCCCTAGCATGTATTCAGTATGGACGGTGGGTATTAGCGCCGAAGTGGTGACATGTGGAGGTGTAGGAGGACTACTGGGCCTTGGGATAGGCTACTGCCCCCGAGATATAGGCCCTGAAGCCTTTGCCCAGA
Source organism: Coenobita brevimanus (assembly GCF_032717465.1). Lineage (NCBI taxonomy): Eukaryota > Metazoa > Arthropoda > Malacostraca > Decapoda > Coenobitidae > Coenobita > Coenobita brevimanus. The sequence goes on along the minus strand of NC_136961.1, from coordinate 21,802,446 downwards.
GTCGGACACAAAAAAAAAAAAAAAAAAAAGATGATTTAGCCTGTTCTATCTTCCATTTCGCTAACTTCACGACTTCAATCACTTCCTTTGTGTTATAATCTTCTGAAACAGCCTCCTGTCATATAGTCCAGGGTTCTCAGTAGTTTAGCAATGTTCTCCAAATAAGTAGGTAATTCGTATAAATAAATAAACTGATTTCAGTACTCATGACATCTGTTACGACTGACGCCGTGGCTGTTGGAGCTATGAGGCATCCTTGCCATACAATATGTTGAGGGTCTAAGTGAGCATATCCTCTTGCAATGTAGAGGGGAATCCATGGTATAAGTCCCTTCATCGTTACCTACCGAAAAAAAAAAAATCTATTAATTTCCTAATCCAATCTTGCTGTGATCGATGATAGTCATGATGTGCGTTACGGTTGGCTAATGAAGAACCATAACTTGCTTGCTGTTTCACTTATAGAAGGAGTTTAAATCGATATCTAGATCATGTAAATACTGTACTGTAGCTTTTTTAGGAACAGTTTCACCTATATTTGTTTGTTTGATATGCAACCTTAATTTAATTTTGTAATTATTGTTATCTTCTTGATTGGTTTCATGAAAAATTTTCACTTTTTCGGCGGTGTCCGAGGTAGTATAATTGCTGGTTAATTCCCTTGGGACCCGTTTAAAATTATCAACATAAATTTGTTTTTCTTCGTCACTTGACAGTGACCTAATTACAACTTTGTTTGCTGTCTGGTTAAATACTCTGTGTGAGCCCTCAGATTTCGGGGATAATGTATTGTCTCTCGTATGAATAATACCATAGACAATGTCTCCTAAGCTGATATGTAATTCTTTCGCTTTTTTATTGAATGCCTCCATCATTACTTCCTTGGACATCGGTAATTGTTTTTTCACTCTCTTGTGTATATCTTGGAAATCACATAAACGGAGTTTAGGGTAATCATCGTAGTTGTTGTCATGGGGGGATGATGAATTTATGAATTAAAAATGCTAGATGTTACTTGAAAATAGAGACAAGGAATTGACTTCTGAAAATCAAGCAGTAAGTTTTACTTTACGCAGGCTTACTTCTCCGATTCTCTAAGGACGAGAATTTATGAACTTTTTCAACAGTACACAGCAGAGGCTAATTACTCACGTGTGCTGTTTGTAGTACTGTTAGCATCTCCAGAAAGTGACTCCACCCCTGACAATCAATCTAATAATAATAAACAGGTTCTTTCCAGTGCTTAACTCCAGGCTGGCACAACGGATTTATGTTTGATACAAAAGAATTGGCCTAAGTACCAACTATGAATATTGTAAGGAGTTTGTGCAAACTAGCAGCGGCAACTAAAATAAGCTTAATGTGGAGAAATAAAACACGAGTCTAATTACATTAAGCTCAGAGAAAAGAACCATAAATTTACTGATTAAAATGAAATAAATTTACGTTATATGAATCTCAAAATGAATTCAAAAGGAGAATTTCACGGTCACTAGTGGACTCATGAATTCAAATAACAAAGAGAATACACTCACTCACTCATTCAAAAGCTAATTAAACTTAAGCCTAGAAAAACGTACAGCAATGCTGGTCAGTGGAGGGGAGCTGAAACGAAAATCTGGGCGTCTGTGATGAACACCAACGCAGCTCTTCACTCCAAGCCCACTTCACCAATCACCGTCTAGGTGGAGATTCAGGAATTCGCTGTACAACGGAGACGCTGCTCTACGCTGGGCACAAAATGATCCAATTCTCATGATGATCCCGAGCTGACTGACATCAAACTCGGAAGGGAGGTACGAGCTGGCCATATTCGCAGAAAGTAGGCGTGGCCTAACTTCAACAGTCAACGGAAAGAAGGTGAACGATGTAGGCTCACAATAAATCACTCAGTGAAAGCACAAATGTCGTGGATAAGAATGGTCACTTGTGAAACAGTAACAAATGTTCTGAAAACCATCCCAATCGAAGTGAATATGAGGATGGTTGAACTGAGTGATGCCCAGTGGGAAATCCAATAGAGTTTATGGTTTTCTCATTAAAGTACAATGTCACGAATTTATATAAATACTATCTATCTATCTATCTATTGCCAGACGCCTCAATCCCGTTTGGGGTGGCCACAAAAAAATCACCTCCAAGTCGCCCTGTCCCCTGCCATTTCACTGCCCTGCTCCCAACTGACACCCCCCTCTCTCATATACCTCTCCACCCCATCCCTCCATCTCATCCTCGGCCTCCCCCTCCCTCTTCCCCCTGTGGTAGGTCTCCATATTATAATTGCAAATCATAATAGATAGATAGATAAATAGATAGATAGAGAGACAGATAGAAGCAGGAAGTCAAATGATGAGAAGGTGTTGTGTCTGCGAGAATCGAGCAGTGCTAAGCATGCTTACACACTCTTAATACTGAGGAAAGCTGACGACAGCGGCCAGTAAGGAGATGATGCAGTTAGCTGTCAGCTAGTCCACCCACGAGGAACACACGTGACACACCCCTGCTACACCAGAATTTAGGAAAGAGAGCTCAGACGGAGATTAGCCACCGAACAGGCTAGACAGAAGGAGACAAGCGACCCTAGAGAGAGGTCGAGACGGAGATTAGCCTTAGAACAGAAAGAGAGAGAGATAGCGAGACAGGAAGGTAGCTACCCGGGACTTATACTGTTATACCTGTTTAATATTTCCAAGACAAATAAAAATAGTCCCATACTATTCTTTACCTCTCCCGTCACTACATGACATCTGGTGGGGAAACTACTACAAGATATAAAAGCCGCTCGACCACAAGTCTGAAATATACGCCTCTACAAGCAAATACAAAGTCGCTGCTTTATGATACAAAGTCTTTATGACATTTTGGTAGCAGCGAACGTATACGAACCTCGTCTACGAATGAACATTAAATTCCTGCAAAATATCAAGATTGAAAACAACCAACAACATCAGCTCCTGACAGTATTCTCTCCATCCTGCCCCCTCCGTCTCCCAGATCTTTACGCTGATGCAGAGGTCAAGAGATCACCGACGCCTTGCAAGTAGCTTAACGACAAACCAGTAAATCTGCGGACATCGTCTCCGAATTAAAAGCAAATTTCTACAAAAAGCAACCGAGACTCTACAAGATTAGCTTCAGTTCAACATTGAATCCTACAAAATACAGCCTACAGTGCGAATAGTCTACAAAGTCTACGAGTCTACGACGAATCAGCGAACTACAACCATCTACAATCAACTACAATTAACAACTCTACGTCGTCTGTATAATCTTCTACACGCACCTACAAGAAGCGGCAGTCTTCATCCCACAACGAGTAAATCACAAGAAAAAAGGACCAAGAATACATCAAGAAAGAAAGAAAACATACAAACAAACAAACAAACAAACGAAGAGTGAGAGACGACTCACAACTCATAACCACCAGACCTCACCCTCTTCTCTGCTACATCCACCCAACCCCCACCGCTTACGCAGGTGTGAAGAGGTCAAGACAGCAAAACATCAAGTCCATATTCACAACTCGTCTTACTCACCCGTCTTCACTCAAGTTACTCATCGCTACTCATTCACTCACCACAGCTACCAGTGTGGGAAGTTGAGGTCATCATGCGTGCTTGCTGAACAGACGCCACGTCAGTCAACACACCACCTGCACCACCACTCACACCACGGTAAAAATTAGTGAGTTACATAGTTACTTCATTCATACAATACACAGTGATAGACAATAAGCTTCTGCACAAACATATAAAACGTGTTGTATAGTTACAACTTAAATTCATATACCTACTTCAATTATCTTCATAATTCAATCATTAAATACTTGCACCAATAAATAAATATTCTACACTGTATATATTCATTCATTTAGTATAACATTTATTTACTGTCAACGAGTGTTACCATTTATACCTACATAAAATACGTGTTTCATACATACAACTATACATTATTATATCTACAAAGTAATAAAGAAAATATACAATCACAGTTTCTCAGTGAGCAATTAAAAGAACTGTATTTAACATTTATTAATTAAAGCTACCTAGTGGAAACTTATAAATTACGTTACAAGGTAAACTAGAAAGAAAAAAAAAAAATGGCCAACACAAATGCCGTTAGCAAGAGTGAACATCTTCAACACAATCGTGAAGACAATGATTTCCACACAGTGCTGACACACATATTACCCACGATAGGTACAGGTGAACAACGAATCAGTGTGTATAGTTAATACTGTATATAGTGTATATATTTTTTATATAAAATAACAAAATATGGGACTATATAATATCATTTTCAGTAATATCTGTGCAATATAAACTAAACTTTAAAAAAGTATCTCAAGGAAATTAGTCAGCAATTATGCAACCATGAACAACATGGAAAAAAGCGTACACAAGCAAAGAGAAACAAACTATGGAAAATCAATACATAAAAAAAAAAAAAAAAAAGAAAAGGAAAGGAAAGAAAGAAAGAAAAGTAAGAAGGAAAAAAGAGAAATAAAGTAAGATCACATAACAAACAAATGAAAATAAGTGTAAATGTTACTATATATGCCAAAATACCACATAAACTACAAACAAAAAGCAAATTGTGTCTCCACAATCAAGTGGCATGACACATCATCACTATCATCGACCGCAGCATATGTTAGGACTGCAGTTATTACAATTATGTTACTCCATATTATAATTATGTAACTACAAACAATATGTACCAATTTATGTGACAGTTGCATTAACAAGATGTAACTTTTATGTAACTTTAATTACAATTATGTAACTACAAACGATAGGTAACAATTATGTAACGACAAACGATTGCATTATGTTACACTAACTACAATTATGTACCTACAAACGATATGTAACAATTATGTAACGACAAACGATTGCATTATGTTACACTAACTACAATTATGTACCTACAAACGATATGTAACAATTATGTAACGACAAACGATTGCATTATGTTACACTTTGCCAATTATGTAACAGTTGCATTAACAAGATGTAACTTTTATGTAACTTTAACTACAATTATGTACCTACAAACGATATGTAACAATTATGTAACGACAAACGATTGCATTATGTTACACTTTGCCAATTATGTAACAGTTGCATTAACAAGATGTAACTTTTATGTAACTTTAACAACAATTATGTACCTACAAACGATATGTAACAATTATGTAACGACAAAACAGTTGCATTAACAAGATGTAACTTTTATGTAACTACAATTATAAGGCCAACACAATTATGCATTAACACAATATTTGGTAACAATTCATAAAATGTTACAATTATGTAGTACCACAATGTTAGTACAATATTATAAGTCATACAATTATAGCACAATTCTATATTACCAGTATCATCATACAAGTTAGGTGAAATATTAGACATACTAAAGTGATAACTCAAATATGTAATGTATAACCTAGCAGTATTACCATTGCACAATTATATGCGTACGTCTGTTGTACATGCACGTCTTACAAAGTGTTATACAACAACCATTGCATTTATTCAAATATGTATTCAACTTATTTAAAATGTAATATTACTGAATAATCACTATTTACTATGAATAATATATGTATACAATATTCATACAATTATGTTACTTTACAATATTATGTATTTCACTTAATTAGCTTATAAGTTCATTATAATGTGTATGTAGTATGTATTAATATATTATAACTATTAAATGTCGATGGTACGCCATTTTTGCGCGGCCGAGCAATGTGGTAGGTCTCCATATTATAATTGCAAATCATAATAGATAGATAGATAAATAGATAGATAGAGAGACAGATAGAAGCAGGAAGTCAAATGATGAGAAGGTGTTGTGTCTGCGAGAATCGAGCAGTGCTAAGCATGCTTACACACTCTTAATACTGAGGAAAGCTGACGACAGCGGCCAGTAAGGAGATGATGCAGTTAGCTGTCAGCTAGTCCACCCACGAGGAACACACGTGACACACCCCTGCTACACCAGAATTTAGGAAAGAGAGCTCAGACGGAGATTAGCCACCGAACAGGCTAGACAGAAGGAGACAAGCGACCCTAGAGAGAGGTCGAGACGGAGATTAGCCTTAGAACAGAAAGAGAGAGAGATAGCGAGACAGGAAGGTAGCTACCCGGGACTTATACTGTTATACCTGTTTAATATTTCCAAGACAAATAAAAATAGTCCCATACTATTCTTTACCTCTCCGGTCACTACATGACATCTGGTGGGGAAACTACTACAAGATATAAAAGCCGCTCGACCACAAGTCTAAAATATACTTCTCTACAAGTAACTACAAAGTCTTTACGACACCCCCTCCACCTCACTCACATACACTCTCTTCGTCAGTCTTTCACCCTCCATCCTCTCCACATGGCCAAACCACCTCAGTGTGTTCCTCATAACGCTTCCTATCACATCCACATCCACACCACAACGCTCCTTTATATCCTCATTCGTCAGCCTGTCTCTCCATGTGACTCCACAGGCTCCTCTTAAATAACTCATTTCCACTGCTCTCACTCTTGCCTTGTGTCCTTCCAACAATGTCCAAGCTTCACTTCCGTACGTTAGAGTTGGTATCACAATACTGTCATGTACTAACTTTTTCACTTCCATGCTCACTTCCCTGTTTCTTATCACTGTTTTCAAAGAACCAGCAACCTTTCTTCCCTGCTGTACCCTTTCAAGCACTTCACCCTCCAAACCTCCATCCTTACTCATCACACTACCCAAGTACTTAAACGTACTCACATTTTCCAATTCCTCACCATCCAACCTCGCTGTACATTCACTAACTTCACCTCTCTCAAAGACCATCACTTTACTCTTCCCTACATTCTCCTTTAGATTCCGTTTCTTACACACTCTCTCAAACTCATCCACCAAGCCTTGCAGCTCCCCTTCGTCTTCACTCAGCAACACAGTATCATCTGCAATCAACAGTACAGGACGTTTCCAAACACTATCCTCTCTCACCAGGGCCACTCCAACATCCACTACCCTACCTTGTACCTCTTTTATTACCCCATCCATGTACAGATTGAACAACCATGGAGACATGACACATCCCTGTTTCAAACCAACTTTCAAAGAGAAAAATTCACTTAGTTCACCATCCACACGCACTGCAGCCTTCGCACCATCGTACATACTCTTCACAGCATTCAACAACTTCCCATCTACTCCATATATTCTTAACACTTTCCACAATCCTTGTCTATCCACCCTGTCATATGCTTTCTCCAAATCCATGAAAACCGCATACAACTTCTTTCCCTTCTCTAGAAACTTTTCCACTAAAGATCTAAGAATGAATATCTGATCTACACAACCTCTTCCCTTCCTAAAGCCTCCCTGTTCTTCTCCAACTAATTTCTCTGTTCTTTCTCTAACTCTGTCTATAAGTATCCTACCATACACTTTATATAAATACGCTTGCGCGAATTCATGACATTACGCCCCATCAAAATCAAATTATTCTTTAGAAAAATTTTCGATATACATACATATAAATCCTAACTCAGTCACACAAGATTCACAATGTGGTGTATATACTTTCCTGCTACAGGAGATAGTCACAGTCGCCCATGAGCATAAAAACCTTGTATTTGCGTTAATAGAAGCAAGCTTGAGCAAGAACCTCCATGACGACGGTGAAAAATCCTGTACTCAGGTCAAACTGAGCGAAAAGTTCGCTACATTTACATTAACAACCGATTGTTATGTAGCTTCATGTATGTAATATACGGTGTAGGTGTGACAGTTGTGGTGTAACTGTGAGTATGTGTAAAATGATATAATACAAATCAATAGTATATAGAGACGACGAGGCAGAAGAGAAGAGGCGGCAGCATGCGGCAGAGACGATCAGCTAATCTGCACAACAAAATTGCTACACCCTGCAGCTGCACCTGCGAAAGCAATCAAGGTGGAGCATCAAAAATGTCAGTGCGACAATTTTTATTAAATTACAATTTCTTTCTCTGCCTAGTAGCAAGTACTTATGTTACAAAGAGTACACTATTATTTTGTTAATGGACACATTATTAACCAGGAAACGTAGTCCTTGGATAGGACCCCTGTAGTTTACTGGTTAAGCCTACGTTATTAACCAGGAAATGTGCTAGTCCTTGGATTGCCCAAATCTCTGAGAACGGGCATTTTACTGGTTAAACCTACATTATTATCCAGGAAACGTGCTAGTCCTTGGATTGCTCAAATCTCTGAGAACGGGCAATTTACTGGTTAAACTTAATTCTAAACTTACGATTAATATTGGCAAGCTGAGAATCCCTACGCAGTCTCGGGCAGGTCACATTTTAACACCCAGTGTGGGTGTGAACACTCATGTGGATAACGTGCATTCTCCGGGAATCCTCAGAGAGGCCTACAGCTCGAGACACCACAAGGTAATTCAAACACAGCCTCGGATTGCCTCTGTGGGGTTCTCAAACTTCCCCCTTAACCTACGGTACATACTGTATGTATGTACAGGCCCTGGACATAATGTGTCCTGTGGGGCCAACGGGCAACACATCAGATCTGCACCCACATCACCACTGCCCTCTCTTTCAACTGACTCAGAGATTATGGGCATGGATTCAAACGGCACAGGAAGAACATGTCCCTGATTGGTGGTACATTGACAAACATTGCAGGAACGCACAATGTGATCTATTTCCTGTCCCATTCCTGGCCAGAAAAAGTCAGCATGGATATGGCCCTGGGTTTTCTTTTGCCCATGTGGCCTCCTGAGGCTGAACAATGACCCCATTCTAACACTGCTTGGCGATACTTAGCAGGAACGAGAAACTGCAGTCGAACCTCACCCTGGGGTGTCCATGACTCACGGTAGAGCCGTCCTTGTTTACGAAGGAACCTGGCTTGACCTCTCCGTGTATACTTAATCACTACGCTTTTTGCTTCTTCAGCACAGCAGCAAGTGTTGGGTCAGACTGTTGTTCTTGGACAACGTCTTGACTACAAATCAGATTTTGCAGCGATGCAATGGTCACTGGGGTGACACAGTTCGGAGCCTTGGCCATGGCTCGTGTTACTGCAGCCGAAGTCTGAGTAGCGTCATCTACGGTGCAACTATACTTGGCACCTGCAATGTTGCCTATAATAAGGTCAAACAAAAGGTTCTAGCATGACAAAAGCAAGTGTCGTACCAGTGTAAAATGGAGATGTCACCTGGATACGTGCCTCAGGGAACAATCTCACTGAACCATCAATAAGCTGAGCTTGGATCTGTCGACCTGTGTACTCCTCAGGACGATCTAAACTCTGCCTGACAGAGCAACCTGAGGAACAGTTGTCTCTCAGGACCTTCACAGGAATGCCTCCCACAAACCCTGGCTGAACAAGGAAGGCACTGTTACCTGTGGGAGGGCCCGTGGAGGAAGCAGCCAGCCACTGATGAGGCTGCTGAATGAATGATGCGGCAAACTTGGTGCCCTGAGAATTGGATATCTGAGGGGTTGTACTCACTGTCTGGGGAAATGGAGCATTGACCACTTCTGGAGGAGGGTTCACTGTCACTGGGGGACTAGTGAACTGTGGGGAAGTACCTGTGCTGCTAGGGACGACACCACCATACTGCTGTTGAGGAATAAAGGCTGCGTTTGCCTCCTGCCTCCGATACACTGAGGCTGTTGCAGAAAAGGATAGTCCCGACGGTCGACTGCGTGGCTGATACTGCTGCTGGTTAGGGTACTTGTTATACCCTTTCCACTCAGGTTTCTGGGTATTTTGCCCCTGGTCCTTCTTCTGCCTTTTGTTTGGACCTCGGCCATTATTCAGAGAATGGCCTTGATGCTGGGGCTCAGGCTGAGACAGTTTCCCAGATTTGTCAGCTTTCCTGTTCCAGGTGTGTTGCTTACGAGTTTGATACCCGTACGCAGTGAAGAATGCGTCAGCCTTCTCTAGGCTATGACTTTTCTAGCTGCATGCACAGCATAAGGTCAATTATCCCCTCTTGCATGGAAGGAGTTTCATCTTTCTGCATCCACTCATCTAAGTAAGCAGTAAGCCGATCAAGAAACTGAACAGCAGTCTCCTTTTCTTGCAGATGCACCCTCATAAACTGACTCCTGGTGTCAACTGTGAGACCGTACGCTTTGATAAGTGTGGCCTTCATCATCTCATATGTGAGATTATCTCCACGAATTCTGTGGAGAATATTGAGGGCAGGGTCCTCAAACAAGTTAAGAAACTGCAGGGAGAGCACTCGTGGAGCTTGAGTTAGCTGCACCAAATGTGTCTGAAGCCAAGGAGTCTCGCTTGAGCTTCAGCATCTCAAGTTCATCTTTCTCACTTACCTTGCGCTCGGCACGTTCGTGTTCTCGTTGTTCTCGCTCTTATTCACGTTCTTTCTCATTGTTCTCGCTCATGTTCACTTTCTCTCTCTCATTGTTCTCGCTCGTGTTCAAGTTGTTCTCGCTCATGTTCACGTTGTTCTCGCTCGTGTTCTCGTTGTTCTTGCTCGTATTCACATTGAATTCTACGCTCTTCACGGGCATCATCTCACGTTTCTGCTCGTAACTAAACTGAGAGAGCACATATACCTTTATTTGTTGGGGATCGATAAGCCCCATATCTTTGGCTTCCTGTACATATATATTAGTAACCATGACACTAACTCAACTAAGGCTGAGTAGACTGAAGACTGAGTACTGACTGCTGTTTTGCAGAGAAATGCCAATAATCGAAAGTAAAGCATATAAGCACAGGTTGGTGGTGACCAGTTTTATCTAGTTAAACTGGCAAAAAAAAGAAAAGAAAAATGCAACTGACTGGGAAAACTATTACGTACTATTTATTGAAATGAATCAATAACCACAAGTAATATAGTGCCTATACTGTAGACTTTAATGATAAATACCTACGTGTGAGTGTTATCTCGTTAATAACTTTAGAGCTAGGAGTTAATATCCTAGCAAAGTCGCCAGATGTCACGGGGGGATGATGAATTTATGGATTAAAAATGCTAGATGTTACTTGAAAATAGAGACAAGGAATTGACTTGTGAAAATCAAGCAGCAAGTTTTACTTTATGCCGGCTTTCTTCGCCGATTCTCTAAGGACGAGAATTTATGAACTTTCTTAACAGTACACAGCAGAGACTAATTACTCACGTGTGCTGTTTGTAGTACTGTTAGCCTCTCCAGAAAGTGACTACACCCCTGAAAATCAATAACTAGTGCTAATAATAATAACCAGGTTCTTGGCAGTGCTTAACACCTGGTTGGCACAACGGCTTTAAGTTTGATACAAAAGAACTGGCCTAAGTACCAGTTATGAATATTGTAAGGAGTTTGTGCAAACTAGGAGTGGCAACTAAAATAAGCTTAATGTGGAAAAATAAAACACAAGTCTAATTACATTAAGCTCAAAGAAAAGAACTGTAAATTTATTGATTACAGTGAAATAAATTTACGTTATATGAATCTCAAAATGAATTCAAAAGGAGAATTTCACGGTCACTAGTGGACTCATGAATTCAGATAACAAAGGGAATACACTCACTCGCTCATTCAAAAGCTAATTAAACTTAAGCCTAGAAAAACAAACAGAAATACTGGTCAGTGGAGGGGAGCTGAAACGAAAGTCTGGGTGCCTGTGATGAACACCAATGCTGCTATTCGCTCCAAGCCCGCTTTGCCAATCACCGTCTAGGTGGAGATTCAGGAATTCGTTGTACAACGGAGACACTGCTCTACTCTGGGCACAAAACGATCCTATTCTCGCGACGATCCCGAGCTGACTGACTTCAAACTCGGAAGGGAGCAGCGTTGCCAGATTCCCAAGCCCATATTATCGTACAAGACATGTTAAAATTATCGTTTTTTAATCAAAATTATCATACACATTAAACTAAAGCCTTTTCCCCAAATTTATCCTGCTTGGCCGTATTACTACTCCATATACGTACATGAATAATGCACATTGTCTACTTAAGGGTAAGTTTACTTAATGTCTAAATCATTTAGGCTAATGACCTAAGTCTTGCCTGAAACTCAAGGCAGTACTTATTCTACCGAGAGAGGCTAAACCACTTTGAGCAACTACAGTTGCACATGGGTTATAAGTATTCATTTTATGCAATTAGCCTATCTTTCAAATACATGAAATAAATAAATAATAGCATATATTAGGCCTGCCGAAATACAATGGAAAAAAAAAGAAAAACATGGACTAGAGAACCATTCATTATCTCTGAAGGGGAAACAAACTTCAGAAAATGACAAGTGAAGGTGAGTGCACATTTAGGTATTGGAGATGACCAGAAGTCACTGGAAACTAATAAATAGCATATGATATTTATTCCTCACTTGAATGAGCCATGATAAAAACTGCCCTTACAGCCACGACTCAGGGAGCCCAGTGCTCCCACCAGCCACAGGCCAACGGGACCTGAACAGGTGTAGACCTATGACGCTCACACAGAAAACGATACACACGGACAGGAACTCGACACGTGAGTTTGTAGTACGTGGCACGTTCGGCACTTACCCTCGTAGGGAATCCATGTCGCATGTTCATGAAATGTTAGACAAGTAAATCATTAACGAAAATCCCCCGACGTCTTGAGTAAACAATATCGCATTGTTTGAAAGAAATATTGCACAAATACATTATCGCATTATTGTATGCATGGTATCGTACATTGTACATAGTGCCAACTTATCGTATTTGTACGATAATTATCGTACGTTTGGCAACGCTGGAAGGGAGGTACAAGCTGGCCATATTCACAGAAAGTAGCGTGGCCTAACTTTAACAGTCAATGGAAAGACAGTGAACGATGTAGGCTCACAATAAATACTCAGTGAAAGCACTAATATCGTGGATAAGAATGGTCACTTGTGAAACAGTGACAAATGTTCTGAAAACCATCCCGATCGAAGTGAATACAAGGACGGTTGAACTGAGTGATGCCCAGTGGGAATTACAATAGGGTTCATGGTTTTCTCATTAAAGAACAATGTCATGAATTTATATAAATACACTCATGCGAATTCATGACAGTTGTACATGGGCAGATTTTCACCTTCGAGAAATTTATGCGGTAATTTCTTATGTTCCGTGGATAATGAAATGTGGTGTATCTCGTGTAGACTTATTTGTAGATACATTCATTGATGCTTCTATCCGGGGAATCCAATCGTCCTAGTTTGCATAATTTTCATTAAAAATGTGTCATAGTACATCCAATACTTTTTTGTTTTTCTTCTCTGTCCCATTGGATGCTGGGTGATAGGCTAAAATGTTAACCTTTTTGATACTGTATTGTTTACATCATTATTTCTTGTAAGATATCAGATATAAATTCACTTCCATTGTCGCTTATTAGTATTTGGGGTCATGAAGCGACATATTACATTATCTATTAATGTTATTGCTACTGTTTCTGCTGTCTTATCCTTAATTGGGGCTAAAGTTACATAGTGTGAGAAATGATCTATTGCTACGAATAGGTATTGGTTTTTATTATATGATAATGGTAACTTGAGTAAGTCAACCGCAACAACATCTCAAGGCTGATGTGGTACAGGGTATTTACCTATAGGTGCAGGTGTGATTGGGTAGCCTTTGTGTTTTGCACATGATTCACATCTGTCTATATGATTGTTTATATCTTTTCGTAATGATGGCCAGTCAGTGGCGTACCTAATGGGGGGCAGGGGGGGCTGTTTGAAACTGCCCCCCCGGGCCTCCAATTGAGGGGGCCCCCAAAAGCCTTCAAAATTTTTAATTTATTAATATTTAAAAAGATATATTTATCATCCCAACAATCCCGGCTGAGACATTAGATAAGTTTTGAGAATGAGATATCTGGCAACTTGTAGTCATGCGGTAGACATAAACCTTCAGGTACGTTCTAAACACGTCTCACGGTCTCAGTCATCACCTGACATTGAAATCGGTGGGTGCAATGCTGCCGGCTCTTGAAAATTGGCTTTTATAACAAACAACAGTACTATCTACGACTAATTGTGAGTATAAATTACACTGGTTTACAAAAAAAAAAAAAAAAAAATCTGCGGCAAGCATGTGAAGAGGTGTTTTTGACTAATTTTGATATCCTTAATTCAGATTAATAAACAGTTTTGCTCTATCACCTCAAGTTTTTTTTGCTTTCACATATCCCGTTTTTTTATTATAATTCATATATTTATAACATGAGTTTATTTCATATATTAAAATGGCATATTACAGAACGAAACAAAACAAACACAGAATACTGACAGAACTACTGTAAATATTACTCTTACTTGGACATGAACATTTATACAGATCATAGTACTACAGACAGTCAGAAGTGAGTTTTTTGGGACGATCTGGTGTACTTTGCCTCCGGGATGTCGTGCAGGTGCATCCAGCAAAAGTCCTCCATCATGCTGCTGTTCCATTTGTCTTGGTAGTTGCTCTCCATCTTTGTAATATCTTGCTGGAACCTTTCCCCATGTTCGTCACTTACTGCTTCGAGGTTCTGGGGAAAGAAGATGAGGTGGGAGTGGAGAAATTGAATCTTGAGACATTCACCACCCCATATCCTGATATGCCAGCACCAACTCGACACGCTCTTGGTAATCTAGTGCCCGTGTGTTACCAAGGAAGCCATGGCAAACTGACTTAAAAGCTTCCCATGCTCTCAGTTCCTTCAAGGTGAGCTTCTCCTCGAATACCTCATCCTTCAGCACTTCTCGGATCTGAGGTCCGACGAAGATGCCCTCCTTGAGCTTAGCAGAACTGAGAGCTGGGAACAGAGTGCACAGGTGTTGGAAGGCAGCATCATCCTTGTCCATGGCCTTCACGAAATTCTTCATAAGGCCAAGCTTGATATGAAGAGGGGGAAGAAGCACCTTGTTCATGTCCACCAGAGGATTTTCTTGGACACTGTGATTCCCAGGCACGAAAGTGCTCCTAAACCCCCAGTCCTTCTGCGTGAAGTGCTTGGACACAGCCCGACTGTCCCAGAGACAGAAAGCAGCAGTACGAGTACTTCGTCAAGCTTGCCTGCATACCCATACAGAGCCAAATGACCTTGAGGTCCCACAGAGGCTCCACTGGTGCTGCTGGTACTTGACAGCACTAACCACCCCCTCTCACCGCCAGTAAGCTACTGGTGTTCCTAGCCGCACAATGCACATGTTTGACCTTGTCGTGGAGTGTGTTTTAAACCAGGTTCCAAGAAAATAGGACGGTAAATGGATTTTTGGCGAATATTTTGGTTTTAGGTCTATATGTATACATGTACGTATATGTATACATGTATATTTCAAAAACTACAGGTGATGAGTGCAAACGGATTTCGAATCTGAAATCAGCACCCCAAAATTAGGTTAGAACACCTAATTTCATGCTTGCCTCAAATTTTTTGTAAACCAGTGTTATTGGAAATACTTTTTATTGTAATAGAGTATATAAATAGATATTTATTTTTCGTTTTTGTACTTTTATAGAGTTGAGAGGATTACTGGACAATATTATTTTAGAAGTTGCCATAACTGATTTTATGATTATTCTTTACATCGTACTTAACCTTAACTACATTTACACTGGCTTTATACAATAAGGATATATTTACACAGTTGCCTTCATTATTCCCTAAACACTGATATCATAGTACATTAAAATATTGTCATTATGTGATGCAAGAGAGACCTGTTATTATTACGTTTTTCATTTTATTCACACCACCAAAACTACATCATGTATTTTTTCCTGGCTATAATGCTTTGAACAGCTACCAAAAGTGTTTCGAAATTAAAATAACGTTAAGGAATATTAATGGCATCTGTACATACACGACTTGCATAAAAAATAATTCAGTAAATAATAATAATAATAATAATAATAATAGGTGCGGGTAAGGGGATGGGTCTGTTATGTTGTGGCAGGGGTAAACCAGTTCTGCTGTCGGGCCCTGCTGCGGATGTCACTGATTGCATTGCGCAGTTGACCCTTGTGCGGTGTGGTGCGGTGAGGATCTGTCCGTTCTCCCCTTTGGGACTAAGATGCGAATGAATGTGTTTGAATGGATGAGTACATGAGGAGTGTGTCGTCCTGTCTCGGCTACCTCCCTTTCCTTGGGGGAAGCAGCCTAGGTATATAGATAGATAGATTATTATTATATTATTATTATTATTAATCGTAATCATAATAATAATTTCCAGTCAATTTACTATAATATTTGTTGGATTTTGTATTGTAAAGAAAGAATATACTGTATTACCTGCATCTTTGTGTGTTTTCCTCTATCCTGAGATTAGGCTCACAGAATAATAATTGTACACACCTCCCTAACTAATACACTGTTAATGTGACCTGATCTGTTTATATCTTAACTCAGTTGTGCATACAGCTGAATGCTGATTCTTAATCTAGTGGGTCAACTTTGGGCTTTTTTATCAACTGAGTGGTGGAGCATGTTTGTTCACTGCAAATCTTTTTCATCAAATCTCACTAGATGTTGGAGGGGGGCCCTGCAAAGAACCTAGCCCCCTGGGCCCCCAGATCTCTAGGTACGTCCTTGTGGCCAGTAGTATAACAGCTGGGTATGTTTAAAAGTACTGTCTTTTCCCGGATGTCCTGCATGTGGGCTATCGTGTATCGTTCGTAATACTTGCGGTATCTTGTCATTAGGTACCACTGATTGTTTATTATTTCTTTGGCTTTTCGGTTGTCCTGGGTTGATCCTGTATAAGGCATTATTGATTATTGTGAATTGTTCGAGTGATATATGTAGCTTGGGTAATTGTATGTTGTCTCCACTTTCTAACTTGTAAATAACTTTAGACTACGTTGGATCAGGTCTCTTTGCTTTCACGATTTCATCATGATTTGGGATGTTTCCTTTGAGATCTAATGCCACGACATGAATTGTCTTCGAGTTCCTAGATAATGTATCAGCTACTAAATTCATTTTGCCTTGTATATAGTGAATATTTACATTGTAGTTTTCGATTGTACATTTCCATCTTGCTCTCCTCCCAGAGAGGAGTTTTTCTTTGATCATACCCAATAGAGGTTTATGGTAGGTAAATAAATGAATTTCCTAACCATATACCAAATCTCGAAACTTTTGTAATGCAAAGACCACTGCAAGTGCCTCTAAGTCTGTAGTGCAATAATTTTTCTCTGCATCTTTTATTTGTCTCCTGGCAAATGCAATTGGTTGGTTCTTTCCTTTCCTATCTTCTTGTATTAATAAAGCCCCTAATCCTTTAACAGATGCGTCTGTGCAAATTATAAATGGTTTTCTGAAATCAGGATAGGTCAACCATGGTGCATTTGTAAGTTTAATTCATTAAATGCTTGTTTTTGTTCTTCTCCCCATTGGAATAGAGGAAAAGCTATATGAGAGAATTGTTGTAAAAAAGACCTAAAATATCCTGCCAGACCTGAAAATTGTCTAACTTCATGTATAGTAGTTGGTTCAGGGAAGTCTTTCACTGCTTGTATATTATCATCGGATGTATGTATGCCTTCTGGATTCACTGTGTGGCCTAAGAATTTTATTTCCTTAGAGCATAATTTGCATTAAACAGCTTAATTTTTAAACCAGCAAACCAACATCACCAAGTCTTTGTAGGGGTTGGTCAAATTCCTGGAGATGTTCTCTTATGTCATTAGTTGCAATAACTATATCATCAAGACAGACAAATATTCCTTGTCCTAGGATTCCGGACAGTACATAATTAATCAAGCGTTGAAAAGTTCCTGGTACTGTCCTCAATCCCACTGGCCTTCTTGTATTGGTAATGGCTTGTATTTGTGGAGAAGGCAACATGTTTACGTGATTCCTCATCTAATGGTATTTGGTAATATCCGTTAAGCAAATTGACAGTGGAAAATACATTATTTTCTGGTCTAATATTTTGCAGGATGTCACTTAGCAATGGCATGGGAAACCGGTCTGGGATTGTGTGATAATTTAGTTTACGGTAATCTACTACCGCACACATTTCTCCATTTCGTTTGGGCACGAAAAATAATGAGGCATTCCACGGGGAGACTGATGGCTCAGTAATACCAAGTTATAGCATTTCGTCATCACACTGGTTCGCAAGTGTACATTGTGATTGTGGGACTCTATAGGCAGGTAAAAAATAGATTGTGTGGCTGGGTGCACGTTAATCTTGTGATTAATCAGGTTAGTACACCCTAATTGTTCTCCAGATAATGCTACCGTTTGCCGATGTTTTTCAAACAAGTTTAACAAATCAGTGTCTTCATCAAATTCACCTGAGTCAATCAAATTTTCTTTTATGCTTTCTCTATCCATAGATTTTATCTTACTTGTCATTCCAGCTGAAACTATCTCCATCACGGGGATGGGACATTATTCTATATTAACTATACAAGTCCAATTTTTCAACTGTACTTCCCCATTCATGTGATTATTTAGGAACACCTGAGTTTGGCCATCATTATCCACCTGACATAATGCGCTTTCTACTGACAATCCTTTCACTTTACATAATTCTTCTAAGAGAAGAACGGTACTATTCTTCAATTTGCTCTTTATGGTAACTTTCATGTCTGAGTTAGGAGGAATAACTAAATCATTGGTGAGATGGGCGGGAAAAACGGATGAGTCAGTACTGTTACCTCGGTCTCAAGTCCAGGAGGCTTGGTGTTGTGGTGTGAGTGGATCTATATACTCGTCTGTTTGTGTATTTCTGTTTAGGCTTTAATATTTCCAATTAATTTTGGTTCTGTTTTACTGATCGGTGAGAAATCTGATGGTATTTCTTCTATGAATTCATTATTAAAGTCTATTCCATTCATTTGTGGTAGTAAAATTTTTTCTGTTCTCATTGATCTTAAGCCCAGCAATATGTTAGCTTTTATTGCTAAGTTTTCAACAATATAGAAAAATGCAGAAGTTGGTCTTGTAGTCCCTGTAAAACTGATGTTTAACCTTATCATGCCTTTTACTGTAATTTGTTTGCCATCTACTGCATATAAGTCTAAATCAGATTCTTCAAAAAAAAAGTTACTTTCTTCTTATTTCTAAAAATCCTATCTAATTCTTCTTGTGTTATTAAATTCACTGGAGATCCTGCATCCAAGAATAAAGAAACGTTTTGACTTTCGCATACAGTAAGATACACTCACTTCCCAAAATTCCTCCTATGTGAATTTTAGATTTGACTTTCTCTACGATTTATCGTTTTTTGTCGTGGGTAGTCCTTCCCCCGATTTTAATATGGAAATTAGTTTTTCTATTGTCTTACAATTGCTGGTCCAATGACCATGGGACCTATAATGTCTACAATGTGGGTCACACCCTTGCGCATTTTGTTTATCTTCTTTTGTTTGATAAAGCATTCATTCTTTGTGTGCCCCGGGCTTGCACAATAATAACATAAAATGGACCCATCTCCCGAATGTGATCCTCGAGAGGACTCCCCATAGTTAGTGGTATTTGTGGCGCGGCTTCGGCTCAAACTGCAAGCAAAGTTATGTGGCCGCCTGTTGCCTGGTGTTTGAGATTGCTGCCTCGAAGTGTTCAGTTGTTTGTTCTGTCTGTTTTCGGGTTGCGACCGATTTTGTTCTTTGTTTGGGGTAGCTGTAATTGTTTTCACGGCTGATACTGTGTCTGTCATTTTCATTCTGTTAGCATCTGATTGTTTTTCGGTCAGCCCTGCTACAATTCATCTCTACCTCGTTCACAAAAGCAAGCAAGCACATTCTTGGGGTGTAAGAAACCGTCTTAGCGATTTTAAAGACCCTATCAGGTAATTTACACAAGGCAGCTACATAACCAATGATGTCTACAACAAGCACTGGTGACATCTTTCCAACTTCTGTTATCCAGTTTGAGTTTTCTAATGTAGCTAACAATGTTCTTTTAATTGTGGAAACATCTGCTATGGTTTCACTTAGATCATGATTTGTTGTATGTTCTCTTACGAGATCCACAATCTTATATAATTCTGGGATTATCCCTGGCAAAAAGTTTATACCTCCAGAGAATTTCTTCAGGAATTCTACCTTAAACTCATCATATGTCCTAGCTCGAAGAAGCTTACCTGACCTGAGCAAATCACCTGCCGGACACCTTTCTTGGTTAATCCAGGAGGAAAATATTGCTATTTTCTCCTGTTCATCTGTTACATGTCTCTCAACAAATAATAGTTCACAATGGTTGATGAGTGACATTACATCAGTGCAGTCTTTATCTGTGCTTGAGAATTCTGGGATGTTTTTATCCTCATGATTAACATAAACATGAGGAGGGGATGTTTGATTTGTGGCATTGCCTTCGTTATTCATTTTGGTTGGTTGTTTTGTTAGGTTCACTTGGAGTTCTTTATTGTTGTGTGAAGGAATAGTGGAATAAGTTTTTCCTAATCTATGTAGTCTGTTTAGTAAATTTTCATAGATATGTAATGCAGAGCTAAAGTCTTCACTTGCTACATCAGAGGGAGTTTCCCAATCATCTAGAAATGATGTATTTGTTTCTTTATCTTTGTTGAGAATTTTGTAGGGTGGGTGTGTTGTCCTGTTCTTCTCCTGATTGTGGATCTGCAGTGGCCGCTAACTGTGTATGATGTGGCACTAACACGGGCAGTGTCGAAAATATTCCCGTCTTATCACTCAGCTAAAATAAACTCATCTGGCTAGGGTATGGTGTTATGGAACACTTATTTTATGTATATGTTAACTGAATAGATCAGTAAATGAGTAGTAATAAATGAAAGATATTAAGTATATAAATGTATATAAATATGTAAAGGAGGTGATTGTACCTAATTTAAAGCACTGGGAAGAAATAAGTAAAAAGTATAATCACCCACTTGAGACAGATGATGTCACTCTTTGAGACTTACAGATGTATTGATACAAGATGTCGCTCTCGGAGAGTAAGTGTAGTGTTCATAGATGAGCTCACTCTCGGAAACTCCAGGACTGTGTTGATAGATGATGTTACTCCCGGAAATTCCAGGGCTTGGTGATCTCAGTATTGATTGCAGTATGAAATAGCCTCAGTCATAGTCGAACCTCACCATACAATGTCGAATTCCCACTCAATAACTGTTATGAATAAATGAGTATGAGTAAGAATGTGTGAGTAAAGATAAGTAACAAGCAGTGGGTGAGAGGTGCGTGGTGTCAGACACACATTGATTGATGTGACGTCGTCTCAACAAACGAGCACAGTAACGTTGACTTCCCATACTTTGGTAGTTGTGGTGACTACATGAGTAGCGATGAGTAACTTCAGTGAAGATGGATGAGTAAGATGAGTGGTCAATGTGGGTATTTGGTGGTGTCGTCTTGACCTCTTCACTCCTGCGTCAGCGTGGTGATGGAGACGGAGGTGGGGGGCAGTTGTCGAGAGGAGGGTGAGTCGTGTCTCGCTCTTGGTTTGCTTGATTTGTGTTTCTTTCTCGCTGTATTATTGATCCTTTCTTATTGTGATTTACTCGTTTTGGTGTATACTCGCTTGTGGTTATATGATTGTAGAAATGATGCCTTGTAAGCATTGTTTCGTACGTTTGTGCCACCACAAATAAAATGTGAGTCTGAGATTGATTATATAGTAGTCACGGCCGAGTAAATAAGTAGGGAGTGACTTCAGTTCACGTGTAGTCTGTGACAGGAGGAGTTAAAGATGAATACTGTGTCTTGAATGTAGTTTATTGTCTTCAAAGGGAAAGTTTAAGTTGAACACTGTGTGTATTATACAGGAGCGTATATATACTATCTAAGATCAAAGGGAAAGTTTAAGTTGAACACTGTGTGTATTATACAGGAGCGTATATATACTAGCTAAGTTCTCGCTGGACCCCTCTTCTCTTTACCACCTCTCGCTTCTGTAGCTAGCCCCCTTCTGGCTCTCTAATTCCTCCTTTCTTGTCTACGAGGGCTTGTGTCACGTGTATTGGCCGTGTGTACGGGTTCTAGTAGCTTGTGTGTATCTGTGTGTATGTAGTGCTTCCACTGCATCTCTGGCATTCCTTTGCTTAAATCTGGCAGACACATTTCCTGTTCCCACACCTACTTTATGATTTGTGTTATTATAATATGGAGTCTTAACAACTGCACTTGTATTTTGACATAGTATTTAATTGTAGGTAAACATATTATATGCAACATCATTGCTCATTAGCACAAACTGACAATGGGCATGTGTCTACTGATAAGTAGCTGACGAGTTGAAAGAGAGAGTCGAGGTGGTGGAGCAGGCTGCATGTTGTCCATTAATGAGAGATGGGGTATCCTATGTTTGTTGTTATCTAGTGTGTAATCAATTGTCTATAATTACAGATAATAAAAACTAAATAGGTTTATTATTATTCAGGATACAGGATATCATTGACACCTAAATAAACATACTGTAATGGCTAAGAATCATTGACTGTTGGAGTAAAAAACGTGACCCCACTTCATCCCCTTTCTCTTCACGTGCCAAGCTTCCCCTCACCCATATACTCTCCCCTTCCCCCTACATGGCGCCATTTGTGAGTGAATTTGCCCACTATTTCTGAATCACAGCTCAACTTGTATCGTGGTTCACGTTACAAGATAATAGAAGATTTTTTTTTTTTTTTAACTCAGA
The DNA here is from genome assembly GCF_032717465.1 of Coenobita brevimanus. NCBI lineage: Eukaryota > Metazoa > Arthropoda > Malacostraca > Decapoda > Coenobitidae > Coenobita > Coenobita brevimanus. The sequence goes on along the minus strand of NC_136961.1, from coordinate 21,779,834 downwards.
TTTTATAAATAATAAAGTACACAGCTCATTATCCCAATCACACAATATATATTAGCCAATATCACAGCATAATACAATGACCACATAATAATTTAAAACTGCACACAGGATGAAGCTTGGCGATTCGAAAAATTGTTGGGTATGTACACACGAACACACACACATGCGCCGTTGCCATGTTAGCCATATCCCGTGACCAGGTGGACCAGGTGGAACTCTTGTTGAATGTATTTCGCTGGCACTGTCAACACACTGGGGCCAACGTACATATATGTCACTGGCATGGGGCAGATTAACTCATGCTCTGTAAATACTGTTTTGTATTTTCAGTGAGTCTACATTCTTTCCATCTGTGGATGTACCTTCAGTCCTCCCAAGCGTTACTGTTATGAAACATGAAAATGCCTAAGATAAGAAGTGAGGGGTGGGTGGGGAATATACTGCTAACCTTAGAATTTCTTCAGTAGTCGCAAGACTATAAGAATAACTAAGTGATGCCTATTAACCATCAGAGATATGACCTCCACGGTTATATGTTCCACTCAGCTGACTAGGAAGTTCATTGACTGTATATAATAGGACTAAATTAAATTGCATTAGTTGTTTTACTCACTGACAATCATTATTTTTTAATGTAATTTCGTCTATTTGCACTACATTCTTCCAGAGCATATAATTTCTCGATTAGTTCAAAACTACACTAGCAGAAAATCCTCTTCAAACTCTACATGATTGTCGCAAGATTTGTCTTCAGTATTTTTTATTTTGTGTGCACTGAAATTGCCACACAGAACTAAATAGGGCCCCTCTATCATCCAACATATCCACAGAGAGAGAGAGAGAGGAACACACACACACACACACACAGAAGAGGGCACGCACACACACACACACACACACACACACACACACACACACACACACACACACACACACACACACACACACACACACAGAAGAGGGCGCACACACACACACACACACACACACACACACAGAAGAGGGCGCACACATACACACACACACACACACACACACACACACACACACACACACACACACACACACACACACACACACACACACACACACACACATCAGAATATTACCTTTGATCCTCTTCACTACTCTGACGTACCATAATACATTTTTGCTAACATCAGATGGTTTATTTAGGTAAAGGGGAATTGGTACCAGATGAGTTATATAACTTCATTTAACCTTTCCGCTGCAAGCACCTTCTTCCTGCTAAGTATATTTGTGTTCGTATATAAAAATATAAAAGTCGTTTTAGTACAGGGATCAAGGAATCTTTACCTGGAGTATATAATAAGTGACTGTTGCAGGAGTGGCGATGCTGGCTGATGCTGAAAGATTATGGCTTGGCCTGGGTTTATCCTGCCTCCTGGTCCATGCTCGCCTGTCTCGCTACCGTGGTCAGTACACAGGTTTGTGTTTAACATACTCATGTTCTTATGACTCACTCAGCTGAATGAAATCATTTGGCACCAGTTAATATAACATGCTATGGATTTTCCAGCCATACCAGTGTTAATGGAACCATTATCAACACTTTGTTGTCCTTATGGTTCAGCCTCACCTGAATATTTGTCTGACATTAGCTTGATTAGAATACACTGATATTTCCAGACCATGATAGGGTTAATTGTGCAAGTATTAAAACTGTACGGCATCTCTTTTTTTCACTAAATCTGATATAATCGTCTGGTATTAGGTGGGACAAGCGACCAGAGTAACTATGACCAACAAAGCGCCATCCGTGCCAGTGTTAGTACTTCCAGGATTCTGTTTGCCTTTCAAACATCTTAAATTGTTAGTATGGACGTTCTAAAGCCGACTGTCACCATACAAGAACTAAATAAAATTTATAATTACACATGCAAAGCAGATTGGTGCGAGAATTCATTAATTACTCGTCCCCGCCCCGGAGGTGCTAGGGGACGGGTATTGTTTTCACTCGGATTATCTGTCTGTTTGTTTGTTTGCCTGTCTGTCTGTTATCAACTTTACATGGAAACCACTGGTGCGAGTTTGACTAAAATCACAGGGATGATTGGCTATGACATTCTGTACACCTGTTTAAATTTTGGACCAAATTGGGCCAAAGCTCAAGCTTTAGGCCCAAAAAATGTAAAAAAAAGAAAAAAAGGAGGGTAGGCGTTAAAATAGTTTTTTTCGCCATGACTCCTTTCAGATTCGTCATATCGACATGAAACCAAAACCAAAGGGTGCATCTTTCAGACCTGCATCCTATAAGATGCCTCATTACATCAGGGGGTTCACCCCACAGTAAGAGGAAGGGGGGTCAAAGTCAGGTGGGTCGGGCCTAAAATGTCATATGGGCATAAAATTAGTTTTCACCCGATTTATTCCAAATTTGATGTATGACATCTTTGACTAGATATGCTGTTGTGTTTATACGTCAACACTAAAATGACCGGCGGGGACGAGTTTGCTGTGTCTGGCATCGCTTCTTGTTCATTCTTGCATTCATATGAGGCAAACGCTGCAGTGCTTATAGTATACTCACCCTCCGACTCCATCCACAAAGCCCTTTATGCAGCCCTTCAGACAGCGACTCCCTCCTCTAAATATTTCACAAGAGACGATCGACCTGCTACAGCCATGAGTTTCGTGGCCTTCCCCTTGGTCTCCTACACCTCAGGTTACCTGTATCAGAAATTACCCGGTAAGCAGGTTCAACCTAAGGAAAACAGGCCACGTGCCACTATAAATGGAGTTGGTGCTGATGTATTATGTGTGCAACAGACCTCGGTTCAGTCTCACGTAGTAGTCACTCCTTACACACCCGTTTGTTGTACAGTCGCCCCAAGAAGTGATGGCAGAGTATCCAAAAGATTTTGGTCTGTGATAATGCACATACTTTTCCTTACATCTTTGCAAGATTAACTCTATTTTGTATAACTATCATAGAAATCAATAAGTAAATGCCAAAGTAAACGTACATTTATAAATTGTAGGAATTAATTCGTTTGTTAATAGGAAATCTTCAAACAGAACTGACTGAAATTTCAGTACTATAGCTCAGGTACAGTCAGGCGGGGTTTAAATCTAGTATGATAACAATCAATAATTATTTTGTTATTATCATAGGTGTGAAAAGAAAGGACCTTCAATAAACAATTAAAGCCAGTTAATGTTATTTATAAAATAATTTGTTTGAATACTAGTGAATAATTTAACATCATCTATTTCCATTCGTGTTGCCTCCATGGAGGATGACAGAAAGCGGGAACGTGGAGTAAGTTTATTGGCTATTTCAAACGGCTCATTGAGAGGCACGAATGGAACCTAGCTGTTGCTCCAAGACATGAAGTTATTGCACTGCATTTAGCCAGTTTCCCTTTAAGAAAAATCTGTAGAAGACTTAGTATATGCCAGAGGACTATCAGTGATATGAAATAAATTAAAAAGGAACCTCGAAAATTTGTCGAGAGTCAGAGCTACTTGGATCGTATGCTAAATTTGTGCCACAGCCTAATAACCTCAATGTCTGAAGTCCGAACGATTGACAAGAATAATAAAACACATCCGGTCGTCAGAAGCAGGACAAACTGGTTTAATTAGAAAGATTACACAGAGTAAAAGATCAAGAATGTGACTTTGCATGCAAGAATTTTAGAACTCATGTTTTGGTCCTTTTTTTTTTGTTTGATGTATGAGAAAAATGTAAAATCTGCCATATCTCCCTACTGCTAAAATAATTCTTTGTCAGTTGGGAATAAAGTAACTTACTATAATTATTATGCCGAAGAGACGACAAGGAATGAGGGACAAACAGGTATACCCTTTACCACAGGCAGGGTATCGTTACTGAAAATTATTTCATTGTTGTGGCATCCTTATTGTTGCTATAACAGCACCACAGCATTTGAAAATGAAGTGGTGTATTGCTTTCAGAAGAACTGGCCTTCGAAACTAGAACATCTGTACTTGAAACACTGGGACATCAGTGCACTACGAACATGAGGTAGATTTCGCGCCTTGCACGGAGTAATACAGTACATTACACATTCAGATCGGGAAAACGTATCTTACAGTGTTAACTTCTAATATACCATTGCCTCATGTGATTCATTTTACATAATACTATGCGTGATATATTTTGTATTTTCTTCATATGAATTGATGAAGACAAAATTTTTACCTTATTTTCACTGTTTCCTTGAATGCCTAGAAGTGCAGAGTGACCATAGCAATCTGAAAATCTGCCATCACTTCTTGGGGTGACTGTATCAGTGATATCCTACGTTCCTGCAATGGCACTTAGTACTAAACAATTTAATTCGCCACTCATGCCACTTTTGGTGTCCATGTCTCACAGATATAAACTAAGACAGCTAGCGAGCACTAATACCCTAACCCTTCGACCTCAGCTATATTTTGACTCAAACACTGGTGACATTCGCAAAATCGCTGGTTTTCAAGACCAAAGACATAACAATCCTTCATCATTCCACGGATATCACATGAAGGCTAGGAGTTGGAACTGAGGAATAAGGAGGTGATGAATAGGAGTCGCTTCTGGTGGCGCATACTGACCGTGTCCGGAGTGCGGGCTAAGGTAACGTTTCCTCGTCACTGTCACTTCCCCACGTGCACAGTACACAGTGGGGTGCGAGGGAGAGGCAAAAAGAGCAATGAACTTGGCTGTAGCTGCACTTCAAACATAAAACATTTATCAACCTAAAACACTTACAGAATAATACTTATAACCTCACTTATAACGTATTTTTGTTGGAGTAGTTTTTCACTAATTATGCAGTTTGCTTCTCTAATTTTATACACAAGTGAAAACATACAAGTCACTTCCTTACATTTCTGTGTTCTTGGCTATGCTTTTCGAAAGCCTTATTTCTTTTTTGTATATCATTAGCTCAGTTATATCGAGGCACTTTTTCTATTTATACTGTACACACTACGGACAGTGTGAAGAGAGCGCTGGATGCGAGAGAGATATCTGTTGAGCATGGAAGAGTGGCTGTGTGTGACAGAAATAAATGGAGAGAAATTGTGAATGAATAAGTGATGACGCAGCCCTGAGGGGATATTCTCCCGCATTTGGTCTGATCAGCTAGTCAGGTCAGGTGCGGGTAAGGGGATGGGTCTGTTATGATGTGGCAGAGGTAAACCAGCTCTGCTGTCGGGCCCTGCTGCGGATGTCACTGATTGCATTGCGCAGTTGACCCTTGTGCGGTGTGGTGCGGTGAGGATCTGTCCGTTCTCCCCTTTGTGGCTAAGATGCGAATGAATGTGTTTGAATGGATGAGTAAATGGGGAGTGTGTCGTCCTGTCTCGGCCACCTCCCTTTCCTTGGGGAAATCAGTCTAGGTATATAGATAGATAGACACACTATTTACACACACTATATATTATATGCGCTATTTGATAAGCCACACACAATTATGCTTGGTTATGAACCAATGATAACTGAAAAAGCACACCTGGCAGGGGTGATGCAGGGTGCACCAGCAAATAGTGTGTAGACTATGTGGCTCACTCAGCAAATATTTCCATCTTGACTTTCGCCCTCCTCACCTTCCTCGTCACCCTGAGGCTCCTCAAATGACAACCCTGATTCATCAAAAGGATAGGGAGATGCAGGGTAGGCTACAGGATCACTGGGGTCACTCTCCAGCGCGAGTGTGATGAAGGGGGGAGGAACTCAGACAAGTTGGAAATACAGCTCATCTTCCACATGCTTGCATCGTTCCCAAATGACTAAACTTTACAACTCGCAGCCACTCCAACGCCTGGGGAAGCATAGTGGTGTTAAAAAAAAAAAAAAAAGGTGGTAGATTCGGATATAAGAAGGAAAGCACTGTCGAATCAGTCTTACTTTCGGGGTTCTCCCAGAACTCTGCAAGCGTTGGACCTATCTGATACCCAAGGTGTACGGGTTGAAGACGCAAATTTTCATCCTTCTGTCTAAATAATGAGAACGCCAAATACCCGAGCTGAGTGAGCTCGTAATCCCATAGGCCAGACTATTGCAGCAAAAAACCTCAGTGTTTGACGTACTGTTGGTATGGACCACACTACCAAGATATATGAGTCTTTCCAAGATTCCCACATTCTCACCATGTGAATGAATAGACTGAACCTGAAGATACGGTGAACAAACACCATGTCTTCTCAGGCAGGATGATGCTAGTCCACCAAATGGCATCTATGATTGCATGTAATACCCTGATCATGGAATCACTCCTCGCTTTGATCCGTTCCCCTAGGATGCCACTAACACCTGCTGCTCTACCTATCCACTGCCTTGTAGATTTCATCTACAGAAGGCACGGTATCATCAGTTGGTGGGAAAGCAATCAGTGGTTGTACACCAGGCAGTGGAAGTACTCCACTGGTAAGTTGAGCCGTATACAGCTCATCACCAACACGAGCGGTTCATCTGCCATCAAAACATAGTCAGTATGTGACAAGGGTCTGGTAAGCAAGTCGAAGGTCATTTGTATGAAAGTGGCCTTACACCTACTCAGAAATTCCCTGACATACCTCACCTCTTCCCAATGAAACTCATATTACAGCACAACTAATGCATATAGATTTTTTTTTTTTTTTATTATGCGATACTTCAGTTTGCAATATTTACTTGAAGTTCATTTTATTATGGGGACTCTATGATTTTCTGGGGTGGAATCACCAGCCATTAAGAGGTGCCACAATCTATAATATGTACGAGTATTGCAACCACTTGTGAGGAAACAGCGTTATATAATTTACACTGGTGTGGAAGATAGGTCATAGACGATATTCCTTGAAGTTATATGACAAGGGGTCTATGTATGGGCTTGACCTCCCTGGCAAGGAGAGATTAAGAAGATTTATGACCTGGGTTGCAGTTCGAGGGGCCTGCAAGAAGAGGCTTTGGTCGTAGGGAACATTACTGTTTGATGAACATCCAGTAAAGAAGACCCCGGTACAAGGGAAGATGTCTCAAAATCCCTACTTGAATGGCTAACATCATTGGACGTTATCCTTCTAAATATGAAGATTTTGCATCATTTAATAAGATTCATCACCGATATGTGTATTCTGGTCGTACGACCGACTTTTTTTGGAGTGCCACCCAGTATGTTAAGCTTTGGCCCATATTGAATATTGAAGGGAAAAAAAAAAAAACACTGAGTAGCAAAGTGATTGTAGAAATATTTCCCTCTGAAGGAGGTACCCTGTGTGTTGCGGTATATGCATTCTTCCAGGGAACGTTTAGTGCTGGTTCAATGCAGTTTAATAACCCAGGGATTTGCTCCAGTTTTCTTGTCAATAGTCTTTACTGTTAATAAATTAAATGGTACTGCATTTAACCTTTTATGTACAGCTATAATGTAAATACATGTATAAATACTTGAAATGCCAGGAATATTCCATGTACCTGACTGCCCATGCATACTATGGTGACGTGGAAAATGGAAGAAGTTATATCTTAATGTAGGTAAACTGAATACTTAGCTTTAGGCCCGTGTCCCATATTCAAGTTCATCTTCGAGAATGGCCCCGATCACCACGATCTTACCCTCGAGGTATGATCTTGGTGAAATGCCACGATCATACCTCAAACAGTAGGCCAATATGGACATTTCAAGAAGCACTCACGTTAGTGCTATGACACACAAAGACATTGCTATGACATCCCACAAAACCCAACGAAGGCGTCACGTTATCCTGACGACACACTACGATCATCCCTCAGTTAAAAAATTACAGTCACTTTGACTCCACATCACACCAAGATATCGCCACGTAGCCAGTCGAAAGTTGTCGTAGCGTGTCTTAGGTATAACTTTGCCTGTCGTAGGTATAACTTCGTGTGTCGTAGCAGGTCTTCGGGATTCGATCTCCAAGTTATTGTTACAACACGTCAAGTCACACCTAATGACAAGCTACAACCTATGACAAGCTAAGACACGCTAGGTCACAGTTAAGACATATGACGTACTGTCACGGCATGTCACGTTAATTCCTTGTTGGCGCTAACACGCCGACAATTTTTGAACATTCCAAAAATTGTCGTAGTGCACCAAGAACCGCAAAGAATGACCAAGTTCTCCAGGTCATCGCTACGTAATCGCCAAGTCACGCCAAGTTACTCATGACGACATGCAGCGACACACAAAGACATGAAGATCGTGGTGCGTTGTGGGAAAGTTCCCACATAGGCTTTAGTTTTTATTTTAGACAAAGATTAACTTGTTCAGTTAGAGCTTCCTTAAAAATTTCATGAAGTAATTCATTGTATTTAAGTAGTTGTAATTAACTAATATTTGGCATCTCTGAACCAGTGAAAGTGGGAGATTGGCCATTTTTCAGTTAGTTCCTAATTCAAGCAGCACAATGTACAGTTACCGTCACTTCTAATGAGTACAGTGGGTGGTATGTTTGGTTCAATGTGGCACCACTGCGTTTGTTTACATCGTAGTAATAGGAAGTGAATGGGCAGGCCCGGTAGAGCTTTCCCTCCTCTACAATATCCAGTACTCACAGAAACGATGTTCTATCAAGTGACTTTAAGTCATACTCTGTCTGCAAATACAAGTGTTTGCCACGTATGTATAGTGGAAGGTAAAGAGAAAATCAAATAGTAATGCCATTGGATCCCATTGTTTCTCTGACAGATGACTGTGAGGCGTGGTGGAACGGAGGGGAGGAGGGACAAGTAGTGGGGGAGCATGTATCGAAACTTTGTCGTGTTTCGTGAAGAATGATGAAGGGTGTAACTGTGCAGATGTTCTGCGGTGATGTGTACCTCCGTATGCAATAACGTGTATTCGATGAATGTTGGAGTCCTAATGTTCGTCATACAGTGTGGTGAACAACTGAAGTTGAGCATAAATGTTAGAAGGTGTGATGTTCGATGTCTCAACATGTGGTTCACCTGAGTCTAGTGAGTGTGCGACTCAACTGCCGTAACATTATTGTGGTTGAACCAGGGTGGTCATAAATGATTTATGATTATGCATGTGACTTAACGGTCATGCGATGTTGTGCATCATCCTGTCTGTCTTATTGTGAGGAAAAACAATCATTATATTTGCAAACCATAGTATAAGTAGATGTCCTATTGCATAAGATATAGCTACTTTGAGTGTTGGACAGCTATTCACTTGTGCTAAAATGTTGTGGACATGATACACATGGATCACGCAGAGGTAATGAGATACCGTATTTGCATAATGAATGCATGTCTTGTATTATGATAATTGAAATAACGGTGTTATGGGTGTGATGGGTGTGATGGATGAGAGCTAGGAGGATTAGGTGTGGCAGGGAGGTTTTGAAAGTGAGTTGGATAAAAGAGAGAAAAAGATAGAGTATCAGGAGAAATTGAAAGATGAGTGGAACGCAGTGAAAGATCGGGAAAATGGCAGTGTGGAGGAGGAATGGTAGTTATTTAAGAGTCCTGTGGTGGGGCATGCAGAAGAGGTGTGTGGCGTGAGACGTGTGGGTGGTGGTGTAAGAAAAGGAAGTGAATGGTGGTGCGAGGAAGTAAGTATGGCTGTGGCTGAGAAGAGACGTGCATGTGAAGTGTGGCTGCAGAGGAAGGATGAGATGTCATATGAAAGGTATAAGGAAAAGAGGAATAGAGCGAGAAGGGCTGTGCGTGATGCTAAAGTGGCAGCAGATGAGAGGTAGGGTAGGTGGCTGACAGAGAATTTTCAACAGAATAAGTAGATGTTTTAGAAGGAAGTGAAAGGGGTGCGAAAGGGAGAGTCTGGGAATGACGAACGAGTAAAAGCAGAGGATGGAAGGATGTTAATTGAGATGGATGCAGTAAGGAAGAAATGGGCAGAGTATTTTGAAAGATTGTTAAATGTAGAGGAGGAAAGGGTGTCTGAGATTGTGGCAGATGGAAGGGTGCAAGGAATAAATGTGTTGGGAGAGTTGAATGATTCTTTGATCACGAAGGAGGAAGTGGAGAAGGCAGTACAGGAGATGAAAACAGGGAAAGCTGCAGGTATGGATGGGTGTGCTGTGGAATGCCTGAAGGGTGGTGGAGTGACTATTGTTGACTGGTTAGTAAGATTGTTGAATGTGTGCTTTGTGAAAGGTATGGTGCCAATTGACTGGGCAAGTGCTTGTGTGGTCCCGTTGTATAAAGGAAAGGGTGATAAGTATCAATGTACTAGCGTTAGGGGTATAAGTCTGTTGAGTGTTGTAGGTAAGGTGTATGGTAGAGTGTTAATTATGAGAGTTAGAGAGGGTACAGAGGGAATGATTGGTGATGAACAGTGTGGCTTTAGGAGAGGGAGGGGATGCTTGGATCAGGTGTTTGCGGTGAGATAAGTGTGTGAAAAGTATTTAGGGAAAGGCAAGGATGTGTTTTGGGCATTTATGATTTAGAGAAAACGTATGACTGAATTGATAGGGAGGCTTTGTGGACTTTTAAGATTGTATGGACTTGATGGTAGGTTACTAAAAGGGGTGAAAACTTTTTATGTAAATAGTAGAGCGTGTGTAAGAGTGGGAAATGCTGTGACTGGTTTCCTTTGAGAGTGGGGCTGAAACAGGGATGTGTGATGTCGCCTTTGTTGTTTAATATTTACATGGATGGTGTTGTAAGGGAGGTGAATGCAAGAGTTTTAGGTGGAGGTCTGAGTCTGGTGGTGAATGTTGGTGGTGGAGAGTGGAATCTAAAGCAGCTGCTGTTTGCATATTATACTGCACTGGTGGCTGATTCAGAGGAGAGATTGAGACAGTTGGTAGAGGAGTTTGGAAGGGTGTGTGAAAGGAGGAAATTGAAAGTAAATGAGAATAAGAGTAAAGTGATGAAGTGTACGAGGTTGGTAGATGGTAGGGGGATGAATATAGTTTTGAATCGCGAGTTGCTTGAGGAGGTAGAGTGTTTTAAATATCTAGGGTCACATGTTGCTGTGGATAGAAGAATAGATGCAGAAGTGAAGTTTAGAATAAATGAAGTAGGAAAGGTGCTGGGAGGAATGAAAAAAGTGTTTAGATGTCGTTTGCTTAGAATGGATGTAAAGAGAAGGCTGTATGAGGGTGTTGTTGTACCAAGTGCATTATATGGGGCTGAAACATGGAATAAGGTTTTAGCAGAGAGGAAAAGTTTGAATGTAATGGAGATGAGGTGTCTGAGGAGTATGTGTGGAGTGACGCGTATGGATCGAGTGCAAAATGATGAAGTGCAAAGGAGAACTGGAGTTGTTCGGGAGATGGCTGATAGAGTTGAGCAGAGGATGTTGCGATGGTTTGGGCATATGGAGAGAATGGATAATGAGTGATTGGTGAAAATGATAACTAGATCTGATGTGAGAGGTGTAAGACTGAGAGGAAGACCACGAATAGGATGGATGGACAGTATGAAGAGAGTGCTGGATGCGAGAGGGATGTCTGTTGAGCAAGGAAGAGTGGCTGTGCGTGACAGAAATAAATGGAGAGAATTGTGAATGAATAAGTGATGATGCAGCCCTGAGGGGATATTCTCCCTCATTTGGTCTGATCAGCTAGTCAGGTCAGGTGCGGGTAAGGGGATGAGTCTGTTATGATGTGGCTGGGGTAAACCAGCTCTGCTGTCGGGGCCTGCTATGGATGACACTGATTGCATTGCGCAGTTGACCCTTGTGCGGTGTGGTGCGGTGAGGATCTGTCCGTTCTCCCCTTTGTGGCTAAGATGCGAATGAATGTATTTGAATGGATGAGCAAATGGGGAGTGTGTCGTCCTGTCTCGGCTACCTCCCTTTCCTTGGGGGAAGCAGCCTAGGTATAAAGATAGATAGATAGATTATTTCATTAGTCTGGATAGTTGTGACAACATCCACAGACATTCATCATCGTATATTATATTCTCTTTAAAACATTCATATATAGTTTTCATACAAGTAATGCACATTCAGGCCCTCCTTAGCTCCGGACGTATTAGGCTATTTAATCGTGTGTCTACACCCACATACTGTTCATGCAGAGGGAGCAATATTTCCGCTACCATGTATGTCTGTCCGTTGTCTGCCATTATAACACAAGGTTTTAGTATGTGGCCACGGCAACAAAAAATACTTCCTTGGCGTGGTACTGCTGGGAGAGATTAATCTGCGTATAGTCGACGTGTCTGTGTGCAGGGAATCTGGTAATACACTTCATCCACTTATTCACACTCTTGCCAAGATAGCAGCCAAAGTTGCGATCTTGGTGACAGTACTGACTGACCATTGAACACACATTCACCTTCCCGCAATATGAATAAGATCCTGTTTTCAGCCAATAGAAACATTAAGTCATACAGTGAACAGTGCAATTTTATGTGTAGAGTAAGGAGTGATTTATGCACCGTGTCATCATACGTCATACAGTATGGCGGAAGTAGTGGAAGCAATGAAGAAGATCAAGTTAGGAAAGGCCCCAGGAATTGATGGAGTGTTTGGTGAAATGCTGAGGTATGGGGGTGAGATTATTGTGGAATGGATATGAAAATTGTGTAGATTGGCTTGGGAAGAAGGAAGGGTTCCAGAGGACTGGAAATCAGGTATAACTGTTCCTTTATACAAAGGAAAAAGGCAGAGAGAAGTATGTGGTAACCATAGGGGTATTTGCCTTCTCAGTGTGACTGGAAAATATATGGTAGAATACTCATTGATAGGCTTAGGCATATGACAGAGGAGCTAGTTGGAGAAGAACAAGGGGGATTTAGGAAAGGAAAAGAGTGTGTAGATCAGATATTTGTTCTAAGATGTTTAGTTGAGCAGTATCTAGAGAAGGGAAAGTGTATGCTGCCTTCATGGACTTGGAGAAAGCTTGTGATAGAATAGACAGGCAAGGTATGTGGAAGGTATTAAGAATATATGGAGTGGAGGGGAAATTGTTGAGTGCTGTGAAGAGTATGTACGAAGGAGCTAGGGCTACGGTGCGAGTGGATGGTGAGCTGAGTGAGTTCTTTGATCTCAATGTGGGACTGAAACAGGGGTGTGTAATGTCTCCATGGCTGTTTAATATATATATGGATGGGGTTGTAAAGGAGGTGCAGGGTAGGGCAGTGGATGTGGCGGTGGCTCTAATGAATGAGGGTGAGATTTGGAAGATTCCGGTGTTGCTGTTTGCTGATAATACAGTATTGTTGAGTGAAGATGAATGAGAGTTGCAACGTTTGGTGAATGAATTTGGGACAATGTGTAGGAGGAGGTAGCTGAAAGTTAATGTAAACAAAAGTAAAGTTATGGTGTTTGAGAGGAATGAAGTCACAGAATGTACAGTGAGGTTGGATGGTGAGGATATGGAGAATATGAGTGCATTCAAGTACTTGGGTAGTGTGATGAGTAAGGATGGAACTTTGGAGGATGAAATGCGTGAAAGGGTACAGCAGGGAAGGAAGGTTGTGGGTTCACTGAAAGCAGTGATGAGAAATAGGGAGGTGAGTATGGAAGTTAAGAAGTCACTGCATGATATTATTGTGATCCCTACCCTGACGTATGGAAGCGAGGCGTGGACTTTGCAAGAGGGGAACAAGTCAAGAGTGAGAGCAGTGGAAATGAGTTACTTGAGAGGAGCATGTGGAGTGACATGGAGGGACAGGTTGACGAATGAAGAAGTGAAGGAACGTTCTGGGGTGGATGTGGATGTGGTTGAAAAGATTAGGAGAAATACACTGAGGTGGTTTGGACATGTGGAGAGAATGGAGAATGAAAGACTCATTAAGAGGGTGTGTGTAGGTGAGGTGGAGGGAGGGAGAAGGAGGGGTAGACCGAGGATGAGGTAAAGGGATGGAGTTGAGAGGTATATGAGGGAGGGGGGGTGAGTTGGGGGGAGGGTAGTTAAATGGTGGGTGACAGAGCGACTTGAAGGCGTTTTGTCTGCGGCCACCCTTTGCGGGATTAGGGAGTCGGGCTATAGATAGATAGATAGTCATCATACAGGCTTATACGGTATAACACAGCCAAGGATAAGCTGGACCTACAGTGGGATAAAAGTTGAGTGCCGCTGGAGCGTCAAAGTAAACATAAGCAACATTGATCCACCAGCACCTGGATTGTAAAACCCATCCGCCGCGCTTTAGGCAAAATACCCACGGGTTCTGAAGCTGCCCCACATCATCCAATAGATTTACACAAGGTCATTGATAAGGCAGCAATCTCGTCGTAGTTATGCGGATCATGCGGTATGATAAGGAAGTCAGTATCAGGTCTCGTTACACATTTTACGAGGTAGGGCCGGAATTTCGAGAGAGAGAGACTAACACCCAGAGACATGCATTCATGGTGTCATTACAAGTTGCTACAATACCATATAATAGACCCAGGGAAGGATAGGGTGGTCCTTGTCTCCCTGGGTGTCCTTCTACAGTGACGGTAGCCTCATATCACCGACCTGTGACTGTGAGCATAAGCCTCCTTGTTTACAGGCTATATGAGAGAGAGAGAGAGAGAGGAGAGAGAGAGAGAGAGAGGGAGAGAGGGTTTCTCTCTTTCTCTCTCTCACACACACACGCACACACATACACACACACACACACACACACACACACACACACACACACACACACACACACACACACACACACACACACACATATACACACAATTCCGGCTCTACCTCGTAAAACATGTAACGAGACCTGATACTGACTTCCTTATCATACCGTATCACTACGACGAGATTGCTTATCAATGACCTTGTGTAAATCTGCTGGATGATGTGGGGCAGCTTCAGAACCCGTGGGTATTTTGCCTAAAGCGCGGTGGTTGGGTTTTACCATCAAGGTGCTGGGGGATCAATGTTGCTTAAGTTTACTTGGACACTCCAGCTGAACTCAACCTTTATCCTACCGTAGGTCCAGCTTATCCTTGGCTGTGTTATACCGTATAAGCCTGTATGATGACACGATGTATAAATCACTCCTTACCTTACATATAAAATTACATTGTTCGCTGTATTAATGTTTCTTTTGGCAGAAAACCAGACGTCATTCAGACTGCTGTTCAATGGTCAGTCAGTATAGTCACCAAAAGCGCGACTTTGGCTGCTATCTTGGCATGAGTGTGAATAAGTTGGTGAAGTGTATTACCAGACTCCCTGCACAAACACACGTCGACTCTACGCAATTTTACACTCCCTCAGCGGCACCACACCACCGATATATTTTGTGTAGCCGTGACCACATACTAAGACCTTGTGTTATAATGGCAGACAGACAGATATGCATCTTAAAGGAAACATTGCTTCCTCTGGATAATTGTATGCAACAGGACATCTGCTTATAGGCTACTATGGTTTGCGAGTATAATGACTGTTTTTCCTCATAAGAAAACGGAATGAATGATGCACAACATCGCATGACCTTTGTGTCACATGCATAATCATGAATCATTTATGACCACCCTGGTTCTGCCACAAAAATGTTACAGCAGTTGAGTTGCACACTCACTCAGTAGACTCAGGTGAACCACGTGTCGAGACACCGGACATCACACCATTTTATCCTCAATTACAGTTGTTCACCACACTGTATGACGAACATTAAGACTAACATTCATCCAATACACGTTATTGCATACAGAGTTACAGATCACCTCAGACCATCTGTATAATCACACCTTTCATCATTCTAACCGAAACACGACAAGTTTCCATACGTTCTCCCCGACAACCTGTCCCCCTTTACATCCTTTCCACCTCGCCTCACAGACATCACCTGTCAGAGAAACAATGGGATCCAGTGGCATTACTATTTGTTTTTCTCTATACCTTCCACTATACAGTACATAAGTGGCAAACACTTGGATTTGCACACATTGACGAAAGAACATTGTTTCTGTGGGTACTAGATACTGTAGCGAAGGGGAAACTCTACCGGGCTTGCCCATTCACTTACTATTACTACGATCTAAATAAACACAGTGGTCCACATTAAACCAAACACACCACCTGCTGTACTCATTAGAACTGGAGGTAACTGTACATAGACGGCTCCAGGACGCTTGGATAGACCTATGCAACCCAACAAAGACCGCAAGCCTGTCCATTCTGACTAAACTACTTAAGTATCCTTGAAGATTTGGTCAAATCGAGGGGAACTGGCTAGGATATAAGATAATAATAGGTGAGTTAGGGTGCTACTTATATCCCATTCATTCGAGAAGACTTCTATTACTTAGTTTTGACATTTGGTGTTTGATAGACGAATACCCTCAGAACAGAATTTTCTGATTGATATAACATCATTGAACTTATGTCTGAAAGGCACAGTTCGAAATAGTTTCCCAGCTTTAACTGGTGATAAATAAAAATAGAGTATTTGGTGCTAGGAGCAAACGAATTCAAACTTTCATCGCACTGTAAGAGCTACTCAGAGATATTAATGAAAACTGTAACATCATTGTCATACAGTTTAGTCTTGTTAGATGCACTGTTGCATGTTTGGAGGAAGGGTACTGTGCAGTACTTACTGCTGTTGCGTTAGGTACTGAGCATTAGTAAATATTACAATGTTAGAGTGTC
Source organism: Coenobita brevimanus (assembly GCF_032717465.1). Lineage (NCBI taxonomy): Eukaryota > Metazoa > Arthropoda > Malacostraca > Decapoda > Coenobitidae > Coenobita > Coenobita brevimanus. The sequence goes on along the minus strand of NC_136961.1, from coordinate 21,763,337 downwards.
AGACTGCAATGAATTACCCAGAACTGATTTACTTATTTGCAATAGTACTATTACTGTGCATTCCTTTCTTAATTGATCTCTTGAATGTGATTCTGACCAAGCGATTTGTCCTTTGATATATTACTGTGTTCATGGCTCGATAAAGGCCGGCTGATGCCAAAAGCACAGCCCAATAATGGTGCCTCATGGCTTTTTCTTTGCTTAGCTGGCAAGATGTTAAGGTTCATTATTTGCTGAAAGTGAAGTAAGTCATTGAAAATTCATTTTGCTTCAAGAATTATCCCCCAGACCAGAACACACAGCTATATTAAAAATAAGCTGTTTTTGTTTTATACAACGCTAAACATCAGCAAGCAATATAGGCCAATTACATACCCGTACTTATAACTATGACAACTGAAAAAATACAAATTATCATCACTTTTTGTGCATTTAAAAAAATAAACTCTGTAACGGAACAGAGAGAGATAATGAACACTTCAAGTGAGAATACTAAAATCACTACTGTCCCGCAAAGTTCCAGGTTCAAAACAAAAGACTTAGGTAAAATTACAAGTTAAAGTTTAATGCTCAATCTAACAACTAAACATTCAGGACTCATAAGGATAATGTAATGGCAAAACAGGTTACATATATGGTTAACTGCAACAGCCTCTATTAACACGAATTTAGCAAGGGCAAATTTATCTAAGTCAGCCCTGATAAAATGAGAAACCCGGATAATGCTCAGTTAAAGCAAGATATAATATTATTACAGATACAAAATATTACTGATACTGGCTGACAGTAAAAACCCTACCAGGCTTACGAATTAACGCCTCATGCTATACAGTACAAGAAAAATGGTAATAACACTTATACTCAAATTATACAGCAGCTAGATGGTTGGAGACTTCCTGAGCACTCACAAAAATACACTATACAGGGGAGGACAGAGATGTGAACAAAATGAGGAGTAGATCTAAGTGGCAACTAAAGCAGAGACTGAGCTCATTATATAGGGGCCGGTAGAGCCTGATTCAACTTTTAAGAAGGACGCAGAAATGAAGGCATATGGGAGGAAGAGTTGACAGTCCTGCTCTGAACAACAGAAAGAACGACTTTCTCTACTATAAGGGGGAGAAGGGGGGAGTGAGGTAGAACACGCAAGCCTGGTCACTATGGAAGCCACGTGGCGAATCGTGATCAAACATGCAGCATACTGTACATTAGAATTATACAAAGGATGATGAAATCATAGGCTATGTAACACCTCCCCACAAAGAAAAAGAAATTTACAAAGGAAATTTCTTATTACTCTAAAACAATCTGTCTAAAGTCTAGATAAGCAATCTGCAATAACATTTTCTTTCCCCTTGACATGTTGTATGTCTAATGAATACTCCTGAAGAAGTAGATTCCACCTTGTCAATCTCTGATTTTCATCTTTAAACTTACTAAGGAATTTCAGTGGGTTATGATCGGTATAAATGACTATGGGGTCAAAACCAGAACACAAATAAAATGAAAAATGCTGTAAACCCAAAATCAAGGCCAAAAGCTTTTTCTCAATAGTTGAGTAGTTATTTTGAGGTGGAGTGAACTTCTTACTGTAATATGATACAGGGTGTTCATTACCCTGATCATCCTCTTGCAGCAAAACATCCCCAGCTCCTGTATCACTTGCGTCAACAGCCATCTTAAAAGGCTTAGCAAAATTTGAAGTAGCGATCACTGGCTGACTTAATAGGATAGCTTTAAGTTTATTGAAAGAGGATTCACAGTTATCGGTCCAGACAAATTTAACTCCCTTTTTCAGTAGATCTGTAAGTGGTGATACAAGAAATGAAAAGTTAAGAACAAATCTTCTGTAATAACCTACCATTCCCAAAATTCTTTGTAGCTCTTTCCTACTTTTAGGTCTGGGAAGATCACTTATAACCTGAACCTTAGCTCCTGGTGGTGCAACGTGTCCATCACCAATTACGTACCCAAGGTACTGAACTTTAGCTTGACCAAACTCACACTTTGATAAATTAGCTACAAGATTATCCTGAACCAAACGCTCAAGAAATTTACTGACATGGCATAGGTGATCTTTCCACCTGTCACTGAAGATTAACACATCATGAATATAAACAACACACCCTGCCAAACCCTCTGTCACAACATTCATGAGCTTCTAAAAAGTGGCTGGTGCATTCTTCATACCATATGGCATTACAGAACATGCAAAAGTCTTTCCTAGTGTTACGAAACATGAGATCTCCCTAGCACGTTCAGTCATAGGTACTTGCCAGTATCCCTTTAACAAATCAAACTTACTTTTGTACCTAGCCTTTCCGATCTTGTCTATGCAATCTTCCACGCGAGGGAGAGGGTATCTGTTTTGGATATCTGATTAACACATCTGTAGTCGATGCAAAGCCGTTGTGACCCACCTGGCTTAGGGACTAGAGTGATAGGAGAACTCCACTCGCTCTGACAGGGCTCAATCATCTTGTGGTCCAACAGGTAGCCAAGCTCCTTGTGGATGAGAGGAACTTTCACTGGGTTCACACGGTAAGGAGGCAGTTTAATTGGCTTTGCATCTCCAACATCGCCATCATGCATCAACACAGTGGTTCTTCTTGGAGTGGCACGGAACATTTGTGGGTACTCCTGCAGTAACGCCGAAAACTCCTGCCTTTCCTCGGGGGCTAGATGAGAAAGCTTAGTCTGGAGATCATTCATGATATCAGGATTCTTCCCCAAACTATCACTCAGGCTCATACTGCATGGGAGAACTTCCCTTGCAGACTCAGGTGGAACAGCTACAGTGCAGACTGGGTTATTTTCGTCCCGCCTGTGATATAACTTTAGCATGTTGATGTGACAAAGTTGCTTGTTCTTTCTACGATCTGGTGTGGCGATGAAATAGTTGACATCACTGAGTTTCTTCTCCACGAAATAAGGACCACTAAACTTGGCTTGAAGAGGTTGAACATGCACCGGTAGCAGACTCAAAACCTGATCTCCTGGCTGAAAGTGGCGTAACCTGGACTTCTTATCATACCAAGTCTTCATCTTCTCCTGAGCAGCTCCTAAATTCTCTCTCGCCAGCTGTAAAGCAGTGGACAGCCGTTCTTTGAACTTCATCACATACTCCAGCAGGTTGACGTCATCTTCCTCAGACAGCCAGCATTCCTTGAGTAGCTTAAGGGGTCCTCTTACTTCATGGCCAAACAGTAGTTCAAAAGGTGAGAAGCCCAGTGATTCACTTTGAGATTCTCTTGCGGAAAATACAATCAATGGTAGACCTTTATCCCAGTCTTTCTGATGTTCCAAACAGTATTTCCTGAGCATCGATTTGAGTGTTTGATAATATCTCTCCAACGCCCCTTGGGTCTGGGGATGGTAAGCTGAAGATGTGATCTGGGTGATGCCCAACTCTTTCAGAGACTGCTTGAAAACATTTGACATGAAATTACTTCCCCGGTCTGACTGTACCTCCTTGGGCAGACAAAAGTTGATGAAGAACCCTAGCATTTTCTTAACCACGTTCTTTGCTGAGATATTTCTAAGTGGAATGGCTTCAGGATAACGAGTAGCCATATCAATCAGGGTCAACACATAAGAAAATCCTGAAGAAGTCTTAGGAAGAGGGCCTACAATATCCACTAACACGGGTGAATGGCGCCTCAAAAGGAGGAATGGGAACTAGAGGTGCAACCTTCTCGGTCTGATTACACTTCCCCACAACTTGACAGGTGTGACAAGACTTACAATACCAGGAAACATCTCTGAAGATACCTGGCCAGTAGAAGTGTTTCAAAATGCGTGCCACAGTCTTCCTCACTCCAAGGTGTCCAGCCAAACTGGAATCATGAGCCACTCTAATGATATCCTCCCTACAAACACGAGGGATGACAACTTGATGTACAACCTCCCATTCACAGTCGGCTGATGCTGTTGGGGGTCTCCACTTTCTCATAACTACTCCTGACTTTATATAATAACAAGTAGAAGCACTAGCTGACTCTTCCTCACTGCAAGCAGAGTTAGCCTGACCTTTCAACTCAGGGTCAGCAACCTGCAACTCAACCAACTCTTGACGAGACAAATTATCAACACTACGGGGTACTGCCTCATCTGGTGAGTGGTCCAAATTAGCAAGAAAGGTGTCAGCTAGGATAACATCATCATCATCATTATCCTCTAAGTCACCAGTAACTTTAGACTTAGCCCTAGTGACAGCACATGCAGAGAACACATCAGGGACATCACAATCCTGGGCCCCAGTCACTGGTTCGCTAGACAACTGAGGAGCTGGACACACTTGACTTCCATCAATATCATTTCCAAGTAAGAAAGTTACACCTGACATTGGGAGTGTCTCAACCAACCCAACCATAATGGAACCATTAACAAAACCAGACTCTAAATTCACTCTGCACAGAGGGACAGAGAAGTAATTATTCCCTACACCTTGCAAGATTACAGTTTCATCAGAGGAATTAACATTAGAGCCTAGAACACTGGTCAGCATAAGGGATTGACAAGCACCTGTATCACGATATATTTTAACTGATTTCCTGTCATTACTGTCCAGAGGACTGACAAAACCATCAGACAGGAAATTAGCACATGAACTCTTGAGAGTGTCACCCACGTTACTGCTCAAAAGAGGAGCTTCATCATGAGGATTTAATTTGCTCCTCAAAGCAGGTTCAGTTAACTCGGTTAAAGAATTCTGGGAACTCTCAAGGGTGGACACTAGACCAATTGACTGAATATTTAAAGACTCCTTTTTGTTCACATCACGCTGTCATTTCTCCGCAGTATGACCAAGCTTGCTACAATAAGTACATTTACTTTTCTGAAATCTAGAGGTGGAGCTGGTATTTAATTTCTGAGAAACATCATCTTTATTCTCTTTCCTGTTACCTGTACTCTGAGTAGAGGCAACGTACTTACTCTCAGATTTCCTTTTTTCTTTAGAATATCTCTTGTGAGTGAGAACATATTCATCAGCTAAAACTGCAGCATCAGACAAATTATCTATTCTTCTCTCATCAAGATATAGGCTTACATCTTTATTAATACACCTTTTGAAGTCCTCCAGGAAAATCATCTGCTTAAATTTATCAAAATCAGAATTTACATTCTTAGAATTTAACCACTGCTCTAACAGATCTTCTTTGATTTTTGCATACTCAACATGGGATTGCATATCTTGCTTATAAGTTGTCCTAAATTTTGCTCTATAGGCTTCAGGAACAAGCTCATAGGCCTTAAGAATCAAGCTCTTAACTACATCATAATTATCAGATTGATCTTGAGGCAAAGATGTATAAGTTACTTGAGCTTTACCGGTGAGAACACTCTGAAGGAGTACTGGCCAATACTTTTTGGGCCAATTAAAACCTGTAGCTACCCTCTCAAACAACTGAAAATACTTTGTTAAATCAGATTCATTAAAAGGAGGGACAAGTTTAACATTTTTAGCCACATCAAAATCATCAGAGCTAGATGATCCAGTTCCACCTTGTTTCATGCGATACTCATGGTCTGCCTGAATCCTAGCAAGTTCAATTTGTGCCTGAGCCTGTGCCTGTGTCTGTGCCTCCTGAATACGAGCCTGAGACTCAGTCTCCTTAGCACGTACCTGAAACTCAGCCTCCTTAGCACGAGCCTGAAACTCAGCCTCCTTAGCACGAGCCTGAAACTCAGCCTCCTTAGCACGAGCCTCCTGCAGGGCTAGCTGTAACAGCTATTTTTTCTGCGTTTGCTCATCTGGAGGAGTTACATTAAACAAGCTTTCATTAATCATGTCAACAATTTGATCTTTAGAATGATGAGAGGGAACAGCAATTCCCAATTGTTGAGCAACAAGCTTAAGTTCATTCTTTGTTCTGTTTTCTACATCACACACTGTTTGCACATTTGACAAAAAATCTTTGGCTTCATCAAGAGTAGTAATAGTAGACATCATGAATAAATCAGTCACAAAATATCAAGCAATATCCTTATGATAATATCCTGAATATCCTGATAAGAGGTCGCCAAATTTATGTTACGGAACAGAGAGAGATAATGAACATTTCAAGTGAGAATACTAAAATCACTACTGTCCCGCAAAGTTCCAGGTTCAAAACAAAAGAGTTAGGTAAAATTACAAGTTAAAGTTTAATGCTCAAACTAACAACTAAACATTCAGGACTCATAAGGATAATGTAATGGCAAAACAGGTTACATATATGGTTAACTGCAATAGCCTCTATTAACACGAATTTAGCAAGAGCAAATTTATCTAAGTCAGCCCTGATAAAATGAGAAAACCGGATAATGCTCAGTTAAAGCAAGATATAATATTATTACAGATACAAAATATTACTAATACTGGCTGACAGTAAAAACCCTACCAGGCTTACGAATTAACGCCTCATGCTATACAGTACAAAAAAATGGTAATAACACTTATACTCAAATTATACACCAGCTAGATGGCTGGAGACTTCCTGAGCACTCACAAAAATACACTATACAGGGGAGGACAGAGACGTGAACAAAATGAGGAGTAGATCTAAGTGGCAACTAATGCAGAGACTGAGCTCATTATATAGGGGCCAGTAGAGCCTGATTCAAGTTGTAAGAAGGATGCGAAAATGAAGGCATACGGGAGGAAGAGTTGACAGTCCTGCTCTGAACAACAGAAAAAACGACTTACTCTACTATAAGGGGGAAAAGGGGGGAGTGAGGTAGAACACGCAAGCCTGGTCACTATGGAAGCCACGTGGCGAATCGTGATCAAAGATGCAGCATACTGTACATTAGAATTATACAAAGGATGATGAAATCATAGGCTATGTAACAACTCTTATCCAGAAAAAATGTAAATGCAAAAATTCATTGAAAATAATTTATAATCACCATCAGAAAAATTGCAATTCAAATTAATATGATATTTTCTTTTTAAGAATTATGTGTATACTTTTAAATCTTGAATATCCTCTTTTGACAGATATTAATGTTGGTGATCATTTTTTTAAGAGAGATTCAAATAGAGAAACATCATTATTTGTACGATTTTTTTTTTTCAATCGCACTGCTTTCTAACATTGGAGATATACATACATGGATCAAAATATGCAATATAGTGCTTATTTTTTCCTAATTATTACTTTATTTATTCTATAATATGTTTCCTTCTACATTCTTTTAATTGCAAATTCTTTGATCAACTCCTCAAAACCAATCTGGCATAACAAATTTGCTTCTGTACATACCAGAGACAATGCATCCAGCCTGTCTTGGTACATACTCGGTCTGTTGGAATTTTTAATATTGTTGAGAAGCAGGATTTACGGGAAGCTTTTCTGTGTTTTTTGTATTTTTACCATTACGTGTCAGAGTTGCAAGTTAGCCTGCTATTTGTGAGTTGAGGTATTTTGTAAGTTATGCATTCATTTTTGTGCTCATTTTAATTTTCTCTAAAATCTTTTATTCATGTGATTGTTAAATTGTGTAATTTTGTCTCAATTCTTATGCTACTGTAAATAATTTAGAGTGTTAAGTAGTGTAAAAGAACTCTGGGATATTTTGGATGTCTCCAAGTTTCTAACAGTTGTTCCCTAGAGAATGCACAAGGACTTTGGAGAAGCAGTAGATCACTCTAGACTATAGGAAGCTTATATAAGGATAGGGAAGAGGCTAGTGCAGTTTGTCAGTTTTCAGAACAGTTTGAGTGTAGTTCAGGGTCAGTGCAGTGAAGACTGTCTAGCTCTGGTACTTGTGAAAACAGTGAAGTGTAGTGGTATGCATTAAGTGTAATTATTTGTATTATAAAGACAATGATTTTAAGAAGCCAGTGTTTATTTACAATGCCTCAGCTGGTCTTGTTGCACACTGAAAGGCTGATCATGGGAAGAACAACTCATTGAGCAACGTCTTTCCAATACTGTACTACTACTGTTAGAGTCTATGGAAGTGTAGGACGGGGAAGTAACAATGGTGTCAGGAGTGTGGATCATTAGAAAAGTGCTGCAGTAAGTCAAATCTCCGACAAGGAGCAAGGGGGTGTGCAGACAAGGTGTCGAGCTGGGCAGGAGGAGGAAGTATCCCTGGCTGCAATCAGGAAGCTATTACTAGCACAATGTGTACAACTTCAGGCAGAGAATGGAGGACTACAGACACAGAATGGAGGACAGAAGAACTCAAACAACAATTAGAAGCTATCTATCTATCTATATACCTAGACTGCTCCCCCCAAGGAAAGGGAGGTAGCCGAGACAGGATGACACACTCCCCATTTACTCATCCATTCAAACACATTCATTCGCATCTTAGCCACAAAGGGGAGAACGGACAGATCCTCACCGCATGACACGGCACAAGGGTAAACTGCGCAATGAAATCAGCGACATCCGCAGCAGGACCCGACAGCAGAGCTGGTTTACCCCTGCCACATCATAACAGACTTATCCCCTTACCCACACCTGACCTGACTAGCTGATCAGACCAAATGCGGGAGAATATCCCCTCAGGGCTGCGTCATCATTTATTCATTCACAATTTCTCTCCATTTATTTCTGTCACGCACAGCCACTCTTCCTTGCTCAACAGACATCCCTCTTGCATCCAGCACTCTCTTCAAACTATCCATCCATCCTATTCGTGGTCTTCCTCTCAGCCTTACACCTCTCACATCAGATCTAGTTATCTTTTTCACCAATAGCTCATTATCCATTCTCTCCATATGCCCAAACCATCGCAACACCCTCTGCTCAACTCTACCAGCCATCTCCTGAACAACTCCAGTTCTCCTTCGCACTTCATCATTTCGCACTCGATCCATACGTGTCACTCCACACATACTGCTCAGACATCTCATCTCCATTACATTCAAACTTTTCTCTCTGCTAACCCATATTCCATGTTTCAGCCCCATATAATGCAGTCAGTACTACAACACCCTCATACAGCCTTCTCTTTACATCCATTCTAAGCGAACGACATCTAAACACTTTTTTTCATTCCTCCCAGCACCTTTCCTACTTCATTTATTCTAAACTTCACTTCTGCATTTATTCTTCCACCCACAGCAACATATGACCCTAGATATTTAAAACATTGTACTTCCTCAAGCAACTCGCGATTCAAAACTATATTCATCCCCCTACCATCTACCAACCTCGTACACTTCATCACTTTACTCATATTCTCATTTACTTTCAATTTCCTCCATTCACACACCTTTCCAAACTCTGCCAACTGTCTCAATCTCTCCTCTGAATCTGCCACCAGTGCAGTATCATCTGCAAACAGCAGCTGCTTCAGATTCCACTCTCCACCACCAACATTCACCAGACTTAGACCTCCACCTAAAACTATTGCATTCACCTCACTTACAACACCATCCATGTAAATATTAAACAACAAAGGTGACATCACACATACCTGTCGCAGCCCCACTCTTACAGGAAACCAATCACTCACAGCATTTCCCACTTTTCCACACGCTCTACTATTTACATAAAAACTTTTCACCTCTTTTAGTAACCTACCATCAAGTCCATACAATCTTAAAACAGTCCACAAAGCCTCCCTATCAATTCTATCATATGCTTTCTCTAAATTCATGGACGCCCAAAACACATCCTTGCCTTTCCCTAAATACTTTTCACACACTTGTCTCACAGCAAACACCTGATCCAAGCATCCCCCCCTCTCCTAAAGCCACACTGCTCATCACCAATCACTCCCTCTGTACCCTCTCTAACTCTCATAATTAACACTGTGCCATAAACCTTGCCTACAACACTCAGCAGACTTATACCCCTAAAGCTAGTACATTCATACTTATCACCCTTGCCTTTATACAACGGGACCACACAAGCACTCGCCCAGTCAATTGGCACCATACCTTTCACAAAGTACACATTCAACAATCTTACTAACCAGTCAACAATAGTCACTCCACCACCCTTCAGGCATTCCACAGCACACCCGTCCATACCTCCTTCGTGATCAAAGAATCATTCAACTCTCCCAACACATTTATCCTTTGCACCCTTCCATCCGCCACAATCTCAGCCACCCTTTCCTCCTCAACATTTAATAATCTTTCAAAATACTCTGCCCATCTCTTCCTTACTGCATCCATCTCAATTAACATCCTTCCATCCTAGGCTTTTACTCGTTCTTCCTTCCCAGACTCTCCCTTTCGCACACTCTTCACCTCCTTCCAGAACATTGTCTTATTCTGTTGAAAATTCTCTTTCAGCCGCCTACCCCACCTCTCATCTGCTACCACTTTAGCATCACGCACAGCCTTTCTCGCCCTATTCCTCTTTTCCTTATACCTTTCATATGACATCTCATCCTTCCTCTGCAGCCACACTTCATATGCACGTCTCTTCTCAGCCACAGCCATACTTACTGCCTCGCACCACCATTCACTTCCTTTTTCTTACACCACCACCCACACGTCTCACACCACACACCTCTTCTGCGTGCCCCACTACAGCACCCTTAAACAACTGCCATTCCTCCTCCACACTGCCATTTTCCTGATCTTTCACTGCGTTCCACTCATCTTTCAATTTCTCCTGATACTCTATCTTTTTCTCTTTTTTATCCAACTCACTCACTTTCAAAACCTCCCTGCCACACCTAACCCTCCTAGCTCTCACCCATCTCTTACCTACTCTTAACTTTCCCCCCACCAGGTAGTGGTCAGACATACCTGCACTCTCCCCTCTCAGAACTCTCATATCCAACAATCTTCCTATTACATTCCTAGACACGACCACATAGTCCATTAAAGCTCTAGCAACAACCCTTCCACCCTCCTGTCTCACCCATGTATACTTATAAATATCTTTCTTCTCAAACAGCGTATTTCCAATCACCATCTCTCGCTCAACACACATCGATATCATTCGTTCCCCATTTTCATTTCTTCCAGGTACACCATGCATACCAACTACACCTTCAACTGCTACATTTCCCACTCTAACATTCACATCTCCCATCATTACCACATTTACATTCGCTCCAAAACTCTGCAGACACTCATCAACATCATTCCAGAAAGACTCCCTCTCTTCTTCATCCCTTTCACTACCAGGCCCATATGCACTCACAAACACCCACAACTCGTTCAAATTTCGCTTTCACGTACATCAGTCTCGATGACACCTCTTTCCATTCAATCACACACTGCTGTACTTCCGGACTCACTAACAAGGCCACACCTTCTCTTGCCCTTCCATTCACACTTCCAAACATAGATTCACCCTTCCCTTTCATCTTCGTTTCACTCAAAGCTAACACATCCAACTTTCTTCTCACAAACATTCTCCCAACCTCCTCCCTTTTAGCCTCAATTGTACTACATCCACGCACATTCATAGACCCAATCTTCAGGGTACGGGGATAACTCCATCCCCCATCCCTTTCTCTGGCCTGTCTCTTTTTAGGAACAAAAAAAACAGAGGAGGGGGTCCCTAGTACCCTCACCCCGCCCCTTTTAGTCTCCTTTTACGACACGCAGGGAATACGGTGGCAGTATTCTTCCTATCACAACCTGGCCGCAGAGTAGTAGTACCACCCTATAGTGCGGCCAGATTGTGTCCCCCCGCCACAGGGGTGGACACAAACACAAAGTGAATAACTTCAAGCACAAAGTGAACAGCTAGAGGCACAGAGTGAAAAATAAGAAGAGTTCAAGAATGAAATCAAAGAACAATTGCATGCACAGAGTGAACAGCTAGAGGCACAAAGTCAAAAACAAAAAGAACAATATAAACAGCTTCAAGGGGCATTACAGGAGCAAGAGAGGGAATTAAAACTGAGGATGCAAGGACAGCCAGACAGTTTTGTAGGGGAAATGAAGGAAGAACAACAACAGTTGAAGAGGGAAGTATACGCTGAGCTACAGCAGCAGAAGTATGAGGTAAACTATAATGTGATGGAGTGCAGACAGCATGCAGACAACCAGCTGAAGATTGGTGAGGGTGTAGTGATACATTGGAGACACCATGTAGATAACCAGAAGAAGAATATAGTCGACCGTGTGAAAATAATTAGTGAGAAAATTGAGGCTGTAGAGAAATATTGCACTGCTGAGCCTCAGGTTATGGTACAGGGAGCATATGAAAAGAATGAAGAGTGTATGGTGAATCTTGAAGGATCCCAAGTATCTAAAGGTATCATTACAGGGCTGAATAATCAGAATGCAGAAGTTTTAATTCCTGGACATAATTATGATGCCTTAGTTTTTAGGCCCCAAACCAGTGAAGCACATGGCTGTAATGGGGGTCCAATTAAACAGAAACCTCAGGAATTTGATGGCAGAGTATCTTGGAAAGCTTACCATGCACAGTTTGAGTTACTTGGAGATCAGAATGGTTGGGGTGATAACCAGAGGGCAGTGCAGCTTGCTACTAGCCTCAAAAGTGCCGCAATGGAGATTCATGGGCAAATGTCAGTGATGGAGAGGAACAGTTATCAGTCCCTAGTAGAAGTGTTGCAGCCCAGAAATGAGACCATGTACCAGACTGAGGTTTACAGAGTAAGATTCTGGAGAGTATGGCACACAAGCCATTTCCTGGAGCAGCACCTAACCTGTTGGCTATTCTTCTGAGGGACCAGTTCATTGATGTTCTTGATAGTGCAGAGTTGAAAGTGCAAGTGAAGCAGGCACAACCCAGAAGCATGCAAGAAACACTAGCCAGGGCTTTAGAAATTGAGTACTACGTCAGGTTCAGTACACCCACTTTTCATGCAAGTTGCAGTGCAGATTCAGTGCATGAAAGGGGTGGGTATGTGAAGTGGAAAAGTTTGAAGGAAGTTCCTGGTACTGTGGAAAGCCAGGACATAGGAAAGAGGACAGCTACAAGTGGACGCGAGAACCAGAGAAGACCAGAGGAAGATGCTGGTTCTGTGGGAAGCCAAGACACAAAAAGGAGGATTGTTACAAAAGGAAGAAGGAGCAAGAACAGAGCAGTGCAAGGAAATCTACAATTGTAACAAAAGGGTGTTGAACATGTAGTGAGGTGGGACACTTCAGTTCTGAGTGCCCAAAGAAAAACAAAGAAAAACGAGGATGAGAAGAAGGCTGCAGTACACCAGAAAGAAACAGAAAACTAGTGGAGGCTGGTGTTAGGAGCAACCACCAGGGATCTTTTCCCAAGTAGCCCCATCACCGACAAAATGCAAGAGAACTGTAAGTGACATTGTGCGAGTAGATGGAAGAATGAACGGCAAGAGGTATTCCCTGGTGACTGAATCAGCTTTAGACCAGACTTCTGTGAGGCTTGATGTTACATCATCGTTATCTGCCTGAGTCATCACAATAACTGTGTAGCATAACTGGGCACCATGCAAAAAGGAAGGGACCCCTGTATGTCCAGATTGAAGTCACAGGGCAGGAGACCACGTTTCCAGTCTATATAGCCAAGATGGAGGATCCTTGCCTGCATGGTCTGGACTATCTGATGTCCATGGGATATGAGCTGGATTTGTGCTCCACGAAGCTGAAGGTTCGAGGAAAGTCGGTTCCCATCATGGCAGTGAGATGTACCAGTTCTGGTGGCGAGGTGAGGGCACTCCACTCTATAGTGATACCTCTAGAATCAGAACTATTGCTCCAGTGCAAGGAGAGTGGACCTTTTGACAGCTGTTTAGGGGTAGTGGGGCCTGATGTACGGTGCAAGATGAAGGGTGGCATGATGCTGGAGAGAACTTTGGTGGAAACAGGTGCAGCTGAAGTGCTGATTGTGATGGCCTATTTCTCACGTGAGCCTCAGATCAAAGAGGGAGAAATTGTGGGACTGTGCATGGTGGTGGACCCTGAGTGGCATCAGTGGAAGGCCTGTAAAAACAGTGTAGTCAGAGAAGATGGGTAACTGCCAGATCACTGAGAAGATCTATTTTCAAGGAGTTGCCAATGCCTGGATGACTCACAGGTGCTGAAGTTGAGGCAGCTGCTGAGGAAGTTTGCTGATGTCTTTTCCACCAGAGACCTAAACCTGGGGTGCACTGATCTTGTGGGGCATTGTATAAACACCGGGGATCACTGCCCGATTACATAGCCAGCGGTAAGGATGGCGTCAGGTCAGTGGCAAGAAGTGGAGAAGTTAATGGAAAATTTTCAAAGTTAGAGAGTGATAGAAAAGTCCAGCAGTCCTTGGGCATCAGCAGTGGTTCGGGTAGGGAAGGAGGATGGCTCGGTAAGTTGCTGTGTGGATTATCGAGCCCTGAATGAAGTGACAGTGAAGGATGCGAACCCCCTGTCAAGGATTGATGACATGCTGGATGATCTGTCAGGTGCCAAGTGGTTTTTCACCCTAGACATGAAGGCAGGATATCATCAGGTCAAGGTTGCAGCAAAGAACAAGGAGATAACAGCCTTTCCTTATGGGCAGGGTTTATGGCAGTTGAAAGTGATGCCATTTGGTCTATCCAATGCCCCAGCTATTCTTGAGTGTCTCTTGGATCGTGTACTGGAAGGTCTGCACTGACAGATAGCTATCATCTATCTGGACGATGTTTGGATGGACTTTCGACTAGGAACTAGAGAGGCTGTCAGAGGTATTCAACAGGATCCGAGTGGCACACCTCAAACTGAACCCAAAGAAGTGCCATTTGTTTCTGAAGTGAAGCACAGACACATTGCGGGTGGGGGCAGCGTCTGTACTGATCCAGAGAAGGTGGTAGCTGTGAAAAACTGGTTGGTTCCAACTTGTGTGAAGGAGCTATGGAGTTTCCTGGGTTTGTGTACCTACTACCGGCATTTTGTCAAGGGTTTTGCAATGATAGCTGCACCTCTGCACAAGTTGTTGAGGAAGAGGCAAAAGATTGTGTGGACAGCAGTGACTCAGAAGGCCTTCAGAGAACTCAAGCAGGCATTGGCAAGCTCTCCAGTGTTGCCATACCCAGACCATAGTCTGCCATTTATCTTGGACTGTGATGCTAGTGACCATGAACCTGGTGGAGTCCTGTTGCAGAGGAAGGATGACAAGGAGTATATGGTGGTGTATTACAGCAAGAAGCTTAGCTCACTAGAACAGGACTATTGTGTGACCCATAAGGAGCTATTGGCGGCGATGAAGAGCCTTAATTCCTTCCATCCCTTCTTGTATGAGTCAAACTTCATCATCAGGACAGACCATGCGGCACTCAAGTGGTTGAAGATATTAACCCGCCACGTCCCGGAGACGTGAATTCACGTCCTCACATGATGTGCACTCATATCCCAGAGACGTGAATTAATGCGGCAACATTGCAAGGTCCCTAATTTGCACAATTTTCAATTTTTGCGAGTGATTTCGTGAGTGATTTTTGGCACATATACACGGGACACCTTCCTCTATTCCTCTACAAGATGCCAAGCAGGGACAATGCCTTACACCGCATAACCTCTTCCCCCCCCTGCACGCCACTGTCTCGGCAATTCACCTGTTACCAGTGACCTGGCCAATAAAGACATTCAGGGCCAGAGTGATTCCCCAATCGATAACAATGAGGAGGACAAAGTTTACATAGCATTAGAGGAAGAAACAGTCAGAAATGATGATCAGGTAATGTGGGAAAAAAAGGTCATGAATGGTGATGAGTTAGTGAGTGAAACAATGCTGATAATGCCTATATTACTGTTTGAAAACCAATATACTCTTGTACTACATATAAATTCGTACCAAGTAAATAAATAAATACTGTTTATGAGTGGATAAAATAGTTACCCTCCCATAGAACTCGTTTTCTTTGGTGCCAGCCTGTTAGAAAACCCAGTCAGGAAAGAAGGTACTCATACCTAGATCGAGTATTTTAAACCTCAGGTGAGCGATTTCCCTACGAATTTTCGATGTTTCTCATCCAAAGCGGATATTTGAGCCCCCCAAAAAAAGATCCAAAAATGTCGGGACTGGGGAGTACCACTGCCCAGAAAACGTCAGGATGGGGTGGGTTAAAGAATCTGGAGGGACAACTGGCACACTGCCTTGGGAAGCTAGAGCAGACAACTATGAAGTTCAGCACTGTCCTGGTTGGGTACATGGCAATGCTGACAACCTGAGTCGTCGGCCTTGTGACTCAGAGTGCTGGCAGTGTAGTAAAAAAGATCGTAGTAAGAAGTGCAGCCATACTGCAGTGATAGGGCCAGTGTCAGATGAAGAAGACCTATAGAGGATGCAGATGGAGGATGCAGATGTACAACCAGTGTCAGAGTGGCTGCAGTGGAGTACAGTGCGATCATCTTGGGAAGAGGTTTCCAGGTTCAGCTCTGTGACTAAGAGCTACTGGAGTCAATGCAACCTTCTTCGCTTGAACAACAGACTACTGGAGCATCAGCAGGAGACACCTGTTGGCCTCAACAAGTATTGGCAACTGTTGGTTCTGATGAAATTGAGGTCCGAGGTCCTAGATGAGTCTCATAACCAGATCTCTAGTGGGCACCTGGGAGTGAAGAAAACTCTAAGTCGGCAACACCAAGGGTTCTGCTGGACTGGTTTGCGGCAGGATGTTGAAGAATGGTGTCAGGCCTGTGATGTATGTTGTGCCAAAAAGGGACCCAAGACACTTGACTGCACCCGTCTTCAGCAGTACTAAATGGGTGCACTGATGGACAGAGTCACGGTGAAATTGCTAAACCTCTGCCACTCACTGAAAGAGAAAATCAGTATATATGTCACCATGGACTACAGTACTTCACAAAGTGGTCAGGAGCCTATGCCATCCCTGATCAAGAGGCTGCAACTTTTGCTCAGGTGTTGCTTGACCAGTTTTTCAGTTGTTTTGGAAGGCCATTAAGAGCTACATTCAGACAAGAGTAGAAACTTCAACTCTGCTATGTTTCGTGAGTGCTGCAAGTTACTGGTGGTCAAAGAGACCAGGATGACCCCACTAAGACCACAGTCAGATGGAATGGTGGAGTAATTCAGCTGGACCCTGGGACAAGAACTGGCCAAGTACTGTGCAGAAGGACAAACGAAATGAGACCAGAAATTACCTGCATTGCTGATGGCATATTGGTCTGCACGCCATGAGTCTGCCAGCTGTACTCCTGCAAAACTGATGCTGGACCACAAGTTATGCTTACCCATTGACTTGTTAATGGGAAGACAACCTGGTGAAGAGTTGCCTATAGACACCTCCAGCGATGAGAAGCATCCTCAGGAAAGGCTGGCTGAGGTACATCATCAGCTACAAAAAGCTCTGAAGTTTTCGGGTGAAGTGATGGAGTGCAAGTATGATGCCAAGGCAAATATGGTTAGCTTCAAGGATAATGACAAAGTTTGGTTATACAATGCTCAGCAGAAGAAGGGACACTCACCGAAGCTCAAGAGCCCATGGGACAGGCCTTCCACTGTGTTGGAAGGCCTATCAGATATAACGTACCGGATTCGGGGAGGCAGGAAGCCTCGCCCAGAGGTGGTACACGTGAACCATCTGTGGCAGTAACATGGGCCAGGACATTACAGCTGGGATGTCTCTGAGGAATCATGCTCACCCGCAGCCAAGGATGATAAGGAGGACCAAGGAGGTGAAGTACAAGAGGATGATGACAGTTTCCCAGGAGAAGTAGTGCATCAGGAAGAGGACCAAGACATTCCAGGAGTGGACTGTGTGGAGAAGCAAGGACGTCGTCAGATGCGGCATAGGAGATGATCTGATAAGTTGAAGGATTATTGTGTGTATAATTAAATGTTTAGTTTGGATTACGGATTATGTTTGTATATATTGTGTAGTTTTGTTGGGACGACAGAGGGTTAGGGAGGGGGTAGAGTTGAGAAGCAAGATTTACTGGAAGTGTTTCAGTGTTTCTCGTATTTTTACCGTTACGTATCAGAGTTCCCAGTTAGTCTGCTATCTGTGCGCAGACGCATTTTGTAAGTTATGCATTACTATCTGTGACCTTTTTTTTCTCTATACTGTTTTATTAATATTGTTGTTTGTTAAATTACGTAATTTTATGTCAGTTCATATGCTAAATAATTTAAAGTGTTAAGAAGTGTAAGAAAACTAGGATATTTTGGATGTCTCTGAGTTGGTAACTGTTGTAACTGTTGCTCCCTCGAGAATGCGGGAGAACTTTGGAGAAGTAGTAGATCGTTGTAGAATATAGGAAGCTTATATAAGGATGGGGAAGAGACTAGAGCAGTTTTAGACAGTTTTCAGTTCAGTTTGAGTGCAGTTCAATGTCAGTTCAGTATCAGTGCAGTGAAGATTGTCAAGCTTTGGTACTTGTGAAAACATTGAAGTGTAGGTGGTTAGCATTAAGTGTAATAATTTGGAAATAAAGACACTAAACTTAAGACGCCAGTGTTTATTTACAACCTGTCATCTGGTCTTGTTGCACGCCAAAAGGCTGACCATAGGAAAAACAACTCACTGGGGAACGTCCTTGCTATACTGAACTGCTGCTGTTGGACCCTGTGGCAGTGTGGGATGGGGAAATAACAATACGCCTGAGCTGAGAAAATGAGCCCTTATCTGTGCAGTTTGTGACCATTAATGGTAAAAATATAAGCAAGGCAATACCCATATCTGAAAACGCACATTTGAGTTTGTTATTTGATATTGTCTTTATAAATCTCTTTATGACCGAATCTGGTTTTAACAGTTTTTGGTGCAATGAAATTTTGGCCCATATATGAGTGAAACGGCTGAAGTTCAGCAAAGAGATTAGTGTCCAAGTCCTTTGGGTAAGCATCAGTTAACTTTTCAGAACACTGGAATTCTCTTTTAGTTTCAGATGAAGATACATTATTTGGTACATCTCATCGAACAGAAAATCTGTTGCCTTTTTCTTTGTACACCTCTCCCCTTCTTCTCACCTGGGTTTCTAGTTTGTCAGCAATTGTGTCAAAGGTGGTAGTACGAAATTTATCTCTGTCATTCAGATATACTTCTGGTCCATCTCCGTCATTGAGTACTTGTTTTCATATACTTTTGCGCTTTTGAGCTGCACTTTTATCAAAATCTGGTAGTATTTCCTTTGCAAGTGCTTGAAAACTTGAAAGGTTATCTCTTAAAGTGCATAGTTGGTCAGCTAATGACCTATACTAATCTGCACATGTTTTTAAGTTCGCATCCTCATTTTGCAGAACTTGACATGCTGTGTGAAATTTTTGCAAGATTTCATCTCACATAATCAGTATAAAAAAAAAAAAATCTATATGTTGTATCTTAACTGCAGTATGGTATGCTTCTCTCCTAATTTCAGTCCCATATTACACTCGTTTTGCTGCTTTGCGATTTTATTCATATTCAAGGAGACTCTGAAGTTGAGAGATTATACACATCTTTTTTATTAACCCGCCCAGTAGTCACAGAAGAATGACTGAGAAAATTATTTCATCTTTAAGGTCAGACATCAAGACACATCAAGACATACGACCATCTATTTTTTCTGAAATTTTATCAGCTTTTTGCAATGTGTCTGCTCTTTACACTTACACCACAGTAATCTTTGATCTTTTGCAAGTCAGTAACATTTTTCTCCAGATACACGGTTTTACATCTTGTTCGCTCAGATACTTGGAAAAAAGTAAAAAATAACAAATAAAGAGCTTATGAGATCGTTAAACAAATCATTTGGTGAATAAAATGCTGGCCAGGCACAACCAGATGTATTTACACTCTACAAAATGTAAATTCCCACACCATGATAGGGAAACAAACATGATAATTGACGACGCCGTCAAACCAAACTTTTAAACTCTAGTCGGTTACCATGCAAAAGATAACGTTTTTTAACCCGCCCCGTCCCGGCCACTTTTTGACCACTGGTACCCCCCAATCCCTGGCATTTTTCGACCCTTTTTTTTTTTGCTTAAACTTTCGCTTTTGGTCAGAAACAGTGGCCGGTGGCAAAGAAAGTGGTCCCCGGGGTCCCTAATTAGCTTAACCAGGTATGCCTTGGTCCCACCTGGCCCTGTGTTCTACCTAGGCGGTGTGAGCCTCAAACGTTTTCTATGGTATTATAAGTTTGGGAAACCAATGAAAGTAAGTAAAAATGAATTTATTACAAACATAAAAACATGTGATAAAAGAGTATATTGGATTTTATACAAAAATAGAGCAGAAATAAGCATTGTACCATCGTGTGAAACGAGCAAAATTGGCCAACTTGGTCACGATGAATCGCTAACATTCTAAAATCATGATACATATAATTTTTTTTACTTACATAATACTTCTACAATAACATTATACCATTTTACATTTTATTGAACTGTTTTTACATATTCACAGGCCTTTTGATAACATTTAACGTAATGTTAGCGCTTATTTACGTAGTGAGTGAACTCGCTGTGACTGTTGTTTCAACTCGTATTGTGCTTTTTCTACTTACATAATACTTTTCTAATATTATTGTACACTTTTCAACTTTATAGAACTGTTTTGAGATTATTTCAGGCCTTACGTAAATATATAGCGTAATAATAGCGCATAATAACACACACGGTGAAGTCGCTATGACAACTAATTCAGCTTACAACCTATTTTTGTACTTATATAATAATTCTACACTAACATTGCACATGTAAACACTTGATATAATTGATATCACATCATTTCTGAACGTACGATGGAACTTAGCGTCATATTTGCGCATACTTACACAGGGAGTGTTATCGCGATATCATTTGTTTCATCTTACACTAGTAATCAACTTATAAAATACCTTACTACTAACATTACAACATCTTCCACTGTATATAATTCCTATCACATACTTACTGACCAGAATGTGGGTGTACTCGTGACATCAATTATGACAACTTACAGTAATGTTCAACTTATACGTTTTATTCATGCTAACATTACACCCGTTTCCACTTTATTTCCTTGCTATCACATATTTACTGACCAGATTTACACAGTGGGTGTAGTTTTGATAACAATTCTTTCCACTTACATTAATTCTCATCTTATACATTACTTTTCTGAAAAAATAACACCCGTTTCAACTTTATATTTGACTTAGCACCTACTGACTGGCCTTACCATTATCATGAGCGTCATTTCGCCTTCCCACACAGTTTCAGAAGTGTAGGAAATTATGATATTCCTTGAAACAAGGCTGAAGGCACAACGCAACATTGCACTCGACACACTCGTATCTTGTGTCTTTTCTCTGCGTGGATGGTCTGACTGTCGAGTGCTTACATACATGGCAGCGACGCTGGGGTTTATGACGGTTTGGTTCGGAAGGGATTGCGCTGGGGTAGTGGCTGCCTGCAAGACGTAGGGGAGTCTGAGCAGCACGGGGGGCGCGGGGGCGGTGTGGGGGTCTGTCCTGGGCATGCTTGGCGATTATTTCACGTGCCAGCTCCCTCACAAACCCCTCAAAGGTCTCGGATACTCCGGTGGTCATTGCGTGCAGGTAGTGGGCGTTCAGGACCGTGATGTCGAGCAAGTGGAAAAAGAGTTTCTTGTACCACTTCATCGTGGTCCTGGCACAGTCAACACTTGAAATCATCGAGTCTGACTGATCAACTTGCCTCATGTTCAGATTATAGGCAAGTACAGACTCTGGTTTCCATACGTTGCGCCTCCTCTCGCTACGGTGATCCACGGAGTCTGTGCGGTGCATCAGGGGGCTGTGAACAGTTGATAGGAGGCAAACTTCCGTGTTGTGGTTCCACAGGGTTGCAAGGATGTTATTGGCCTGGAAGAAAACCACCTTATTCTTGTCAAGTTTCCTCCCTATCTTGACCATATGGCGACGGTTTCTCTTGACTGTACCACAGACTCCGGTGTCGTGTTGGTGGAGGAACCTAGCGAGAAGAGGGCTAGTGTACCAGTTGTCCAGGTACAACACATGACCACGATGAAGGTACTCTTCTATCATTGTCTTCACCACGGCCCCAGAGAGTCCTATACTCCGATCTTCTATTATATCTGTCTGTGCGCCCGTGTATAAGACTATGTCTTGCACATAACCAGTCTTACAGTCACACATAACAAAGATCTTGAACCCGAAACGGTGTCTCTTGCTGGGTATGTACTGCCTAAAGGAAATATTGCCTCTCCACAACACAAGACTCTCATCTATGACGAGGTCTCTGTAGGGATAAAATGAGGAGCGGAACATTTCCCGTAAATGATCAAATACCAGCCTAATTCTCCTCATTTTATCGGTGTTATTTGCATTGGCTGGATCATCTGCATCAAAAAAGTGGAGGCGGCCGAGAATAAACTGAAATCTGTTACGACCCATCACCTTTCCAAAGAAAGGTGTGAGGATGATTGGGTCCGTTGTCCAGTAGGCAGGAATTTGATTTTTCCTCACCACACCCATCAAGATTACCAGGGCAAAAAATAGGAACATCTCTGAAATAGTCAAGGGATAGTCATACTGTTCTGCATGCTTGCTTGTGGTTCCTAAGCATTCACTTTCAAGGCGCTGGGATTGTGAAAAAATATTTGTTTGTTCTACTATGTGCCCAACAAACGCCTCACCAAAGAACAAGTTGAAAAAATCCAACCGTGATGACCCAGCATTTACACCTGCAGCCGTGCAACCTGACCGCCACTCCTCAGTGAAAGGGTGAATGATGGGAGTAAAATTACTCCCATCCTCCCAGTTCCACGTGACACCACCGTCTCCAGCCACGTCACCATCGTCCCCTTCGTCAGGGTGGGGAGGTGAGGGTGGTGGGGGAGGTTGGGGAGGTGGAGAGCGGCGCCTCTCATCCCTCGCACTTCTCTTCCCTCTCCATTTTCCTTTACCCTTTCCCTTCCCTTTCTTTCCTTTCCCCACATCCTGGGGCTGTGGGGAGGAAGTTTGTGAATATTCAGGGGCGAAAGAAGTGCTGGGGAGTGATTCAACCTCCTCTCCCCTAGGCCTACGAGCACCACGTGCTCGTGCTGCCTCCCTCACACCACTGGCCCCTTCACCCCGCACTACCCCCACACCACTCTCACTTTCACCCCGCGCTGCCGCCACAACACTTTCCCTTTCTCCCAGCAATCCCACCACACCACTTGCCACTTCCCCAGACAAAGTACTTTGACCATACCTTAGGTGTCGTCTCGCCCCACCTTCTGATCCACGTGGTGATATTTTCTCCTTTCCCAACCACGCGGCGATATCACGTCCTAGGCCTCCGTCATCCTCATCATCCTCATCCTCGTCCTGATCAGAATCGTGATGGAGAGATAGCTGTGCACGTGGTTGGGGAGCAGGCTGGCCTTCCCTTGTCTTACGGTATGTCACATACCGCGTTTTCCTGGGCGAAGGGACTTCCTCATCACTGCTACTTATTTCTTCCTCTGGCTGGACGTAATCGCGATCCACCACATCATCATCGAGTGGAGAATCACTGTCTCCAGTGAAGGCTTCCAGGACGGATGCGATTTCCTCGTCTGAGAGACCTTTCCGCGCCATGTCTGACCTGGGTCACTGCTGGCAGGTGAGTGACCGAGACAAGGGTGAGCGCGGGTCATGCGGGGTCTAGGACACTGCCCACCTGACGGCAGGTAGGGGAGGCTCGGGTACCCGGGCGAAACGAAAATCTCTCGCGAATTTTGAAAATTGTGGAAATTATGAACCTTGCAATTGCAGGACGTTGAAGTACGTCCTCGGGATTAGCTGTGACAAAACGTGAGGACGTGGAAGTACGTCCTCGGGACGGCGCGGGTTAAACAAGGTTGGTTAAAGTCTAACATGGCCAATAAAGGAATTCCTTTACAAAATATTCGACTAAAGTCGAGTGCGGCAGTAAAAGAATTAAGGATATGATAGTTAGGGGAAAAACTCAGTGGTTCCCCCCTTCCCTTGATGCCCAAAGTACCGGTACGTGCTTATTTTGTTTCACGGTTAATCCAGGGCTGTATTTGCTATTATATTATTGGATTCACTTTTCCATTGATTTTATTGTATGCTGACATACTGATTGGCATTATTTGCTTGAGTTTTCTTTACTTTGAGCGGTAATTTTTGGAAGCAGAATGTTTCATAGGGTAGAAGAGCAAGAGCTTGTTAACTTGCAGGGAATGCCAAGTCATTTATATTCTGTTAGCAGTGATAACACTTTCTTGTCTTTTCTTCTCTTTCTTTCTTTTTTTTTTTTTTGGTAAATCGGGGACAACTGCAATACCAATGAAGAAAATGCATCATGAGCTGCATTCAGAGCATTTTGTAGCCCGTAGTGGTAATCAAGAAAGTTAGCAAGCAGATAATGATGGTGTAATATATATATATATCCAGTAAACAACTTTAGGGCTGGTAAATTAGAAATATTGACTAAAGAGACTGAACGCCTTAAATAACGTTCCGATCAACAGTAGCAATGTGGACGTAGTTAAAATTGCAATCGAAGAAGCGGAAGTGCCTGTCGTAAGTCTTGAAGGTCATTTAAAGGTCACTGAAATCTTCAAATATCGCCAAGAACATGAAGAGCTGTATATGAGAGATCCATACCTTGACATCACTAGGAAAAGAGCTTATGACCATTTAGACCAAGCTAATAGCTCGCCGAGGCAAAATGAAAATGACAGGTCTAATGTAGTAGACCTAGTGAGTCTTGGAGGAGCAAATTTGAGGCCCTCAGGATCAAGGATCACAGTACCTTTCAATACATCCTCAAAGAATTGTACTTCAAAAAGCAGCAATGCAATACACAGAGCTAATAAGAAGCCAAGCTTAGGGCCGGCGAAGAGGTACTGTACAGTATATCAGAACGTGATGTGGGAATTGAGGTTAAGGAACAATAGCACAAGTTGTTGTGACTGAGGAAAGAAGCTATGTTGAAATCAGAACATGAGTTAAAGGAAAAAGAATACAAGTTAGAGCAACAAAGGGAAAAAGCCAAGTTGAAATAGAAATACAGGGTGCTACAAGCTGAAGTTGTTGCGGCTACTGCTGCCAAAGAAGCTGAGGATGACTTTGAAGATAAGAGGTCCAGGGGAACGGCTGCAGAAATAGGAAAGATCAGAACAGAGTCGAAACTAGCACTTGAGAATTTCCCGTGGAACAACCAAGTTTGAAATTCAGCCAAGGATAATAGGTCTGTAAGACTTGATCCTCGGGCAGAGTCATGGTACGCACAGCAGAGAAGAATGAGAGAAGCATCAAGGTTGGAAGAATTTTGTCATCTAAACCTCCTAAAACAGTGGCATCCCAACAAGAATCACAACGTCCTAAGAAATCTCCTCTCACAGAACCATAAAAGAGAAGTGATGAATGTAATGATTCAGAGGCAGCAAGCTTGAAGAGTAAATGACAACAGCTCACGGAAGTGCTACAACTACCGAAAATAACTTTATATGGTAAGTTTTTGGAGGAGACCTGCTCGAATTCTGGTGATTCTTTAGTAAGTTTCGCAGCACCATCAGTGGGACTTCAGTGGATTCTTCAACTAAGAGGGGTTGATTGTTGAAGCTATGCACTGGCCCTGATGCCGAAGTGGTGTCTTGTTGCCATATAATTTAAACAAAAAAGCAAAAGAGATCCTGAAGGAGAGGTTTGGTAATAACCTCACAGTATCATGAGCCGGTCTAAACAAGATCATGCAAGGCCTACAAATACAGTACATCCCAATTTCAAAATCGGGCTACGAAAGCCTGCAGATAAAATCAAGAAATGCTTAGAGGTACCCTAAGACATTTAAGAGATGGAAAAATTGAACTAAGAATATGGTATGTTCGGACAGCTGAAAGGCTGCTTTATGACTGTTAGAAAAGATGAACACATGAGTTGGTTAGTTTCAAAGAGAAATGTGAGGAGTACCCTGATTTAGAAAGGCTTACTGTATTCACCGAACAAGTTGCAAAGGGAGTAAAGGAACCACTGTTTGGGAATGTAAGACACCACAGAAAGAAAAGAAAGGGACAAAGCCTTAGGTGCAAAAATCCCACACCAAGAAAGCTTGTTTCAGTACAGAAGTTCGTGATAGGGACACCGCCAGCATTTCAGCCAAGTCCACAAAGACGAAGAGTGAGGGTGGAGCTACGAATACAAGCAACATGAAAAAACCTAGTGTCAGCTTTTTTAAAATGAAAACTGGTTACCAGACTGTGATCAGTTCCAGACGCTGACACAAAAGAAGAGAATGGGTTTTGCCCGAAAGAGGGATCTCGGTTTAAAATGTCTGCGAGGAGAACATCAGGTGGCTTAGTGTAGGAAGGGGTCTGCCTGTGACATAAAGGATGCAACAATGCAACATATGGCATTGCAAGTTACTGCATGAGGATTTCCAAAATATGAGTAAGAAAACAAAGGTAACCAGTGAAGGTACTGAAAATACATTGGAGTCTTCTTACAGAGGCTACAGATGTGGGACACCAGGGACTAATGATAGTGTCTTAGTATCAAGCTAGGGTGCGTCAAAGACAGTTCAATCTTGCTCTAGTGGACCCGGAAAGTAAATAACAGGACATTTTGTTTCCAGTCTCCAGTGAAAAAGTTAATCCTCCAAGGTGAACCAAGAAAAGTTTAATTTTATTATCTTGAACAGTGAGACAGATGAAGATACAGCGAGAGTTTCCTTGGAAATGAAAGGTGCTGGCAGTAATAAGAAACAAATAAAGCTACCAGAAGTGTTTGCAGTGAAAAAGATTCATCAGCTTCATGACAGTATACTTGTTCCAACGGGTCTCGAGCAGTGGGAGCACTTACGAGATCTTAAAGTTCCTCACATGAACAACCTCCGTTTTGAGATTGTTATTGGTCAGACTCATCCTTAGGTCTTGGAATCACTATGGGGAGACGTGATCGAGGTGATGATCTCTAAGCTACCTGCACAAGACCAGACTGGACACCTGATCGACCAGTGAATTAAAATTCTCAGGAGGAAGAAATAATCTCCAGCTACATTAACTCTATGACAGTGCCTGAAAGAAGTCGAAAGACTAAGGCGGACAAGTTCTTGGCCGTAGATGGAGATCAGCAGCTAGAGGTGAATCCAGCAGTGTCTGTCGAGAACCAAAGGTTTTTGGACCGTTGGGCCCAATACCATTCAAGTCCAACCTGCTTGGTCTGGATGATTATCGTAGTATGTCAGAGAAACGTCTTCGATCCATGAAGTGACACCTAGCTAAGGATGCTAGTCTACTGGAAAGTTACATAACTGAAGTAAACAACTTAGTACCTAAAAGGTATGCTGAATGGGATCTTGGATCAGAAATCAATGTCTTTCAAAGAATGACTTAGTATTTGCCAATGTTTAGCATGAAAGTCCTCAAATAGTTCGATCTATCTGTTAGGTCCCTTTATGCTTGATGACAACCTGTTGAAAGTAAGAGGTTGCCTTCCTATGGCACCACTTACTGAATAGGTAAAGCATTCAGTAATACTACCACGATTTATCAAGTAGTGGAGCTAATTGTTCAGAAGCGTACAGATACACAGGGTGCAAGCATGTAGCAGCAGCCGTCTGGCAGTGATACTGGATGCCCAAGTTGCAGTCATCGATCAGCCAGGTAATAAGAAACTGCATCACTTGTAGGACTAGAGGACTCATGAGTTCTCAATAAATGACTCAGCTACCTCAGGAAAGAATGACACCAAACAAGCCTGCCTTCTTTCATGTGGGGAAAGACTATTTTGGGCCCTTCCTAGTGAAGAGGGGCCGGTCCCAAGATAAACGGTATGGCTGTATCTTAAAATGCTGAATATTATGGGCCATTCACATTGAAACGCTAAGCTCACCTGATGCAGATTAGTTCATCCTTGGATTGGTCAGATTTATGGCTAGGAGAGGAGCTCCTGAAAGAAAAATAAATAAATAAATAAACAACAGCACTAACATTGTTGGGGCTCAGAAAGAGATAGGAGAAACCCTGAATCAGTGGAATGAGTCAAGGAAAATAAAGTATCAGTTTCATCTCAAGCATATCAAATTGCAGTTCAGCCCTCCTACAGCTCTACCATATGGGAGGGAGAGCGAGTGGAAAAGTGAGAAATGAGAGGACAGTTACGGAGAAAGTGAGGCAAGGAGAGAACAAAGAGAACTAAGAAAAGAGAGTGAGAAGGAGACAGTGAGAGGTGAAATGAGATACAAGTAGTGTGAAAGGGAAAGAGAAAAGGGAAATGCAAATAGAAAGGCCGAGAGACAGGGAAGTAGAGACAAAAGGGGAGACAGTTGAGAGAAAATGGGAATGGAGCGAACATAGAAATAGAGATAACAAAAGGAGAAAG
Organism: Coenobita brevimanus; assembly: GCF_032717465.1. Classification (NCBI taxonomy): domain Eukaryota; kingdom Metazoa; phylum Arthropoda; class Malacostraca; order Decapoda; family Coenobitidae; genus Coenobita; species Coenobita brevimanus. The sequence goes on along the minus strand of NC_136961.1, from coordinate 21,735,223 downwards.
TGGGAAAGAGAGCTGCGGAACGGAATACCGAGAACGATAATGAGAAAAATTAGAAAAGGAGGCAAGGTAACAGGGAGAAGGAAGAAAGTGTTATTCTGGCAAGGACACAGGGAAAGAACTAAGCTGGATAAAACAAAAGCACTGAGGCTGGGTAGAACGAATGTAACATTCAAGTAAAAAGGGAGGAGGAGAAACAGAGAAATTTGCGGAGAGAGGGTAGAGATTAATGATGGGAATAAAACAGGTTAATTTTTAGGGCAAGAAAGAGGAGGGGGATGTTAAGACGGGAAGACAAGGGGAGGGAGAGGGAGGGAGGGAGGGAGTGAAGGCAAGACAGTGGGAAGAGCGGAATGAAAGACGAGGTTTCGCGTGACAGGGAGAGATGGAGAGAGAAAAGAGAAATAGAGCATGCAGTTATTACCGGGGAAAGAAAGCAGTGAAGGAAATGGATTTAGTACAAGTCAAGAAATACGGAGAGAGTAATGGAGAAAAAAAGGTAACACATGTGACAGATGTAAAGAGTAAGACAAAATTGTGACATTGTGAGAGAGAAAGTAAAGATGAGTGAGGTAAGGAGGGAGTGACAGAGGGGGAGAGAGACGAAGGAAAGGAGAGGGAGGAAGATAAGGACTGATCAGATAGCTATAACGATAGGGGAAGGAGGGGAAAGGAAACTGGGGATGAGACAAAGGATCCAGAGAGAGAGAGAGGGGGTGGGGGAGTACACAGACAGGAACAGACAGCTAGGTCGATAAATATTCAGTAAGTGTGTGTGTGTGTGTGTGTGTGTGTGTGTGTGTGTGTGTGTGTGTGTGTGTTCTTACCTAATTGTTCTTACCTAATTGTATCTTTACAGGAATGAGTCAAGCTCGTACTGTCCCGTGTCTTAAACCATATTTATCGTACATATCCTTAAATTTGTGAATTGTTTTGGCACACACTATTTCATTCGGTAGTGCATTCCATTGATCAATTGCTCTGTTTGAGAAACTGAATTTCCTTACGTCTTTATCACCTCTCTTCTTATGCAGTATTTTGCAGTGTCCTCTTGCTGATGCTTCCCCATATGTTAAGTAATCATTTATGTCTATTTTCTCCTTCCCTGATATGCATTTATATAGCATTATCATGTCACCTCTTTTCCTTCTCTCCTGTAGTGTTGGTAGATTCAGTTTATTTAGTCTTTCTTCGTAGCTTAGGTCCCTTAAGCTTGGTATCCATCTTATAGCGGCCCTTTGAACTTTTTCAATCTTGTCTATGTGTTTTTTGAGATGTGGACTCCAGACTACTGATGCATACGCCAGGGTTGGTCTAATGAATGATGTTATTATCCTTCTTAGCATGTCTTCATTTATGTATGTGAATGCTATTCTCATATTTGCAGGCAGTGTATACATGTTCCGTACCTTCTCACTGATGTGGTCAGCCGGAGATGGTCTGTTATTGATAATCACACCTAGGTCCTTCTCTCTTTCTGATGTGTGTAGGGTTTTATTTCCTAACGAATAATCCCAGTCAGGTCTTTTTCCACTTTTACCAAACTTGATTACATGACACTTGTCCACATTGAATTCCATTTGCCATGTATTACTCCATTTATGGAGTTTATTTAATTCTTCTTGTAGCTCTTTACAAGAGTCTGTGTTAGTAATTCTCCTTCGTATTTTTGCATCATCTGCAAACATATTCAGATAGCTTTCATTTCCAGTGTTACTGTTTATATCATTTATATACACTGAAAACATGATTGGTGCCAGCACTGAACCCTGTGGTACTCCACTAGTCACTTCTTTTCATGATGAGTAGTTTCCCCTTAGTACTGTTCTCATTTCTCTTTTTATGAGAAAATCTTGCATCCAACAACACATTTTGCCTCGAATTCCTCCTTGATGGTACAGTTTCCATAAAAGTCTTTGGTGTGGTACTGTGTCAAAAGCTTTCTTGAAATCTAAATAGATACTGTCCACCCATCCTTCTCTTTCCTGTACTGTGTTTCTAACTCTGTCATAGTATCTCAACAGATTAGTAACACATGATTTTCCTTTTCTGAAACCAAACTGTCTTTCTGTTATCATACTGTGTTCTTCTAGATGATTTACCCAAGCTTTTCTTATAAGCTTTTCTAATACCTTGCTTACAACACTGGTCAGTGATACTGGTCGGTAGTTGAGTGGATTTTGTCTATTTCCTTTCTTGAATAAGGGGACAATATTTGCTTTTTTCCAAATATCAGGTAGTTTTCCTTGACTCAAGTATTTCTTGAAAATTAAAAATAATGGTTTACTTAACTCCTTTGCACATTCTCGTAGTACCCAACATGAAATTTCATCAGGACCACTTGCTTTTCCTCTGTCTAATCTACTTAACTCCTCCTGTATTACTTTTTCTGATATATGTATATCTGGTAGTATGTGTGGACATGCATGTTCCACATAGTCCCTTTCAAAATTTTTTTCTTCTGTAAAAACTAATTGGAAATTCTTATTTAGCGCTTCACAAATATCTTTCTCTTGTGTATAGGTGATTCCCTTGTCCGTAATGGATTGTATTATATCTTTTACTTTGGTTTTGCTTCTGATATAGCGGTAAAATAGCTTTGGTTGATCACTACTTTTATTTATTAAATCCTCCTCAAACTGTTTTTTGGGCTTCCCTCCTTATTCTTGTATAATCGTTTCTTGCCTGTTTGTAATTATTATACGCCCTTTCACTATTGTATCTTCTGTATCTATTCCACAACAAATCTCTTCTTTCTTTTGATTTTTTACCTTCTGTATAGAACCATTTCTGTATTTTCTTATCTGCTTCTTTGTGCTGTGGGATGTACTTCTGGACTCCTGTTTCATAAAATTCTCAGAATTTTTTATATATAGCATTTAAATCTTGTCCTCTAAGCTCATTTTCCCAATCAGTTTCTAAGAAATACTTCTTTAGGTCTTGATAATTTCTCTTTTTATAGTTTAGGCTCTTTTTGTAACTTTCATTGCTGTTAACTATGTCATATGCTATCCTGAAGTTGTAATTTAGTACTGCATGATCGCTTTTGCCGAATGGAGGGTGATATATTAAACTGTCAATATCATTTTCTTGCCTAGTAAATATTAGATCTAGCATTGAAGGTACATCGAGTCCTCTTTTTCTGGTGATTTCCCTCACATGTTACGTTAGGAAAAACTCTTGCACGAGATCCAGGAGCTTTTAGTCCCAGCAGCTTTCTTGGCTAATTATATCTAGAGTATTCCAATTTATATTTATATTACAATCTCCAGTTAGTATAATTCTTTCCGAGTTCTCTTCCATTGTATGTAGTAATGATCTTAAACTCTGAATTGTACTCTCTGCCAGGTCCTCATATTCGTCTCTTTCCCATGTGTTTGATATGGGTGGCATGTACAAATTGGCTACAATTACTTTACCTTCAGATGTGTTGATCTCTACTGCAATCAGTTCTACTTGTGATGGTATATCTAGTTTTATTTCATTGACTTTTAGATTTTTCTTAGTTAATATTATAATTCCTCCTCCCTTTTTTAAATTTCTGTCTCTTCTCCATATATTGTATTCCTCTAAGTTTATTATGTCATTGGATATCCTTGGTGTTAATTTTGTTTCAGTTAGGCATATTATATGTGGTTCATTTTCTCTGATATGATCATTCATCTTTAATAATTTAGATACCATTCCATCCACATTTGAGTACATCAACTTTATCATCTTGTTTATATACTTGTCTTGACATGGTTCTACTACCTTCCTCCATTTTATTCCCTCCTGTTTGTGTACCACTTTCGTACCTGCAATCCTATTACTTTGTAAAAAAAAATTGTTCTTCTCCTCTTCTGATCTTCCCTCATTTTTTGTTTTTGCTTCCTCCCTCTTCTCTTTCAGTAATTCCAGTTCCTCTTGTGTTAGGCATCTTTTTATCCATACATTTTTGACCTCCTCTTTTTCCATAAGATTCTTTGCATTTTTTAGTATCTCCTCCACGGTGTTTACACTCTGGAAAGTTACCTTTAGAGGTCTTGTCTTGCTCTTCTCGTATTTCCCTAACCTTTTGTGTTCCTCTATAGCTTTACTACAGATTTCCTCTGTTACTTCTTTTAGTAAGCTCATTTCATTTGCCATCTCCTTTTTGTCTCTTGTGATCTTGTTTTTTACTTCTTCCTCTCCTATACCAGTGATTACTATAGATTTGTTGATATCTACTGAATCTCTGACTAACTTTGGATTGTGTTGGATTATTCTGTTCACTTCCTTTTTAATGCTTTTTTCCTTTACCCTTGTTTCTAAGTCTTTCTTTACTTTCACCATTTCAGCATACGTGGTTTCCACATCATTTTTGTAGCTTTGCACAGCTTCATTCACCTGTGTTATCTTCTCCTAATTATCACTGCTCTGGTCTATCAGACTGCTTACTTGCCTAATTGTCTCTGTATCATTTTTAAACTCTTCCATAATACTCTCGTGATTGACTACTGTACTTGCCGTTTCACTCATTTTCTTCCTAAGTGTACTGTAAGTTCACTGATGGTTGTGTCTTTCTTGTTGGCCTCCCTTCCTAGTTTTTCTATTTCTTCCTTTTGCAAGTGCATCTGCTTCTTTATTTCATCAATTTCATTTTTGAAAGCCATCTCCAGTTTGTGAACACGTTCAACCAGTCTATTGTGAGTCTCCACTTCAACCAGTTCTTGGTAGAAATCATCGTCTTGCTCTCTACCTTTATCCCTTTTCTTTTCCAAATTTGCTTTACTAAAGTATGTGTCCATTTTGCAATACTTAAAGCACAGTGTACTTACTGTACATTCCCTGGGGCAGTTGTAGTCTGAACAAACCTCAGCTGACAGCGCATTCTTTAGCCACTCGGTTCTCTTTTCTGTTTGAACAAGTGTTGTTTAAACTTCTTATTTTTTTTTTAATAATAATAAAAAATCATTTAGTCTAACCTGGTACAGAGCTTGACTCATATAAAGATACTAATTTAGGTAATGCCACTGGCTGTGCTGGCTCGGTATGGAGCACTCTAGGCGAACGTCTGCACTCCTTGGTGTCTCGTGTGTGTGTGTGTGTGTGTGTGTGTGTGTGTGTGTGTGTGTGTGTGTGTGTGTGTATGTATGTGTGTGTGTGTGTGTGTGTGTGTGTGTGTGTGTGTGTGTGTGTGTGTGTGTGTGCCTCCGTCCTTGTGTCACTCCTATAACATTGTTCCATTTTTTCACCTGCATGTTTTCTTCCTCTCTGCTTCAGTTTCTTCTCTACTGATTGTTCTTACCATTCCAAGCCTCCCTCCCTCTCTCTCTCTCTCTCTCTCTCTCTAGGAATAAAGAGATTGTTCTCACAATCTATATCTCCTTAATACGGCCACATCCTGAGTTGCTGTGGAATTTTGGTCGCTTGAAAAAGATATACGTCGACTTAATGAGAGTTCAGGAGACTAAGGTATCAGGTTCGCCTGAGGGCTATGGGACAGTTTTAGTAGAAACTCGTTGATTACGGGGTCAGCTCACTTAAGTGTTTAAAATCTGAATGGGTTTCACAATCATTACATAGAAGGTGGCTTACTCTTAACACGGACTCGTCACACAACCATTGTTGGAAGCTGTAAATCAAAAAAAATTACCAGCAGAATTACGTGAAAACTTTTTCACGTGCATGATCTGCTCCACATGGAACTGACTCAACATGGACGTTGTTAATTCTACAGTAGAGAAGTTTAAGGGATTCATCGGCGGCATCTTACACTAGAATAAATGTGAATTGGATATGCATTCCCAGGCAAACAAGAAGTATCTCCACGGTATGGGCTGCATAGTCATTTAGATCGTAACTTTTCCTTGTAACTCCTCTGTGTGTGTGTGTGTGTGTGTGTGTGTGTGTGTGTGTGTGTGTGTGTGTGTATAAGCGGTGTCTACTACTGCAACATTTAATCACAGATATATTCTCTCTCTCTCTCTCTCTCTCTCTCTCTCTCTCTCTCTCTCTCTCTCTCTCCCACACAGTGTAGTAAACATTTTCCTAACTTGGTTTATGATATATACTGTACTATTCTTATATAAGCTGTTCGGACTACACGTAATTAGAGAGGTGCTTGAACTACAGAAACCCCTATTTGGCTGTGAGCGAGAGTATGGAGGGTACTGGGTGGGGTAATGGGGGTTGGAGAGAAAAGTGGAGGGGGGGGTGGGGAGTTGGGTGGGAGTGTGGGACTATGAGGAAGGGAGGAGGAGGGAATACCTCTTCATCAAGCAGTGTTACAAACACCTTAGTCCACGGAAAAGGAAACGAACTTATTCCGACCTCTGTATCTCTAGGCAGACCTGGCCCACTGGGCAAACAACACTGGTTCAGCAGCAGTGACAATTTGGTGCACGGTGTAGAAGAGCACATAGCCTGCAGTAAGTTTGTATGGCCAGTGACAAAGTTGTTTTGTTGAAGTGCAGCAGTACAGTTCGTCAGTTTAAGCCTTGAACACCCAGGACCTTGGCTAAAGTAATGCCTCCTGACTGAGAATGTGCCATGTGCTTTCCTCGACGTAGCTAAATAAGTTTGTGCATTTGTAGTATTAATATTAATGTGTAACTTTATTATTGCCTTTGCTTAAATGTAAAGTGTACCAACATAATGTTAATATGCATTTGGTGATATTGTTTCTCCTTTTTTGCGTTTTAGCAGTAATTCGTGTTAGTGCTTGAGATGTGCCTTGTAGTAGTATCATTTTGTAAATGAGAAAAGTTTTATTAAGTGTCTGGATTGTTACGGCACACTTAAAGTTCATTATTACTATGTGATAGGTTTCTGCTTGAAGTAAGGAATATATGAGGAATGTTTAGCTGAATTTACTTTAAACATGTAAAACCTTTTGTTTACGGACAAAAGCCTGTTGTTCTGTGCGACAGAGGTACAGCCGAGGAAAGTTCTGCCTTATACACCTACCTGCCAGTCCGGACTTTCATGCATGAGACAACCATTAGTGAAGCAGTAGCCAGACACTCAAATGTCTGGTATAGTCAGCCAAAAAAGTCGTGTCTTCTTTCCCAACCCCGCAAATATTCGAACTGATAAGTCGAAGCAGAAGGGATAGCTTCACAAGTCTGGCAACTGTCAGACCAGACGGTGGTGGGGGTGAGTGGTTTGGGGGTGAAGGTAGGGTAATGAAGAATGAGTGTGCTGTAGTTGTTGTTGGCAGTGTAGTCTAGCATTAAACCACATAGTAAAGGTGCTAAATGTGATATTACACATGATTTAATACCTGCAAATAATGAAATGTATCGTCAACCAGAAATAATGCCTAGATCGTGCAGCCAATCAAGCGTTAAATGAAACGACGAGGTGCAACCCCGCCCCCTCCCCGCTTTCCTGCCGGGTATCAAACAAGCCACATGACATCGGAATAAAGGACAGAAAGCTGTGTTTTTACTGTATGTTTACATTCTGAACATGGCAGGATATACTGTATATATACTATGTGTGGTGTGGCAGACGTATGCGGTGCCTTCACAGTAATAACGAGAAAAGCATTATACAAGTGGTTAGTGTTTTGGTAAAGGGGTGAAGGAAACCCATAGATATAAATAAGTCTAGATGCCGCATGACACTACTTGGGATGCGTCTGCCCGGCCGCCATCTTGGAACGGTCGAGGCAGACGATGTCGTGGTCCTGACGATGGGCAAAGTTGACCACCATTTACCTAGAAATGTTGCGACACCTTGCTGCTTTTGGGTGTAGAAAGCGTCGGAATATATCAAGAGTGACACCGATAGCATGAGCGGCTCAACTGCCTGGTTATGCAAACGTCCCTCAGCTGCTTCCCTATCCCCCGAAAGGAGGATGGTGGGTTGCAGAAGGGAAATTTAAACCTGCAGTCCACCGAGTTCACGTTTTAGATGAACCAGGAACCACAACCATTACCACCACAACAACCACCACCACTACCACCACCACAACAACCACCACCACCACAACAACAACAACAACCGCCACCACCACAACAACAACCACCATCACCACCACAACCACCACCACAACAACAACCACCACAACAACAACCACCACAACAACAACCACCATCACCACCACAACCACCACCACCACAACAACAACCACAACAACAACCACAACAACAACCACCATCACCACCACAACCACCACCACAACAACAACCACCATCACCACCACAACCACCACCACCACAACAACCACCACCACCACCACAACAACAACCACCATAACAACGACAACCACCACCACCACCACCATAAAAACAAAAATCACCACCACCACCACCACCACATCAACAACAACAACAACAACAACAACAACCATCACCACCACTAACACCACCACAACAACAACCATAACAACAACCACCATCACCACCACAACACACCACCACCACCACAACAACAAAAACCACCACCACAACAACCACCACCACCATCATAACAACCACCACCACCACCATAACAACCAACACCACCACAACAACCACCACCACTACCACAACAACCACCACCACCACCACAACAACAACAACAACCACCACCACTACCACAACAACAACAACAACCACCACCACTACCACCATCACCACCACCACCATAACAACCACCACCACCACCACAACAACAACAACAAAAACAACATCCACAGTAACAACCACCACCACCACCACCACAACAGCAACAACCGCCACCACCACCATAACAACCTCCACCACAACAGTCACCATCGCCACAACAGCCACCACCACCACAACACCACCACCACCGCCACCACAACAACAACAACGACAACTATCACCACAACAACAACAACCACAACTATCACCACAACAACAACAACCACAACTATCACCACAACAACAACAACCACAACAACCACCATGACCACATTCACCACCACAACCACCACCACCACATCCACCACCACAACAGCAACAACAACCACAACCATTACAACAACAATCACCACGACAACAACCACAACCATTACAACAACAATCACCACGACAACAACCACCACCACAACCACCACCACCACAACAACAACAACAACCACCACAACAACAACCACCACCACAATAACCACCACAACAACAATTACCACCACAACAACAACCACCACAATAACCACCACCAAAACAACAGCCACCACCACTGGCGGCTGAAGAGTCACACTATCGTGACCATAAAAGAGGATACAAAAACCCACACTGGCAGACGGAAACACTGCCAGATTTGGTTTTTGTATGTACCCCCTCCCCCCCTCCACATGTATCCTAACCACCACCACAACCACCACCACCACCACAACAACAACCACCAACACAACAAGAACAACCACAACAGCAACCACCACAACAACCACCACCACCACAACAACAATCACCAACACAACAATCACCACCAGCACAACAATTACCACCTTCACCACCACCACCACAACAACAACAAAACCACCATCCCCATCACCACCACAGCAACAAAAATCAACATCATCACCACCACCACCACAACAACAAAAACCACCATCACCACCACCACCATAACAGCAATAACCACCACTACCAATACAATAACCACCATCACTACCACCACAACAAAAACCACCATCACCACCACAACAATAACCACCATCACCACCACCACAACAAAATCCACCACCACCACCACAACAATAACCACCATCACCACCACCACAACAATAACCACCATCACCACCTCCTCCACAACATTCATTCTCATAGTCTGAATTCACTCTAAAACAAGCCCCACTATCACATGCTTGACTGCTCCAAGATGGCGGTCGCACAAACGCACCGCTGCTGTAGTGAAGAATGGGCGATGCGGCATCTAGTCTTATTTATATCTATGGGGAAACCCAGCCACAGGTGTTACGCAAGGTGATGAAATCAAGATATACACCCACCAGTATATAGTCATATCTTCACAGTCATTCAGTTGTTTATACTAGACGACGGGAAATAGAGGAGAGATTCTAGTTATCACTAATAAAAGCTGTTTTATATCATAATCGTGACATTTCATTAAATTCCAAACACTTGTTATGGAACATATTCCACCTTTATTTCATATTCTGAAGTATTCCAAATATCAAAGATGAATTGGACATGACAACCCAGGTATATTAAACTGCAGTATATTTTGATTACATGTAAACTCATGATGACGCACTTGTAGACATTTAGTGACATAAGTGATAAAAGTTGACTATAAGCCTACTACCCAGTATGTTATTCCCAACAATTTCCACCCGACAGTAATACATGGCACCCCAAACCACCCACCCCCACCACCGTCTGGTCTGACACAGTTGCCAGACTTGTGAACTATCCCCGCTGCTTCGACTTATCTGTTCGAACGAACAGAAGACATGACTTTTCTGGCTGACTATACCACTGCGTGTGAGGGGAGAGGTTAAAGGAGGAGGAAGACTGGGGGAGTTGATAGTTCCTACTCCGCCCTATTCCATCCCCATCCTTCTCACACAGTAACCAGATAGATGAATATTGGCTACTGCTTCGCTACCACTTGTCTCACATTTTCTATTTCGAAGTGGTGGGCGAGTGTATAACGCAGAATTTTCCTCAGGTGTACATTCATAAGAAAAACTATCATTCCCTTTCAGAACTATGCATTATGACACTATTATGACACTACGACAAAATGTTGTGGAATGACAGGACAAGAAAGTTTGTACCACAAACCCGTCAATGTCGGTTATGTGAGACACAGATGTAGGAATTTGTGCTAGAGGTAATAAAAGTTAATTAGATCGTTTGCCCTCTGTGTATAGAGACAAATACGTTTTATTATCCGGCACCGATTTCATCTATCTATCTATCTATCTATATACCTAGGCTGCTTCCCCCAAGGAAAGGGAGGTAGCCGAGACAGGACGACATACTCGCCATTTACTCATCCATTTAACCCGCGGCGTCCCGGGGACGTACTTCCACGTCCTCACGTTTTGTCACAGCTAATCCTGGGGACGTACTTCAACGTCCTGCAATTGCAAGGTTCATAATTTCCACAATTTTCAATTTTCGCGAGTCATTTTTGGTTCGTATACACGTGACACCTTCCTTAACAAGATGCCAGGCAGAGACAATGCCTTACCCAGCATGACCTCCTCCCCCCCCTGCATGCCATTGTCTCAGCAATTCACCTGTTATCAGTGACCTGGCCAGTATAGCCATATCATGCCATGGTACGAAATTCAGGGCCAGAGTGATTCCCCAATCAATGACAATGTGGAGGACAAACTTTACATAGCATTAGAGGAAGAAACAGTTAGAAATGATGATCAGGTAATGTGGCAAAAAAAGGTCAGGTATTAGTGAGTGAAACAATGCTTATAATGCCTATATTACTGCTTGAAAACCAATATACTCTTGTACTACATATAAATTCGTAACAGTAAATAAATAAATACCGTTTATGAGTGGTGTGTAATAGTTATCCTCCCATAGAACTCGTTTTCTTTGGTGCCAGCCTGATAGAAAACCCAGTAAGGTAAGGAGGCTCTCCTACCTGTAATGAGTATTTTAAACCTCAGGTGAGCGATTTCTCTATGAATTTTCGATGTTTCTCACCAAAAGTGAAAGTTTTAGCAAAAAAAAAAAAGGGTCGAAAAATCGTCGGGATTGGGGGGTACCAGTGGTCAAAAAGTGGTCGGGGCGGGGCGGGTTAAACACATTCATTCACATCTTAGCCCCAAAGGGGAGAACGGACAGATCCTCACCGCACCACAACACACAAGGGTCAACTGTGCAATGCAATCAGTGACATCCACAGCAGGGCCCGACAGCAGAACTGGTTTACCCCTGCCACATCATAACAGACCCATCCCCTTACCCTTTCATTAAATAAAAAAATAAAAGGGCAGTGTACAGTCGGCAACACACGTGCAGAAGGGCAATGAGTATGTGCACCCATGCCAGACGTATGATAGTAATTCAGCCGATACAAGCCAAGTTAGTAAATTTCAATGTAATAATAATATGTAATGCTTTCTACTTAGAGTAAATGTTGAGTAGAAGGAAAATAATAAAACGTGTTAAGTCTCATTGCTTTAAAATTTTATATACCCACCCCCTGCTTCCAAAACAGCCTCTAGACGTCGATGCATGGATGCCACTAACTCAGCCACGCCCCATCCATTAACTCTGAAGCATCCATCTGAAGCGTTTAACCACCCGTCTAAAGCAAACAAATAAACTTGTGCACCCCTGCTAGACCATCATAAAAAAATAAAAAAAAAGTCAATGACTATAGATTTAATACCCTTCAAAATTATTTGTTCTATTCTATAGATAATAAATGTTGAATAGTAGGAAAATAAAAAATGTGGGAAATTCATTATTAATCCCCGACAGGGTGCTCAGGGTAATGCAAACACGCCCTATAAATTTCCCCGCCATATGGCTCATTCTTGCCCATTATTCCAACTCTTGTAATGGGATTGTGATATGGCAACACTAGATAGGGGAGGGGCGAACTGCAAGGACCCGCCCACATGGCCCAGCTAACGTTCGTTTCGCATCAAACCTTCTTGGGGGTAATGCTATTTTTTTTTATGGCTGTACACCTTGACAGTCTAACTCGAAGAACTACACGAGAGGCCCCCTGAGGAGAAGCATTAAGAGCAGGCAACATTATCATTCTGTGAACATCCATTAATGTAGTCCAGGTACAAGTAAATATATATATATATATATATATATATATATATATATATATATATATATTTTATGTGAGGGAGAAGGAACCAAAGGCCATGAGCCCGCAATAAGAGTTTCATCCAAGAGAAAAACAAAATACAAGAGGGAGCCAAATTCAAGATACATTCAGTTCGAGATGCCTGGACACACTGCGTTTGAAAGACTGGAGATCATAGGCAGCAGGAAATACAGACAGAGGGAGACAGTTCCAGAGTTGACCTGTTGCATAAATGAAGGACTGGGAGTAGCAGTTAACTCTTGCATTAGAGAGCTGGAGAGAAAAGGAATGAGAGTTTCCTGCTACAAGGGTGCTATGCACCCATCGTAGAGGTGGAGGAATGCATGCAGACAGTTCAGAGGAGCAGTGACCATTAAAGTAGCGATAGAAAAGAGATAAAGTTGCAACAGTGCGGTGAAGACACAGAGGTTGAAGGGGGTCAGTAAGAGGAGGAGAGTTAATGAGACAAAAAGCCTTTGACTCCACCCTATTGAGAAGACCTGTATGTGGGGAGCCTCCTCACACATGAGAGTTGTACTCCACACAGAGGGGGATAAAACCCCTGTATAGAGTCAACAATTGGGCAGGGGTAAAGAAAGAACGGATTCGGCCTAGCACACCCAATCCCTTGGAAGCAGATTTTACAAGAGATGTAATATGGTCTTTCCAAGATAAATCCCGAGTAAATGAAACCCCAAGCATGTTTAAGGATGATGCAGGATTAAGCTGAATATTATTAAACATTAGTGGGTATATCTGTGAAAGATTTTGACAGGTTGATAGGTGTAAGAACTGAGTCTTAGATGCATTAAAAACAACAAGATTATTTTTACCCCAGTCAGAGATACAAGTCAAGTCAGACATTAGGTGTGTCATAGCCTCATCCCTTGTTTGTTGAAGTAACTGCTGAGATGGGCGTTGTGGGAACCGAATGGAAAGGTGAAGGGTGGAGTCATCAGCGTATGAGTGGATAGGGTTAGATGTACAGCTTAGAAGGTCATTGATGAATAAAAGGAAGAGCGTTGGTGATAAGACAGAGCCCTGAGGAACACCACTGTTGATAGATCTAGGAGAAGAGCAATAGCCGTCTACAACAGCGGCTATAGAATGACCAGAAAGGAAGCTAGCAATGAGGGCACAGATAGAAGGATAGAAACCGTAAGAGGGCAGTTTGGAAATTAAAGATTTATGCCAGACTCGATCGAAAGCCTATGAGATGTCAAGTGGAATGGCAAAGCTTTCGCCAAAGTCCCGAGTGGAGGATGACCAGGAGTCTGAAAGGTAGGTGAGAAGATCGCCAGTGGAGCATCCCTGATGGAACCCATACTGATGATCAGAAAGAAGGTTGTGATAGGAAAGATGCTTTAAAATTTTTCTATTGAGAATTGACTCGAAAACTTTTGAAATACAGGACGTTAAAGCAATTGGACGATAGTTGGAGGGTTGGGAGTGGTCACCCTTCTTTGGGACTGGCTGAATGAGAGCAAACTTCCAGCAAGAAGGAAAGTTACAAGTTGACAGACAAAGGTGAAAGAGTTTGCCTAGGCAGGGTGTAAGCACAGAAGCACAGTTCATGAGAACAACAAGAGGGACTCCATCAGGCCCATATGCCTTGTTAGTATTGAGGCCAGTGATGGCAGAAAATACATCAGCTGAAGAAATTTTAATGTCAACCATGAGGAAGTCAGAGGCGGGAAATGATGGTGGAACAGCACCGGAATCGTCTAAGGTGGAATTGGAGGAGAAAGTCTGAGCAAAGAAATCTGCTTTATCAGTAGAAGAAATAGCTACAGAACCATCAGAGTAGAAAAGAGGAGGGAAGGATGATGAGGTAAAGTTGTTAGAAAGGTTTTTGGAAAAGTGCCAGAAGGAGCAGGAAGAATTCGAGTTGGAGAGTTGAGAGCATTTAGTACAGATGAAATTATTTTTAGCAGAGTGAAGAACAGCCTTAGCACGATTCCGGGCAGAAATGTAAAGATGATGTGATTCAGGGGTGGGTTGGCTCCAGTACCTTTTGTAGGCCCTCTCATTGTTGCAGACAGCATTAGAACAAGCGTGATTAAACCAAGGCTTTCATGCGTTAGTGAAAGAATATGAGAAAGGGATGTATGCTTCCATGCCCGAGAGAATAACCTACGTAATGCGCAAGGAACGCACAGATGGCTCCCGGCCATGGAAACAATAATCATTCCAGGGAAAATCAAAGAAGTACTGCCTGAGGGCCTCCCAATCCGTGGCTCCAAAATGCCACAGGCAACGTTTCCCTGGAGGGTCCACAGGCCGTACTAGAGTGATAGGACAGGTTAAGGTGATAAGGTTGTGATCCAAGGAGCCCAACGGAGAGAAATGATTAACAGTGTAAGCAGAAGGATTAGTTGTAAGGAAGAGGTCAAGTATGTTGGAGCTCTCTCCAAGGCGGTCTGGGATACGGGTAAGGTGCTGCGCAAGCTGCTCTAGGTCATTAAGGATAGAAAAGATGCAGGCCTGTTCACCAGGTGGATCAGTGAAAGGAGAGGGGAGCCAGAGGTGGTGGTGAACACCTAGAATGGAGATTTCAGAGAAAGGAGAAATGGATAGAATGTGTTCTGTCGTAGAAGTAAGATAGTCGAAGAATTTTTGATAGTCAGTAGAATTAGGGGATAAGGAAACAGCACAAATATATTTAGTCAGAGAATGACAGGAAAGCCGAAGCCAGAGCGTAGAGAATTCAGAAGAATCGAGTTCAGGAACAAGAGAGCAAGATAATACACAACAGTCACCTTTGGCTTTGAAATGAGTATAGAGAAAGTAGGAGCATACAGAAAAGGGTTTCCTGCCAGTTGCCTCAGACAGCTGAGTCTCAGTTACAAAGAGAAAGTGAGGTTTAGAGGAGGAGAGGTGATGCTCAACAGAGCGAAAGTTAGAGGAAAGTCCGTGAAGTTTGCAGAAATGAAGAAGAAGAGAGTCAGACAGTGGTTCCAGGGACCTTGTGTCATAACCGGGAGAGGGGCGGAAGGTGGGGGCATTTATGGTCCCCCCCTCCTGAAGACTC
The DNA here is from genome assembly GCF_032717465.1 of Coenobita brevimanus. NCBI lineage: Eukaryota > Metazoa > Arthropoda > Malacostraca > Decapoda > Coenobitidae > Coenobita > Coenobita brevimanus. Next base: position 21,719,457 of record NC_136961.1, on the reverse strand, counting down.
CGAGGTCCGGATGATGATGATGATGATGATGATATATTCGTTTTCGTTTTTCAAGGCTCCAAAATGCTTGCATGTGTCGGCCTTGGTCACCTAATGGCGGCTGTCCACGCTGCACGATCCATTGCAGCCTCCCTGTTCAGTCCATTAACCCTGGGGTTACACTTAATGACCTCGTCCCATGTCTTTCTTGGTCTACCTCTCATAACCCCACCCTCAATATTAACACTTCTCACCTTCCTCACCCAATTATCATCCGCCATCCTCTCCACATGTCCAAACCATCTCAATCTACCTCTCCTCATCACAACACCATATATAGATAGATAGATAGATAGATAGATATGTATATATAGATAGATAGATAGATATACATCTCTCTCTCTCTCTCTCTCTGTATATATATATACTCGTATATAGGGGTGCAAATGATGAGGTGAAAGAGATTGTCCTGGTGCTTGAGGGTGCAAAAACGGATGTATGTGGATTATCTGAAACTGACCGGGGAGGTGAGAGTGTGAGGGAATGGGAATATCGATGGGGTATATGCGCAGGAGTAGGCGAGAATGAGAGGCCAAAACATGGAGTGTGTATTATGGGTAACAAATGGAAGAATATAGTAGAGTATGAATCACTTGGCTCAGGGACTGTGTGGGTAAGATTGAAACTTGAAATTCAGATGTTGGTTATTGTGAGTGAGTGTGTATGCACCAATGCTAGATCGTGCAAGCAGAGTGAGGGAATAGTTCTGAACAAATGCAAAAGTTTGAAAGGAATGAGAGAGTGTTTGTGACTGGAGATATGAATGGGAAAGTAAGGAATGTGAAGGTGGATGGAGTAGTTGGCGAGTAGGGTGTGCCTGCAGAGATGGATGAGAATGACAGTGCTTTAATGGACATTGTGCCGGAAGGGGGTTGGTGACACCCAATACCCTCTCCTGGCACAATATATATATATATATATATATATATATATATATATATATATATATATATATATATATATATATATATATATATATATATATATATATATATATATATATATATATATATATATATATATATATATATATATATATATATATATATATATATATACTGCATTAGCTGACACAAGGGGTGCTGTGGTTGAACCAGTGTCACTTACTATAAGTTTGCACCCAGTCACCTTGCGCGGGCCGATTACACTTGGTTAAAAGACTACACACACATCCAAAGCCACTCCAACTTTACAACATATTTACAAGCACTTCTCACCCTACATACAATCTCTACCAGACAGCCTAAGCCACTTGGTAGAGATACATTGGGCTGTATCGTCCCGACTTCGTTTGGGATAGGCCGGTCCTGCAGTGGATACTCAAACAGCTGATGATATATATATATATATATATATATATATATATATATATATATATATATATATATATATATATATATATATATATATATATATATATATATATATATATATATATATATAAATATATAAATATATTTATATATTTATATATATATATATACATATATATATATATATATATATATATATATATATATATATAGAGAGAGAGAGAGAGAGAGAGAGAGAGAGAGAGAGAGAGGTGACTCTACACTGAGTGACAAGCCAAATGGTTTCCTGTGCACCAGGAAACTATATACTGCGCTGGGTGCTAACCAGATACCCAAATTTTGGCGCCTGGTGGTTTAGTGGGTAGTTATTGCACTCCAATCGGATTGAGCTGGTGAAGATTTATATCCAAGGGGTGGTTGGAGTTGATTGCTCATGTAATGCCACTCAGGGATGAGTGAGGCTGGTCACTCTCATCTTAAATGTCGGGACGAATTGCCTAGCCCCGGGTTCCTATGCTCCTCATGGGGCAATGTAGGATTGGATGATGGATGGGTGGATGTTTTAGATAGATAGATAGATATAGATCATTATCATCAGCCGTTGAGGTCCACTGGAGAACCGGCCTATCCCTACCGAAGCAGGGACGATACAGCCAATGTATCTCTACCCAGTGGCTTAGGCTGTCTGATAGAGACTGTATGTAGGGTGAGAAGTGCTTGTGAGTGTGATTGTAGAGTTGTAGTGGCTTTGGATGTATGTGTAGTCTGTGAACCAAGTGTAATCGGCCCACCTTACGCCGATTGGGTGCAAGCATATATATATATATATATATATATATATATATATATATATATATATATATATATATATATATATATATATATAAAGTCGTCCGTGGGTCAGTGGAAAGATGCACATATTTGATGTGCTTTAGGCACGCATTCGAGTCTCAGAAAAGGCAGTTAATTTAGTTTGTTTTGTGGTAGGTGGAGGCGCTTTGTGGTAGGTGGGGACGCTCACCATCCACTCACATGATGTAGTGTTGCTCTCGGGTGTCTGCTATTTCCTCTCCTCCATCCTTCTTTCCTTCCATCCACTTCTGTCTTTCTTTCCTTCAGGCTTCCTTCGTCCTTCTGCCTACGGGTGACTTTACATTCCCTCTTCTGTCTTTCTTTCCTTCATTCTTTCCTTTTCTCCTGCCTATGGTTGACTCTGCACTGAGTGACAAGCCAAATTGTTTCCTGTACACCAGGAAACCATTTACTACGCTGGATGGTAACCATAGAACCAAAATTGGCGCCTGGTGGTTCGTGGGTAATAACTGCGCTCCAATCGGATTGAGCCGGTGAAGGTTTATATCCAAGGGATGGTTGTGGTTTATTGCTCATGTAATATCACTCAGGGATGAGTGAGGTTGGTCACTCTCATCTTAAATGTCAGGACCAACTGCGTAGCCCCGGGCTTTCACGCTCCTCATGGAGCAACGTAGGATTGGATGATGGATATATATATATATATATATATATATATATATATATATATATATAGACATATATATATAGATATATATATATATATATATATATATATATATATATATATATAATTTGTGTGTGTGTGTGTGTGTGTGTGTGTGTGTGTGTGTGTGTGGATGGGTGGGTGAGTTTGGATGTGTCTTTTAGTGTGAAGTTGTGAAATTGTTCAAGTTGTTCCTTTTTCTGAACATTCACCCACAGTGAAATGATGCACTGAACATTCTTGAGAAGTCTTTAAAGTTTTGTTTTCAGTCCTTGAAGAGCCAGGAAAAGCTTATAACATTCTGAACATTCCGTGTGCCTTGTTGTCAAGTTAGTATGAAGCTTTAGCTCTTCGGAAAACAAAGAGGATCCTATATATTACTGTTTTATTAATTATCACTATAATGTATCATTTCTTTTAATTTCCATACTGTCATCTTATATTTACCTTTGTGTACTCACTGATGTTTGTTGCAACACAACTCATAGTTATTGTTCATGTTCTATCACATTGTTGATTTAATTACGTTCCTCTTTCTATGTATACATATATTACATTCCTTATATTCTCTAATTTTGAGTTCCACTTAGGCATCTCGCATAATCGTATTCATTTACCTATAGCGTTTTACTTATTAGTGTGGTGGGTAGGAGCGCCCATCATCCACCCACTTAGTTAGTGGTACTATGTTTTTAGGGCGAGCCAAATGATTTCCTGTAAACCAGGTATCATTTACAGCGCTGGGAGGTAACCTTGTAACCAACCAACACGTGTTCCCTGCGTGACAAGTGGGTTAGCGAAGGGTTAGTGTCCCTCCAGGGAAAACAACTAACTAAAAATACAAACAAGAAGCCTCGGACCAGGACTGACCAACAAGTGACGAAGAAGGACCGAACAAAGGACATGGTACGGAATGTAAGGAGTGCAAAAATGAGGTGAGAGAGAGAGAGAGAGAGAGAGAGAGAGAGAGAGAGAGAGAGAGAGAGATTGTCCAGATGCCTGAGGGTGCAAAAATGGATGTATGTGGATTAATTGAAACTAGATGGGGAGGTGAGAGTGTGAGAGAATGGGAGTATGGATGGGATATATGTGCGAGAGTAGGTGAGAATAAGAGGGAAAAAGAAGGAGTGTGTATTCTTGTAAGGAAAATATAAGAAAGTATGGATCATTTGGCTCAAGGATTGTATGGGTAAGACTGAAAGTGCGACTACAAATGTGAGTGATTCTCTGTGTGTATGCGCCAACGCAAGATCGTGCAAGGAAAGTGAGAGAAGAGTTGTGAACAAATGTGGAAGCATGCATGGAAAAGTCTGAAAGGAATGAGAGAGTGTTTGTGATTGGAGTTATGAATGGGAAAGTAGGGAATGTGAAGGTGGATGGATTTGTTGGTGAGTGGGGTGTGCCTGCAGAGATGGATGAGAGTGGCAGTGCTTTAGTGGACATAGTGGCGGGAGGGGGTTGGTGATAACCAATACCCTCTCCAGGCACAAGGTGATCCTCAGATATACATGACGAGTGATGAGAAGGGTGGGTGGTGAACTGAATGAATGGAAGGCAATGATTGATTATGTGTGTGTGGATGATAGGATGAGAAGGTGTGTAATGGATGCCAGAGCATGTAGAGTTTGGGGGAGTGGACTTTCTGACCACCACTTGGTGGTGGTCAGAATCAAGATCCAAATGAAATGAAGGAATAGAAGAAGGGAAGGACAGGAGGAGGTAGCTCATACAAGGAAAGTAAAAAGGTTACAAGAGGATGGAAAAAAGACTGAACAGAAGAGGGAAGTGGAGAAGCGTTTAGGTGAACATGGATTGGAGCAGATGGGGAACGTGGAAGGTGTGTGCAAGATATTCACACAAGAAATCTGTCCAGCATGTGAGGTGGTGTGTGGGGTGAAGAGAAGACGAAAGGGGGTGCAAGGAACAGCATGGTGAAATGAGGGGGCGAGACAGGCTGTGGCAGAGAAGAAAGCATAAAGTGATTGGATGAGAAACAAGGGTGTGGAAGAAGCTGAGAGATGGAAGACAGAGATATATGTAGAGAGGAAGCGAGAGGTGAAAAGGTTAGCAAGAGAGAGTAAGTAGAGTGTGGATAAGGAATTTGGAAGGAATGTGAGCGTAAAGTGGAGGGAATGTAAGAAAATGTTCTGGAAAGAGGTAAAGAGAATTAGACAGGGTGTCAAAGAAGTTAGTCAGGGAGTGAAAGATAAAAATGGTAGATTACTAGTGGACAGGGAAGAAAGAGTAGCAGATGAAGAGAACACTTAAAGGAACTGTTGAACAAAGAGAATGAAAGTAATGTGAGTATAAGTGGTTGGGGAATGGCTGAGAGAAGGAGAGATGTGAGAAGAGAGGAAAAAATCAGTAGGATGGAAATTGTGGAAGCAATGACGAAAGAATGGGGAAAGCCCCAGGAATAGATGGAGTGTGTGGTGAAATGGTAAAGCATGGGGGAAAGATAGTAGTAGAATGGATGTGGAAGATGTGAAGATTGGCATGGGAAGAAGGCTGAGTCCCGAAGGACTGGAAGTCAGGTATAATCATTCCCCTGTACAAAGGGAAAGGGGAAAAAGGAATGTGTGGTAATCATAGGGGCTTCTTAGTCTGATAGTATAAGTATATGGTAGGATACTTATTGACAGATTTAGAGAAATAACAGAAAAAATAGTCGGAGAAGAACAGGGAGGTTTTAGGAATGGAAAAGGTTGTGTTGATCAGAAATTCATTCTTAGATCTTTAGTGGATAAGTTTGTAGAGAAGGGAAAGATTGGAGAAAGCATATGACAGGGTGGATAGACAAGGGCTGTGGAAAGTATTAAGAATACAGTATATGGAATAGATGGGAAGTTGTTGAATGCTGTGAAGATTATGTGTGGATAGTGAAATGAGTGAAATTTTCTATCTGAAGGTGGGATTGAAACAGGGATGTCATGCCTCCATGGTTGTTCAATCTGTATATGGACGGGGTTATAAAAGAGATAAAAGGGTTGGCAGTTGATGTTGGAGTGGCCCTAATGAAAGAGGGCGGTGTTTGGAAACTCCCTGTACTGTTGTTTGCAGATGATACTGTGTTATTAAGTGAAGATGAAGGGGAGCTGCAAGGCTTGGTGGATGAGTCTGGGAGAGTGTGTAAATAGCGGAATCTAAAGGTGAACGTAGGGAAGAGTAAAGTTATGGTCTTCGAGAGAAGTGAAGGCAGTGATTGTAGAGTGAGGCTGGATGAGCAGGAAATGGAAAATGTGAGTGCGTTTAAGTGCTTGGATATTGTGATGAGTAAGGATGGAAGTTTAGAGGGTGAGGTGCTTGAAAGGGTACATCAAGGAAGAAAGGTTGGTGGCTCCTTGAAGCAGTGATAAGAAACAGGGACGTAAGCATGGAAGTGAAAAAGTTTCTTTATGACAGTATTGTGATACCAACTCTAACGTATGGAAGTGAAGCTTGGACGTTGTTGAAGGGACAGAAGCCTAGAGTGAGAGCAGTAAAATGAGTTATTTGAGAGGAGCATGTGGAGTCACATGGAAAGACAGACTGACAAATGAGGAAGTGAAGGAAGTGTTGTGGTGTGGATGTGGATGTGATAGGAAGCATTAGGAGAAACACATTGAGGTGATTTGGCCATATGGAGAGGAGAGAGAGTTAGAGACTGACGAGGAGAGTTTATGTAAGTGAGGTGGTGGGGGGAAGAGGGAAGGGGAGGCCAAGGATGAGATGGAGGGATGGAGTGGAGAGAGAGGGATGTGTGCTGGGAGCAGGGCAGTGAAATGGCGGCCTACAGAGTGACATGGAGGCGATTTGTATGTGGCCACCCCTTATGGAATTAAGGCGTCTGGCAATAGATAGATAGATAGACAGATAGTTTTACTTATACCTTTTATGAGTGTTGAGGTCACCTATTATTCATGTAATTGTCATCTTATCATTCATTAATGTAATCATTATTATTCTAGTGAATTAGGAATCTTTTGATGATCTCTTCTTCCCATCTCATGTCGGGTCACATTTTGTTTACCCACAGGAGAATTGTAATGTATATCATCTAATGTAAAACTAGTTATTAGATGTAGATGTAGGAATGGACAGTGTATGTGTTAGGAATTCTGTTGTGGCTAGATAGAGTTTTTGCAGGCTAAGCAATATCTAACCAGCTCTGGGTTGCTGAACTTCTCTCAAGCAGTAAAAAAATGATTCGAGACACACCTGTATTATTCAGCTCTGTAAACCAATGAACCACTGCCTACTGAGTTTTGTTTCAGCACCTGCACCTGCTCCATCTGTTCATTCCTGTTACAAAAGAGAAAGTGTTTCAAAACCCCTACCTGTGGCGCTGGATAGTACACTTTGCCTGTCGAGACAGAAGTCTGTGCTGTTCTCGGTTCACATCTAACCTGGCAGCTCCTCAGTTGTGGCTCATCTCCATCGAGGTAAAACCCCTCCTTGATATTAAGCACTCTCAAATGCACTTATTAGCTACTGCCAGGGTAGCATGTTTAAAGATATCCCACTGTTCACCCGGGTCCTCGACAGCAAGTACCTCAAACCAATTTGAGAGTGCCACTGCATACTCATAAATACACTCTTCATCCCCGAATTTCTTAAGATGAAACTGTTTTTGGTAAGCATCTGGAGCTTCTGTTTTCATTTGTAGCCTCTGCGTAGCAACAAGCCTATGATCAGTAGCAAAGAACTCAGGACTCAAAGCCCTGCAGTTTTGATTTGAAACTGCCTCTGCATAGTCATATGCATATTACTTATCCCAGAGCTTCTCAAGATGGAACTTTTTTTATAGCATCTTGAGCTTTCAGACTTGATCTGTAGTGTTAGAGTAGCAACAACACGCATGTGATCACTAGCAAAGAACTCTGCACTCATGAAAACTCTGCATTTCTGAAGGATCCTTCAGAGAGTACTACCAAGGATGTGCTAAGTCTCCTTTGGAACCCTTTTAGTTTTTTATTACCAAATCCAGTGGTGATGACCCGACTATCGGAGCCAGGATCTAACAATTCTTAGATCCTGAAGATAACTATTGCCATTCCTGGTTCCAAAGCCATGGGGACCTACACATTCCTCAAAACCTTCCTTGTCGGTGTCAGTAACTGCACTGAAGTCACCCAGGATCAAGAGTGTATCCTGTGAGGGGCAATGTTTGACAGGTGAGCCAAGTTTGGTGTAAAACAGCTCTTTCTCCTCAAATCATTCATATCTTTCAGAATGTACCAGCGTTATACGCTCATCAACTGGAGTAACCCTGCCGACACAGTAGACAAAGCGAGTAGTAGGCCTAGTTACCATGGCAACACCTCTAAGCTGGGAACCGTCATCACATCCAGACCAGTATTATATGTAAACATCACTACTGAACTTGCCATGACTTGAATGCTTCACTACAAGCATTACAGCTATACCAGCCCCCAAAGTTGCCCCAGTTCTCTTGACAAGAAAGTCAGTTAATCATCCTTCGAAAGGTTTAGGACATTCCAAACTCCCACTCAGAATACCTTCCAAAGGTTAAACTTGCACGTGGTTCTACGGTTTCTTATGTCCACTGTGCCGCCACATTGCGAATCAAAAACGAGACTGGGACTAGAAGCCACCCTTCATCATCCGGCTTGTGGGGTCCTGTAGGCTTTAACCAACAACCATGATGATAGGCGCCAGCATGAGAGAGCCCCCAAAGCCCTGTCAGGGTGGTATCCAAGGTGGGTCTTCCAACAAAACTGGGTCAGGGTCAGGCGACATTTGCTGACCCTGATGCCTCTTCTACTTTTCTTAAATTGTGTGAGATGTAAGTTTTTACAGGAAGGCGTCGCAAACCCCACAGTAACCTACCAAGTCAGGGGAGGACTCACCACTTGGACTGGGGTATGGGATCCTTAACAAGGGCTATCCAAGTTTGATTCAAAGTTTTCCATTTCCTCGGTGGACTGCCAACCAAGGCTGATGAACTCCACCTACCATGCTAGATGGTCGCTGGCTTAAATAGCTCATATACCCTTTGACAGTCATTTTTTTTTTTCGTTCTGTGGGATGTCTAGCTACCCTCCTCACTGGTGGCAGATCAGTGGGTTTGGTGGTTTAGTCATGGCTGATTCGACCATGAGAAAGGTAGTACTGGACTGCATGTTCCAAGTAGAAGGACAGTGTCTGACTTGACTGGGACATAGAAAAATACTTAAAATTCAACATACAAATTTTCAGGTGCTATATATAACCTCTGATTTTGCATACATTCGTAATATAAATGCTTAACAAAAATTTCCCCCATCTGGAGAACTGACCGTGAGTATTTTCACTGTTTAGATGTGAGTGAGTCAGAGGGTGGTACTGGTGCAGCAGTGGCCACCATGTTGGCCACAGAGTGGTGCTCTCGTTCCTCCCTCCTCCTTGTAACAGATGGGTCGCACTGGCCGGCTGCCATGTTGAAGGTGTGTTGCAACCACATTCAACCCATCCCTGGCTAGAACTTACCACAAAATGTGTGAAAAACTAAGTCAGGTGGTTAAAGTATACTTGACAGTGTCACTATATTTCCGTGTTCATTAGCAAATACTTTTTATAAATACATTTATTCCATTGGAGTAGTGCAGTAGTAAATATAAAATGTTGATATTTACTGCAGCTACATTAATTTTGACACGAGTAATTACAGTATGATTTTTGTGACAAATACAACCAATTAAAAATCTTGAACAAACGACTATTCTAGAATTTTTGAGTAAAGGCCAAAGCTAAGTCCCTCATAACTGCATGTGTTAAAGAGTCTATGGTTTGCAAAAACAGTATGCAGTGTACTTGAAAACAATATCACACAAGGATAAAACACACACTTATTAATGATGATGCAGTGGTTCCTAGGAGAAAACTGTGACCCCAGTCGAACAGAGCAGTACTCCTATACATTTTTATCCTCATAATTTTGTTATCTCTCTCTGCTGATCCGGAAGTTTTTTTTTTTTTAATTCACTTTCAGTTTTCTCCCTTCAGAAGTTCTACTAAATTCACATACCAACAATTGAATTTTACCTCTTGACTCAACGACCGATTTTGTTCGTATTATCAGTGATGAGTAACTGGTTTCTGTTTAGTCTGTCCATCCCTAAAATTCACCAATGATCCTGATAATGTAACTTAAGCTCATAATTGTGGATATGCCTAATTCTTATCTTGCATTAGAATAAAAACTAGGATTCTAGAAAATAATCTCAAAATATCGGAGATTTTTTTACATTTTATTAGGAAGAGTTTGTTGGATTTTGGTGCAGAAAATAACAACCTGTGTGATGGTTTGTGCAGTAAGAAAACTGCGATACCTGGTGACAGGTTGTTACCTTTCTAAGGACCTCGTATGTAGAATCGCTAAAAGGAATAAATTGCTATGTGGTAAGCTACCGGAAATGGAGTTTAAATGCCAAAAAGCTGTAACACTGAGGTGTGTTTATCTCAGTGTGCCTCATATCTTTATATTCTTTTCTAGAAGGATAATATTATATTCTTCTAGTTGCCTTTTTATGGCAGTTTAAGTCCAAACATTCGACTTTAATAATCTGAACTGCAGTCAGATATCTAACCGATAAACTTTGTTTTTTAGGACCAGGCTGAACTGTTAGCACCCTGGGGTATAACCATGTTCGAGACCAAGACCCTAGTTCATGGCATAAACGTCGCGCCAATTTTCAAAACAGTGCTGAAGGCACGACGGGTAAGTGGTAGTAAAAGGTGTAATCATGTATGTATATTGAACTTTAAGTGCGGTAAAGTGAGTTTTGGCATTGTAAGCTGAGGTGGTATGATGTTTTTGTCAGGAGTTTATTTTTCTAGCTTAAAATGGAAAATGATCATCAACGTGTTGTACTGGTGTCATACTAACATGGAGAATATGGATAGGATTAAACTTTGTATTACTAATAATGTAATTTTAGTAATAACTGTCATTGAAATACAGTTACGCTATTAGCCTACATCAAGGTTAAGAAAACAAAGTCAGAAAGCTGTGCACTGGCCAGCTGTTACCAAAATTTTTTGAACACTTTCAAAATAGAATGAGTTTACCTCTATCCTATCCCATCAACTCAGTTCTTTCCACATCGATAGCGACTACAATACAAGTTCCCCATTGGCACAAGGGTATTTACTAAACAAAGGCAGTGATTATGTCTTGTCAATGAACTCAACGCATCTATTAATGTTGGCAGAAACTCTAACTGAAGGACGGCTCTGATTCATCCATAAGACTTGACTAACTAAATCCTTTATAACTCCCAGGCACTGAGGTATTTACTTTTACCTGTAGCCTTCATCTTTGAGTTATTGTACCTAAAACGCAAGAATGTTAAAATTTGCCTAACCCCCGATTTCGTCTTCTTCTTCTTCCATAAGTCTAGCCGTATAACAATATAACCGATCACCTTCGTGTTTTTTCTTTTACTAAAGAGTTTCATTCTCGACTGGGGATGATAGGCAAAATATACAGGGAAAGAAAATTTATAGATACTTCCTCAGGAATATGTCATTTTTTAAAGCTCTGGTTCACTTTCAACCAACCTTCATAAGGAGGTTGACCGCCAACAATGAGGAAAGTGCTTGAATTTTCATACAATCTGCCGGAGGTAAACGATACAGGACAAGGTCAATGTTTTGACTCTTTATCACAAAAAATTTATTTGTTGCTTTGAAGAAAAGTTGCTAAAAAGTTTAAAGTCAGCCATAGATAAAGCTGTTATATTATGATAAGAGCAGGTCAAAGATCGAGGCACAGGGAAAGGCCAGTTTAACGTCTTGTTCCTAGTTTAACTGACATTAATGGAGTGATTGAGGGTCGCGCAAGAACGAATATTTCAGGGTTTTAGACCAATCGGGCATAGGACACGAACAGAGGGCAGGGTCAAAGGATGGGTCTGAGACCGAATGTAATACGCTGGTTTTGCAATAAGTGTGTGCCATATGTTGTTATTATATCCAAACGATTTTATTCCGCTCAGGAGAGGTGTTTCGAACGGGAAAGGGTCAGAGCACAGTAAACCGTTTACTACTAAGTTGAATAACTGGCAAAAACATTTGTAACTATCTAATACAGACGTTTAAAAATCAGTAAATCAAGGATAAATACACTTCATAAAACGTAAGATGTGTGGATGGCACAGTATTAAAAACCATAGGACTGTGGTCGAGGCACTGTGTGTGGACCATATTCCTCATGAACTGTTATTGTGAAGTAGTTATGAAAGCATAAGGTCAACCAAAAAGAGTAGTGTTACATTGATTATAAAACTATTTCCCCGTCATACTATGTATAAAGTATGCTAGTGGAAAAACGAAGGGATGATGTTCCATGTGCTGATAACATCGCGACCTTGTTCTTGCAGTTTTTAGCACTGCCCAATCCCTACATATACAAAAAATATATATAAAATGTATTTTTGTTACTTGTCCATTGACGAGGAATAATTTCTGCTCAGGGTTGCGCCTTCCTTACCACTGTATACCCAAGGGGGAGGAGAAAGGGAGACGAAATTTCCTAGGCCCGCTCTACCCCAGCCTCCCACCCTCCGCCGAAACCCTCACCCATAATTCATAACTGGCAGTTACATCTCCAGCTGATCTCATACATAATACTGTTAGTCACACTTGTATTACACAATCATAAAACACATGGATATTCTATATAATATAACTCCCAATATGCTGCAGTAAGAAGTTAATGCATTGTAATGTGGACAGAAAAACAAAAGCGTTAACAACGGCCAGTCCAGCCCTCATGCGTTGGGTGCACTGCTTTGAACACACACACACACACACACACACACACACACACACACACACACACACACACACACACACACACACACACACACACACACACACACACACACACACACACAAACATACATACACACACTCAAACGCAGACACACAAACATACATACAAACACACACAAACACAAACTCAGACACACACACACACACACACACACACACACACACACACACACACACACACACACACACACACGCAGGCTCTCTAGCACATGCTTGCGCAAGCATAAGGGCAGGCAAGCACTCTCTCACACACACACACACACACACACACACACACACACACACACACACACACACACACACACACACACACACACACGCACACGCACGCGCGCGCGCGCGCGCTCATGCAAGCACACGCACTCACGGAGAAGCACACACTCACGTGCGGTCCTACGCACAGAGTTGACAGTACAAACAGATAGTGACGTTAAAAGGGAGTGTGGCAGACACACAGCAGATGCATAGGCAGAAATAAAGAGAGAGAGAGAGAGAGAGAGAGAGACACACACACACACACACACACACACACACACACACACACACACACACACACACACAGAGCGTGCGTGCGCTCGTGGTTAGGCCTTAGGTCAAGAGAATTCTCTTGACCTTGCTTAGGCCTGTGTGCATGTATATGTGCGTGTTTGTGTGCATGTGTGTGTGCGTGATTGTGTGGGTGAGTTTGTGTGTGTGCGTGTACATTTATGTACAAGGTCTGTTCAGAAAGTATCCAACCTTAGGCTCTAAAGAATAATAAACAGCTAACCTGTTGAGCCAGGACACTAATCCGCATCAAAGTAGGCCCCTACTGACTTGACACACGTAGCACATCTAAAATATTTTTCAATGTCCGTTCTCGTTATCTCCTGCAGGCTCCTCGTCGCATTCGTCATGACCTGTACTCTCGGATGAACGTTGCTCAAGGCATGTTGATGTGTGCAAATCGCAATCCAGACTTTCTAAAGACTGTTATCACTGGAGATGAGACTTGGGTGTAAGGGTACAACCCAGAAACCATAGCACAGTTGTTCCTGTGAAGGCATGCAAGGTTGCCTCGGCCAAAAAATCGCGACAGATCCACAGCAAGGTGAAATGCATTTTGACTTTGTTTTCGACTACGTGGTGGTGTGTAACACGAATACACACCAGAAGGTCAGACTGTTAACAGACTTACTACCTCGACGTTATCCATCGCCTTCGTGACGAAGTTCAGGAGATGAGACCAGACCTTTGGAAAGCGGCAGGTTGGAAGCTGCATATGGCAATGCCGCTGCCCATTCTTCTCAGCTGATTTAGGAATTTTTAGCCAAACACAACATCCCGCAGTTCCGGCAGGCTTCCTACTCACCAGACTTGGCTCCGTGCGACTTTCGATCATTCTCCAAGCTCAAAAACTCCGCTGAACGGTTCCCGATTTGAGACGAGAGAAGAGATCATGACGAATGCGACGATGCACCTACAGGAGACACCGAGAACCGACTTTGAAAAATATTTCAGTGAAAAGAACGCTGGCCTACGTGTGCCAGTCGGATGGGGCCTACTTTGATGGGAATTAGTGTCGTACCTTAACCTGATCAGCTAGTCAGGTCAGGTGCGGGTAAGGGGATGGGTATGTTATGATGTGGCAGGGGTAAACCAGCTCTGCTGTCGGGCCCTGCTGCGGATGTCACTGATTGCATTGCGCAGTTGACCCTTGTGCGGTGTGGTGCGGTGAGGATCTGTCCGTTCTCCCCTTTGGGGCTAAGATGTGAATGAATGTGTTTAAATGGATGAGTAAATGGAGAGTGTGTCGTCCTGTCTCGGCTACCTCCCTTTCCTTGGGGGAAGCAGCCTAGGTATATAGATAGATAGATAGATAGACCTTAACAGGTTAGCTTATTTTTTCAAAGTCTTTGATCCGATACTTTCTGAACTGACCTCGTATGACAAGCAACTATAACAAACAACTAAGACCAACACGACTATGACAAACACGACTATGACAATCACGACTATGACAAACACGACTATGACCAACACGACTATTACAAACACAGTCATGAAAAACATAACTATGACAAACACGACTATGACAAACACAACTATGACAAACACAACTATGACAAACACGACTATGACAAACACAACTATGACAAACACAACTATGACAAACACAACTATGACAAACACGACTATGACAAACACAACTATGACAAACACAACTATGACAAACACGACTATGATAAATACAACTATGACAAACACAACAATGACAAAATAGACTACGATAAATACAACTATGACAAACACAACTATGATAAACACAACTGTGACAAACACAACAGTGACAAACTCGACTCTGACAGACTGGACTATGACAAACACAATACATAGCCATAACCACCCTAACCAGCCACTCCTCCAAGCCAAGCTTTCTCATTGCCCACTTCACCACCTCTCTAGGGACTCTGCCAAACGCCTTTTCCAATCAACAAAAACAGAATACAGATCCCTTTTCTTCCTAATATATTTCTCCTGAAGCAGTCGAACAATGAATATGGTATCAGTGATCCCCCTGCCTGGCATAAACCCAAACTGCATCTCATCAATATTCACTCTTTCTCTAATCAAACCTCCGAGAACTCTCTCCATTACCTTCATTATATGATCTAAAAGCTTTATACCTCTATAATTTCCTCTTTCCAGGGTATCACTCTTCTCGTTATACACATTTACAATTACACCCTTCAACCAATCATCTGGGACAATACGTGTGTGTGTGTGTGTGTGTGTGTGTGTGTGTGTGTGTGTGTGTGTGTGTGTGTGTGTGTCTGTCTGTCTGTCTGTCTGTCTGTCTGTCTCTCTGTCTGTCTGTGTGTTAATGTATGTGTCAACATATGTTTGTCTGTACATATGTGTGTCCATGTGTGTGTTTGTGTTTATATATATATATATATATATATATATATATATATATATATATATATATATATATATATATATATATATATATATATATATATCATCAGCCTTTTGAGTATCCACTGCAGGACCGGCCTGTCCCGACCGAAGTGGGGACGAATCAGCCAATGTATCTAACCAAGTGGCTTAGGCTGTCTGGTAGAGATTGTATGTAGGGTGAGAAGTGCTTGTAAGTGTAATTGTAGTGTTGGAATGGCATTGGATCTGTGTGTAGTCTGTCAACCAAGTGTAATCTTCCCGCGCAAGCCGACTGGGTGCAAGCATACTTTATAGTAAGCGACACTAGTTCAACCACGGCACCCCTTGTGTCCGCCAATGCAGTACTTGGCCGGGTGAACACTCTCAAAGTTTATTACCCTGGCAGGGCGCGAACCCTGGTTCACCTGTGTACGAAATGCACACTCTACCACTGTATGACAGAGGCTCCATATATATATATATATATATATATATATATATATATATATACAGTAAAAGTCCAGTAATCCGAACACTGATAATCCGAAAATCCAAATAATCCGAATTTTTGAAGAAGGCTGACAAAAACTCCAAAAGTAGAAAAAAAAAATCAAATTGGGTGGCAAATGCGGTTAAGTGCCGAGCGGTGTGGTCATTGATCAGGTAATGCATGGAGTGGCAACTCGTAAACAACCCACCAGTTTTGGATCTGTACCGTAGGTTTAATTAATTTTCCACAGTAATACATAATTATTAAGTTTTTTTGCTTTCACAATAAGTGCATATAATCATTAACCCTGGACTTACTCTTTCTAATTGGATTTACCTGCCTACAACTGCTGTTTTCAACATTACGCATTACTGGTGAGTTAAGCATCCATAACATCTCTTTATTTAGCAATTACAGTTCGGGTCTTCAATTCAGTAGAGTCGCGATTTAAGATCAAACGAAACAATGATCTTACAATAACGCGGACATTTAATTTCTCCCATAATTAATTAATAGCACAGTAATACCACTCAATTGCGCGAGAGAAACTGTAGGAAATGGGTGCGTTTTGG
The DNA here is from genome assembly GCF_032717465.1 of Coenobita brevimanus. Lineage (NCBI taxonomy): Eukaryota > Metazoa > Arthropoda > Malacostraca > Decapoda > Coenobitidae > Coenobita > Coenobita brevimanus. The sequence goes on along the minus strand of NC_136961.1, from coordinate 21,702,786 downwards.
TATTGGATATCCAGATAAAACTCGTGAGTTATGCTTATGTCGCTCACTGGCTTCGTCGACCCGACCCGACCCACGTGACCCCCATACCTTTTTCCACAGCCTGCTGCCTGCCTCACTACCTCATTGTTGTGTGAAATGTTGCTGTGATGAGAAGTTTATTTGTTTGTTTCCTTACTCCTCGTTTCCTCTCAGAACTGAGCACGTGGTTCCAAACTAAATTTAGGTATGCCTAAGCACCCTGAAAGTGGTGTGAACACAAGAAAATCATTTATTCTAAATGAAAATGTAAAGTTGTTGGACGAAGTGGCGTGTGGTATTGGAGATTAAACGCAATCGATCAGACATATAAAATGAGTCGGGATGCTTACGATGTGGATAGTTTTTTTTTTGTTGGAAAAAAAAATAAGTATAATGATGAAAGCAGTAAAAATAATGTATTCGCCTATAGTGTTACGAGAGAGAGAGAGAGAGAGAGAGAGAGAGAGAGAGAGAGAGAAGGCTTTGGTGTTCGATCATTGTTATGAACTGACTGTCTTGGGTCGAGAAAAATCGAATCTTATGATACGTGAAGACACTACGTGTTGACAATAATAGTTAGGTAAGATAATTATGTAAGTTCAGTTCCAGTGAATTATACTGTCATACAAATTATACCGCTTGGCTATCTATCTCTATCTATTGCCAGACGCCGTAATCCCGTAAAGGGTGGCCATTTGACTTTGGGTTAGTTGTTTTACGGGGCGGGGCACTAATCCTCCACCTACCCACTTGCTGACATGTAGCGAGCACGTATGGTTTGGTTATATGGTTACCACCCAGCGTTGTAAATGGTTTCTTGGCTTACAGGAAACCATTAAGCTTGTCACTCAATGTAAAGCCACCTGAAAAGGAAAGAAAAGCAGTAAGCAGTGACAGGAAAGATGGTTGGCTGATTTGTTTATTTTTCATGATTACTGCATTCGTGTGTATCTGAGAAGTGAGATACGCAGTCACTCCATGCTGACCACTTCTTTATTGCTTTTGTTTTCTTTATTGTTGATGACTAATGGATTTCAAAAAGTTTCACATTGCATTTTTTTTTTTTTTTTTTTTTTTTTTTTTTAGCGCCGAAAATGATTCGTGACGAAATATGCGTGACGCTGGGCGGCCATTATTCACATGTTGTGTAGGTCAAGTTTCTGCTTGATAATGAGGACTTTCAAGAAGCTTAGTGGCAATCCTTGGTGATTAAAATTTTTATGGGAAGTATTAGGGGCAAAACTAATCGGTTCGGTTAGGTCAGAATGCAGTAGCTGTGCACTGATGAGTCCAGTCGGTGAGGTCGTATGTAAACACACTGTCTTCGGTGCCTCAAAGTGTACATTATCTTTCTCTGTTCCGTAACATAAATTTGGCGACCTCATATCAGGATATTCAGGATATTATCATAAGGATATTGCTTGATATTTTGTGACTGAGATTTATTCATGATGTCTGCTATTACTACACTTGATGAAGCCAAAGATTTTTTGTCAAATGTGCAAACAGTGTGTGATGCAGAAAACAGAACAAAGAATGAACTTAAGCTTGTTGCTCAACAATTGGGAATTACTGTTCGCTCTCATCATTCTAAAGATCAAATTGTTGACATGATTAATGAAAGCTTGTTTAATGTAACTCCTCCAAATGAGCAAACGCAGATTGAATTAGCTAAGTTACAACTAGCCCTGCAGGAGGCTCGTGTGAAGGAAGCTGAATTTCAAGCACGTGCTAAGGAGGCTGAGTCTCAGGCTAAGGAGGCTTGTGTTAAGGAGGCTGAGTTTCACGCACAAGTTGAACTTGCTAGGATTCAGGCAGACCATGAGTATCGCATGAAACAAGGTGGAACTGGATCATCTAGCTCTGATGATTTTGATGTGGCTAAAAATGTTAAACTTGTCCCTCCTTTTAATGAATCTGATTTAACAAAGTATTTTCAGTTGTTTGAGAGGGTAGCTACAGGTTTTAATTGGCCCAAAAAGTATTGGCCAGTACTCCTTCAAACTGTTCTCACCAGTAAAGCTCAAGTAACTTATTCATCTTTGCCTCAGGATCAATCTGATAATTATGATGTAGTTAAGAGCTTGATTCTTAAGACCTATGACCTTGTTCCTGAAGCCTATAGAGTAAAATTTAGGACAACTTACAAGCAAGATAAGCAATCCCATGTTGAGTATGCAAAAATCAAAGAAGATCTGTTAGAGCAGTGGTTAAATTCTAAGAATGTGGATTCTGATTTTGGTAAATTTAAGCAGATGATTTTGCTGGAGGACTTCAAGAGGTGTATTTATAAAGATGTAAGCCTATATCTTGATGAGAAAAGAAGAGATAATTTGTCTGATGCTGCAGTTTTAGCTGATGAATATGTTCTCACTCACAAGAGATATTCTAGAGAAAAAAGGAAAGCTGAGAGTAAGTACGTTGCCTCTACTCAGAGTACAGGTAACAGGAAAGAGAATAAAGATGATGTTTCTCAGGAAGTAAATACCAGCTTCACCTCTAGATTTCAGAAAAGTAAATGTACTTATTGTAGTAAGCTTGGTCATACTACGAAGAAATGTTTCAGGAGACAGCGTGATGTGAACAAAAAGCAGTCTTTAAATATTCAGTCAATTGGTCTAGTGTCCACCCTTGAGAGTTCCCAGAATTCTTTAACTGAGTTAACTGAACCTGCTTTGAGGGGTAATTTAAATTCTCATGATGGAGCTCCTCTTTTGAGCAGTAACGTGGGTGACACTCTCAAGAGTTCATGTGCTAATTTCCTGTCTGATGGTTTTGTCAGTCCTCTGGACAGTAATGACAGGAAATCAGTTAAAATATATCGTGATACAGGTGCTTGCCAATCCCTTATGCTGACCAGTGTTCTAGGCTCTAATGTTAATTCCTCTGATGAAACTGTAATCTTACAAGGTGTAGGGAATAATTACTTCTCTGTCCCTCTGTGCAGAGTGAATTTAGAGTCTGTTTTTGTTAATGGTTCCGTTATGGTTGGGTTGGTTGAGACACTCCCAATGTCAGGTGTAACTTTCTTACTTGGAAATGATATTGGTGGAAGTCAAGTGTGTCCAGCTCCTCAGTTGTCTAGTGAGCCAGTGGCTGCGTCCCAGGATTGTGATGTCCCTGATGTGTTCCCTGCATGTGCTGTCACTAGGGCTAAGTCTAAAGTTACTGGTGATTTAGTGGATAATGATGATGATGATGTTATCCTAGCTAACACTTTTCTTGCTAATTTGGACCACTCACCAGATGAGGCAGTACCCCGTAGTGTTGATATTTTGTCTCGTCAAGAGTTGGTTGAGTTGCAGGTTGCTGACCCTGAGTTGAAAGGTCTAGCTAACTCTGCTTACAGTGAAGAAGAGTCAGCCGGTGCTTCTACTTGTTATGTAAAGTCAGGAGTACTTATGAGGAAGTGGAGACCCCCAATAGCATCAGCCGACTGTGAATGGGAGGTTGTACATCAAGTTGTCATCCCTCGTGTTTGTAGGCAGGATATCATTAGAGTGGCTCATGATTCCAGTTTGGCAGGACACCTTGGAGTGAGGAAGACTGTGGCACGCATTTTGAAACACTTTTACTGGCCAGGTATCTTCAGGGATGTTTCCTGGTATTGTAAGTCTTGTCACACCAGTCAAATTGTGGGGAAGTGTAATCAGACCGAAAAGGTTGCACCTCTAGTTCCCATTCCTCCCGTGTGTTGGTGGATATTGTGGGCCCTCTTCCTAAGACTTCTTCAGGATTTTCTTATGTGTTGACCCTGATTGATATGGCTACTCGTTATCCTGAAGCCATTCCACTTAGAAATATCTCAGCAAAGAATGTGGTTAAGGAAATGCTAGGGTTCTTCACAAAGTTTGGTCTGCCCAAGGAGGTACAGTCAGACCGGGGAAGTAATTTCATGTCGAATGTTTTCAAGCAGTCTCTGAAAGAGTTGGGCATCACCCAGATCACGTCTTCAGCTTACCATCCCCAGACCCAAGGAGCGTTGGAGAGATATCATCAAACACTCAAATCGATGCTCAAGAAATACTGTTTGGAACATCAGAAAGACTGGGATAAAGGTCTTCCATTCGTTGTGTTTGCCGCAAGAGAATCTCCAAATGAATCACTGGGCTTCTCACCTTTTGAACTACTGTTTGGCCATGAAGTAAGAGGACCCCTTAAGCTACTCAAGGAATGCTGGCTGTCGGAGGAAGATGACGTCAACCTGCTGGAGTATGTGATGAAGTTCAAAGAACGGCTGTCCACTGCTTTACAGCTGGCGAGAGAGAATTTAGGAGCTGCTCAGGAGAAGATGAAGACTTGGTATGATAAGAAGTCCAGATTACGCCACTTTCAGCCAGGAGATCAGGTTTTGATTCTGCTACCAGTTCATGGGCAACCTCTTCAAGCCAAGTTTAGTGGTCCTTATTTCGTGGAGAAGAAACTCAGTGATGTCAACTATGTCATCGCCACACCAGATCGTAGAAAGAGCAAGCAACTATGTCACATCAACATGCTAAAGTTATATCACAGGCGGGACGAAAATAATCCAGTCTGCACTGTAGCTGTTCCACCCGAGTCTGCAAGTGAAGCTCTCCCATGCAGTATGAGCCTGAGTGATAGTTTGGGGAAGAATCCTGATATCATGAATGATCTCCAGACTAAGCTTTCTCATCTACCTCCCAAGGAAAGGCAGGAGTTTTCGGCATTACTGCAGGAGTACCTGCAAGTGTTCCGTGCCACTCCAGGAAGAACCACTGTGTTGATGCATGATGTCGATGTTGGAGACGCAAAGCCAATTAAATTGCCTCCTTATCGTGTGAACCCGGTGAAAGTTCCTCTCATCCAGAAGGAGCTTGGCTACCTGTTGGACCACAAGATGATTGAGCCCTGTCAGAGCGAGTGGCGTTCTGTCACTCTAGTCCCTAAGCCAGGTGGGTCACAGCGACTTTGCATCGACTACAGACGTGTTAATCAGATAACCAAAACAGACACTTACCCTCTCCCTCGTGTGGAAGATTGTATAGACAAGATCAGAAAGGCTAGGTACATAAGTAAGTTTGATTTGTTAAAGGGATACTGGCAAGTACCTATGACTGAACGTGCTAGGGAGATCTCATGTTTTGTAACACTAGGAAAGACTTTTGCATGTTCTGTAATGCCATATGGCATGAAGAATGCACCAGCCACATTTCAGAAGCTCATGAATGTTGTAACAGAGGGTTTGGCAGGGTGTATTGTTTATATTGATGATGTATTAATCTTCAGTGACAACTGGAAACATCACCTATGCCATGTCAGTAAATTTCTTGAACGTTTAGTTCAGGCTAATCTTGTAGCTAATTTATCAAAGTGTGAGTTTGGTCAAACTAAAGTTCAGTACCTTGGGTACGTAATTGGTGATGGACATGTTGCAACACCAGGAGCTAAGGTTCAGGTTATAAGTGATCTTCCCAGACCTAAAAGTAGGAAAGAGCTACAAAGATTTTTGGGAATGGTAGGTTATTACAGGAGATTTGTTCTTAACTTTTCTATTCTTGTATCACCACTTACAGACCTACTGAAAAAGGGAGTTAAATTTGTCTGGTCCGATAACTGTGAATCCTCTTTCAACAAACTTAAAGCTATCCTATTAAGTCAGCCAGTGCTCGCTACTCCAAATTTTGCTAAGCCTTTTAAGATGGCTGTTGATGCAAGTGATACAGGAGCTGGGGCTGTTTTGCTGCAAGAGGATGATCAGGGTATTGAACACCCTGTATCTTATTACAGTAAGAAGTTCACTCCACCTCAAAAGAACTACTCAACTATTGAGAAATGGCTTTTGGCCTTGATTTTGGGTTTACAGCATTTTTCATTTTATTTGTGTTCTGGTTTTGACCCCATAGTCATTTATACCGATCATAACCCACTGAAATTCCTTAGTAAGTTTAAAGATAAAAATCAGAGATTGACAAGATGGAGTCTACTTCTTCAGGAGTATTCATTAGACATACAACATGTCAAGGGGAAAGAAAATGTTATTGCAGATTGCTTATCTAGACTTTAGACAGATTGTTTTAGAGTAATAAGAAATTTCCTTTGTAAATTTCTTTTTCTTTGTGGGGAGGTGTTACATAGCCTATGATTTCATCATCTTTTGTGTAATTTTAATGCACAGTATGCTGCATGTTTGATCACGAGCGTGTTCTGCCTCAGTCCCCCCCTTCTACCGTTATAGTAGAGTAAGTCGTCCTTTCTGTTGTTCAGAGCGGGATTGTCAACTCTTTGTCCCCATGGCTTCTTTTGCGCGTCCTTCTTACAAGTTGTATCAAGCTCTGCTGGCCCCTATATAATGAGCTCAGTCTCTGCATCATTGCCACTTAGATCTACTCCTCATTTTGTTCACATCTCTGTCCTCCCCTGTACAGTTATTGGTGTGAGTGCTCAGGAAGTCTCCTACCATCTAGCAGCTGTGTAATTTGAGTATAACTGTTGTTGCATTTTTTCTTGTGCTGTGTGGTGTAGGGTTGATTCTTAGGCCTAGTGAGGTTTTTTTGTAATTTATGTAGGATTCATTTTGTCAGCCAGTTTTAATATTATTTTGTATCTGTAATAATTTATCTTGCATTAACTGAGCATTACCCAGTGTATTTTTATTTTATCAGGGCTGACTTGGGTAAATTTGCTCTTGCTAATTTCGTGTTGATAGAGGCTGTTGCAGTTAACCATATATTTAACCTGGTTTTTGCCATTACATTATCCTTATGAGTCCTGAATGTTTTGTTGTTAGTTTGTTCATTAAACTTTAACTTGTAATTTTACCTACCTCTTTTGTTTTGAACCTGGAACTTTACGGGACAGTAGTGATTTTTAGTATTCTCACTTAAGGCAGACATATATGTAATAATCTATACCTAACTCCCTATTTTACATGTAAATATATGTCACATTTTAGCGCGAAATCGATTTTGCACGAGGTTCTGCATAACCAATCTTGTGTTATATGAAGATTCTTAATACATTGCTAAGTAAAAAATTTTTGTAATACGTAATGTTAATATGTCCCATATTGTATTATGACTGAATGAAAAGTAATCTATTCGGTGAAATTTCAGTTTAAACATGAAATTAAGTGTCTTAGGGGTCCCACCCAAAACGCAGAAAAATCTGATAATTCGAATGATTCTCGGTCCACTGCCATTCGGATTAATGGACCTTTACTGTATATATATATATATATATATATATATATATATATATATATATATATATATATATATATATATATATATATATATATTTATTTATTTATGTATATATATATATATATATATATATATATATATATATATATATATATATATATATATATATATAATATGTGTGTGTGTGTGTGTGTGTGTGTGTGTGTGTGTGTGTGTTTAAAGCAGTGCGCCCATCGCATGAGGGCTGGGCTGGCTTTTGTTAACGCTCTTGTTTTTCTGTCAGCGTTATGATTCATTAATTTCTTGCTGCAGAGAAGGGATAATTTTATCAATAGGAATATCATAGTATCTAGCGTCTGTGTAATACTCGTGTGGCCAAGAGTTCTATGCGTGAGATCGGCTTGAGGTGTAACTACCAGTTAAGAATTATAGGTGGAGAGTTCGATAGGGATTTGGGGGAGGGTTGGGGCAAAGTCTATGTCGGGACACGCGAACTGGAGGGGTGGGGGGAGGGAGATGCTGTCGTGACGTCACTTGGCATTAGCGCTAACACAAAACATGACTCAAGCGATACTTGAGCAGGAACTATAATTAAATATCATGGCGATTAAGGCGCTCTAGTCGGATTGAGCTAGTGTAGACTTAGATCCAAAGGATGGTTGGGGTATATTGCTCACGCAATGCCACTTAAGGGTAATGAGGCTGGCCACTCTCATCTCAAATATCACGACCAAGTTGCCTACCCCGAGCTTGTACGCTCCTCATGAGGCAACACTGCATTAGATGATGCATGGATGATTGGATGATAATAAGAACAACAACAACAACAACAATACTACTACTACTACTACTAGTAATAATAATAATAATAATAATAATAATAATGATGATAATGATAATAATAATAAAATAATAATCCATCCATCCATCATCCAATCTATGTTGTCCCATGAGGCGCGGAGAAGCCCAGTTTAGGCAAATTGGTCCTGACACTCAAGATGAGAGTGACCAGCCTCATTTATTCCTGAGTGGCATTACGTGAGCAATAAACCCCAACAATCCCTTTGATATAAACCTACACAGGTTCAATTCGATTGGAGTACCTTAATTACCCAATACCACCAGGCGCCATAATTTGGTTATATGGTTACCACCCACCGTATTAAATGGTTTCTTGGTGTACAGAAACCATTTGGCTTGTCACTCAGTGTAGAGTCACCCATAGGCAGAAGGAAGGAGAATGAATGAAGGAAAGAAAGACAGAAGAGAGAATGTAAAGTCACTCGTAGGCAGAAGGAAATGGAATGAAGGAAAGAAAGACAGAAGAGTAAGGAAGGAGGAGAGGAAAGGGCAGACATCCAAAGCAGCAGTACATCGAGTGAGTGGTTGGTGAGCTTCCCCACTTACCACCACCACCAATAATAGTAATAATAATAATAATAATAATAATAATAATAATAATAATAAATATAGTAAGTTACCTATTTACTTGTTGTGTGGCCACAGCAAGGAAGCTTAGCCATAAGTATTTATGCTATATAAGGTATGAATCTTAGCTTCATAAACAAATCTGTGACCTTTAAAAGTATGTCAAGGTAATTCACTTTGGGAACATGAACTTAGATAAACCTAAGGTAACTTCTTTTATAATATCAACAGGATCTGAAGACAAAGTTTTGGATGAACGCATGGATATATTTTACATATACCTCAATAACTGGTTATCTGTAGGCTTAAGTGTAAGCATATTTCTTCAGATAATAAGAGAGGTCACAGCTACATTTCTGTAAAGTTACAGCTTTACAGCTATTGTGGTTTTCTCTAAAACGTGCAACAAATAAAGCACTGAACACGCTTTAAATTCAATACTTTACATTAGGGTAAATGGCAAATTACTCAGTCAATATTCTCAGCAAATATTTTTACCATAGGATTTTTTACTAAATAGTCGCATATCGATTAGTTTCTGAGAGATTTCAATTTCAAATATGCAATTTTTGCACCAAAAGTGCAAAAATAAGTCAAGGTCATTTTATAATTGGCACAATCACTTGGATTACCTTAGGGTACCTTCCTGTATAATATCATCAAGATCTAAGAAAAAAGCGATAAGGAAAATAATAAAACTTACGAAAACAATAAGCTTTGCCATTTGTACATCGAAGCTTAATGATTATAATAATAATAATAATAATAATAATAATAATAATAATAATAATAATAATGATAATAATAATAATTGCAATAACAACAAAAATAACAACAACAACAACAAATATAATAATAATAATAATAATAATAATAATAATAATAATAATAAAATAACGAATTCTGAAACTGTTGAAACATTTTTAAAAAACTCCACATTCCAGATGAAAATACTTTTATCACTGTACCCCTAATATTAAGGTACTCTTGGTAAGACTATATTTGTTTAACGGATTTTGATCTGTAATCTTGAGATCAAGTTCAAGGTCATTCATACTTTGCAATCATGTGCATTCATGACCCATTACATTTCCACCCAGTTTGGTCAAAATCGATCAAATACTTCTCAATTTAGCACTTTCAGGCATGAGGCAGCCATTTAGATTTTCATCAGTGTCTCAAAGAAGTATTAGTTGGATCTCAATATGTGTACCCAGATGCCCTAGTGTATGTTGACTACATACTGGAACATGTGCAAAGCAATTGATTCAGTACTTTTTACTGTGCAGGAGAGCAAGAAACTGAAAAAAAAAAAAAAAACAGAGGGACTTAGTCCGGCGCTAGTGCTCAAAAAAAATAAAAAGTGCCAAAAGAAGCCTGCAACCAAGATACATAATTCCTTAAAAATTCTAGTCTGTTACTCGAACTGTCTTGGAATGCCAGTCATCTAGATCTTCCCCCTCCAACAAAAAAATATCTACAATATCAATAAGTACTCTACAAAATGTTGAGTTCTTAATAATAATAATAATAATAATAATAATAATAATAATCCTCACCCTGCCCTAGGGTGGGAAAGGAGGTCCAGATGATGATGATGATGATGATGATGAAGATGACAATAATAATAATAATAATAATAATAATAAAAACAATGATGGAAACAAAGGTCTTTACCAGTGGTAATGGCAGAAGATCAGTAATAATTGGTTAGTAGGTTATAGTAGTTAAAGGACTTTTCTGTAGAGGGGAGCACAAGAAATGTCATGAATTCAGTGTGATGTCTGTTAGAATGAAGTATACAAGTATAATGTGTGCGAAAAATGTAGCAGTGTGTGATGCGGCAATGCAGCAAGCCACTTGGAGTTGGAGTATCAAGCTGTGAAGTGCAACTGAATTACATGGGTCATTGTACAGTACAATTAACAAAACACATTTCAGTTATTTGTTCCTTGATAGCATGGCCAGACAGTGGTAAAACTCTTGTCTCAGGAAAACATACACGAATGTACAATGGTTTTAATCCAATCGCTGCCTGGATTATTTTTCATGTAAAACAGCTGCCAAATGCGTAGGATGTTCTTCAACTGCTCAATGGTCTGGTCCATGGTAGCCTTGCATTAAACCCTTCTACGTCCCTAGTCCTCCACATTCACCGAGGGTGGACATACATCAGGTTTGAGAAGTGGTAATATATATATATATATATATATATATATATATATATATATATATATATATATATATATATATATATATAAAGCCCCTGTGGTACAGTGGTAGAGTGCGCGTTTCGTACTCGGGTGAGCCAGGGTTCGCACCCTGCCAGGGTAACAAACTTTGGGAGTGTTAACCGGCCACATACTGCATTGGCGGACACAAGGGGTGCTGTGGTTGAACCAGTGTCGCTTACTATAAAGTATGCTTGTACCCAGTCTGCTTGCGCTGGCCAATTACACTTGGTTCACAAACTACACACACATCAAAAGCCACTCCAACATTACAATTACACTTACAAGCGCTTCTCAATCCACATACAATCTTTACTAGACACCCTAAGCCACTTAGTACAGATACATTGGCTGTATCGTCCCGATTTCGGTCGTGATTGGCCGGTCCTGCAGTGGATACTCAAACGACTGATGATGATGATATACATATATATATATATATATATATATATATATATATATATATAGAGAGAGAGAGAGAGAGAGAGAGAGACTGTGGTACAGTGGTAGAGTGGGTGTTTCGCAAGCAGGTGAGCGCGGGTTCGCCTCCCGCCAGAGTTTTAAAAACGTTGGGAAGCGTTCACCAAGCCACTTACTATTTTAGCGGACACAAGGGGTGCTGTGGTTGAACCAGTGTCGCATAGTAGTAAGCTTGCAGCCAATCGGCTTAAGACGAGCCAATTACACTTGGTTCACAGACTACACACACATCCAAAGCCACTACAACACTACACACTCATAAGCACTTCTAACCCTACATACAATCTCTACCAGACAGCCTAAGCCACTGTGTAGAGATACATTGGCTGTATCATCCCTGCTTCGCTAGGAATAGGCCGGTCCTGCAGTGGACCTCAGACCTCAATGGCTGATGATGATGATTTTATATATATATATATATATATATATATATATATATATATATATATATATATATATATATATATATATATATATATATATATATATATGTATATGTATATATATATATATATATATATATATATATATATATATATATATATATATATATATATATATATATATATATATATATATATATATATATATATATATATATAAATCAATCTATCTAACTATAGACAGATACATAGATAAATAGATATAATACTTGCCCTCATGTACATATAGATAGATAGATACGTAGATAGATAGTTAGTTAAACAGATGGATAAATAGATATAGATTTGTAGATATATTTATATATATATATATATATATTTTTATATATATATATATATATATATATATATATATATATATATATATATATATATATATATATATATATATATATATATATATATATATATATATATATATATATATATATATATATATATATATATATATATATATATATATATATAAAGTAGAGAGAGAGAGAGAGAGAGAGATACATTTATATATTCAATATATATATATATATATATATATATATATATATATATATATATATATATATATATATATATATATATATATATATATATACTTATAGATAGATAGATAGATAGATATAGAGAGATTTCTTGCCCTCATATATATATATATATATATATATATATATATATATATATATATATTATATCTATATCTATCTATCTATCTATCTATCTATATATATATACATACCATACTGTATATATATACATATATATATATATATATATATATATATATATATATATATATATATATATATATATAATTCTTGTCCTCCTTCAGATAATTATATTTTGGTTTTCCAGCTTTGTTATTTGTCTCAGATTTAACGTGTATTTTAACTAGATGCCGTTGAAAATTCTCTCTTATAACCTTGATGTAACCCATGCGTTATCTATAATCAGTGTTCAGTAGTATGCTGAGTCCAATGTAATAATTGATTGTTTGATCACTGTGTGAAAAAGAATCCTTGGCGATAGTTCAGCATTTGGGCCAAAACAAGACCCACGTACATTAGCTTATAACTGTCAGTTGGTGATATCACCTATGCCCTTTATCCCACCACCATCAGCTGGTGACGAGGCTGTTCTGCGTGACGGTGGTGGTGGCAAGCGACGACCCAAGTTTCCTTGCCGCTTTCGCTGAGTCCTCCTTTAAGAGCCACCTACTGCTGATCCAAACAACGAGGCTACTCGTTTTTACTCGCCTCCCTCTTCACCTCGTCGTCACCCTCCACCAACTTCACAAGATCCTGTCACGTACCAACTCAGTACTGGCTGTCACTGACGACGTTTCGATTACATTAAGGTAAGGTAATACATTATTACCTGAAGTGAATTAGACAAACTTCGGTGAAATGTGGTGAGCTTGAATGGCGTATGAACGTTAGGATTCATACCAAGGATTATGTCTACTCCTACGTATATAACAGTACCTTAACTGTGCCGGTTGTTGGATATATGAGTAAAAAGAAATCCGGTAAACGAAATTATCTGCGGTAATAATAAATATATGGCTTTCAAAAGTCTTGTGTTATGTAGTAATTTTGTACCGCTTTTGGAAATAAATCTGTCAGTACAGGTGGATACAAATTGAAAATGCCGATAATCTGTCAAGACGCAACAGAAACCTAAAGTTATGGCAGTCTTAGTTCAGGAGATGATCAGTTTTCATTTAAATGGCTACTTCTTGTTTTTAGCCATTAGACAGACATTCAGTACTGCCTACAAGACTGCCTTCCCTGAGGGTATAAACTGATTGAATTATCTAGTTAAGCCTGATTTTTATACAAAACATGGTCGATGCTGTCCGTATTAGGACACTTGGCAAGACCATCTGAAAAGTGATTTCTCACAAAATAAAAATCTTCATGATATCACATGAATTTTTGTCCTTCAAATGTGACTCTAGTCACAGTATTTTAGCCTGAATTAGGAGAGTGCTTCACCAGTGGAGGTATTTCTACTCCATGTGATTAAGCCCCCCCCCCAAAAAAAAAAAGAGGCAAAAAATACGGGTTAATTATATCTTATCCTCTGAAAATCATATGTTTTTCATCTCATCTGACCACTCTTCGAAGTGAGGTACAGTGTCCTTTTTCAGTTATAGCTGTCAACATAACATAAACAATGGCTTTATTTTGAGAACTGGAATCATTACGGATTACACACGAAATAATAAAATAGAAAAGTGTTATTACATTCCATTTTACAGTGTGTGATATCAGCAATGGTACGTTCACGTCTGCATACAATACACTATATGTTGTTTGTCTACGGATATCATCTTTGTGTACATCATCATCATCATCATCATCTAATCCTACATTGCCCCATGAGGAGCGTAGGAGCCCGGGGCTAGGTAGTTGGTCCCAACACTTAAGATGAGAGTGACCAGCCTCACTCATCCCTGAGTGGCATTACGTGAGCAATCAACCCCAAGCACCCCTTGGATATAAACCTTCACCGGCTCAATCCGATTGGAGCGCAATAATTACCCACTAAACCACCAGGTGCCAAAATTTGGTTATATAGTTACCGCCCAGCGCAGTAAATGGTTTCCTGGTGCACAAGAAACCATTTGACTTGTCACTCAGTGTAGAGTTACCCACAGGCAGAAGGAAGAGGAAAGAATGAAAGAAAGAAAGACAGAAGAGGGAGTGGAAAGATACCCATAGGCAGAAGGACAAGGAAAGAATGAAGGAAAGGAAGACAGAAGAGGGTGGAAGGAAAGAAGGATGGAGGAGAGGAAAGAGTAGACACCCGACTGCAGAACTACATTGAGTGAGTGGATTTCAATATATTTTATGTGCCCCCCTCCTGTGGCGGGGGGGACACAACCTGGCCGCACTATGGGGTGGTACTGCTATTCTGCGGCCAGGTTGTGTTTGGAAGAATATTGCCACCGTATTCCCTGAGTGTCGTAAAAGGCGACTAAAGGGGGCGGGGTGAGGGGACTAGGGACCCCCTCCTCTGTTTTTTTAGTTCTTAAAATGAGACAGGCCAGAGAAAGAGATGAGGGACTGAGTTATCCCCGTACCCTGAAGATTGGGTATATTAATGTGCGTGGATGTAGTACAATTGAGGCTAAAAGGGAGGAGATTGGAAGAATGCTTGTGAGAAAAAAGTAGGATGTATTAGCATTGAGTGAAACGAAGATGAAAGAGAAGGGTGAGTCTATAATTTGGAAGTGTGAATGGAAGGTTATCAGGTGTTGATAGAGGAAGGGCAAAAGAAGGTGCGGCCTTGTTAGTGAGTCCGGAAGTACAGCAGTGTGTGATAGAATGGAAGGAGGTGTCATCAAGACTGATATGGGTGAAAGCGAAATTTAAAAGTGAGTTGTGGGTGTTTGTGAGTGCATATGGGCCTGGTAGTGAAAGGGATGAAGAAGAGAGGGAGTCATTCTGGAATGATGCTGATGAGTGTCTGCAGAGTTTTGGAGCGAATGTGAATGTGGTAATGATGGAAGATCTGAATGCTAGAGTGGGAAATGTAGCAATTGACGGTGTGCCTGGAAGAAATGAAAATGAGGAACGGATGATAGGGATTTGCGTTGAGCGAGAGATGGTGATTGGAAATACCCTGTTTGAGAAGAAAAATATTTATAAGTATACATGGATGAGACAGGAGAGTGGAAGGGTTGTTGATAGAGCATTGATGGATATGTGGTTGTGGCTAGGAATGTAATAGGAAGATTGTTGGATGTGAGAGTTCTGAGAGGGGAAGGTGGAGGTATGTCTGACCACTACCTGGTGGAGGGAAAGTTAAGAGTAGTTAAGAGATGGGTGAGAGCTGGGAGAGTTAGGTGTGGCAGGAAGGTTTTGAAAGTGAGTTGAATAAAAGAGAGAAAAAGATAGAGTATCAGGAGAAATTGAAAGATAAGTGGAATGCAGTGAAACATCAGGAAATTGGCAGTGTGGAGGAGGAATAGCAGTTGTTTAAGAGTGCTGTGGTGGGGCATGCAGAAGAGGCGTGTGGTGTGAGACGAGTAGGTGGTGGTGTAAGAAAAGGAAGTGAATGGTGGTGCGAGGAAATAAGTATGGCTGTGGCGGAGAAGACACGTGCATATGAAGTGTGGCTGCAGAGGAAGAATGAGGTGTCATATGAGAGGTATAAGGATATGAGGAATAGGGCGAGAAGGGCTGTGCGTGATGCTAAAGTGGCAGCACATGAGAGGTGGGGTAGGCAGTTGACTGAGAATTTTCAACAGAATAAGAAAATGTTTTGTTTTGGAAGGAGGTTAAAAGTGTGCGAAAGGGAGAGTCTGGAAAGGAAGGACGAGTAAAAGCAGAGGATAGAAGGATGTTAATTGAGATGGATGCAGTAAGGAAGAGATGGGCAGAGTATTTTGAAAGATTGTTAAAGGTAGAGGAGGAAAGGGAGGCTAAGACTGTGGCGGATGGAAGGGTGCAAAGAATAAATGTGCTGGGGGAGTTGAATGATTCCTTGATCACGAAAGAGGAAGTGCAGGAGGCAGTAATGGAGATGAAAACAGGAAAAACTGCAGGTATGGATGGGTGTGCTATGGAATGCCTGAAGGGTGGTGGAGCAACTATTGTTGACTGGTTAGTAAGATTGTTGAATGTGTGCTTTGTGAAAGGTATGGTGCCAATTGACTGGGCAAGTGCTTGTGTGGTCCCGTTGTGTAAAGGCAAGGGTGATAAGTATGAATGTACTAGCTTTAGGGATATAAGTCTGCTGTGTGTTGTAGGTAAGGTGTATGGTAGAGTGTTAATTAACAGAGTTAGAGAGGGTACAGAGGAAGTGATTGGTGATGAGCACTGTGGCTTTAGGAGAGGGAGGGGATGTGTGGGCCAGGTGTTTGCTGCGAGACAAGTGTGTGAAAAGTATTTAGTGAAAGACAAGGATGTGTTTTGGCCGTTCATGGATTTAGGGAAAGCGTATGATAGAATTGATAGGGAGGCTTTGTGGACTGCTTTAAGATTGAATGGACTTGATGGTAGGTTATTAAAGGGGTGAAAAGTTTTTATGTAAGTAGTAGTAAGTGTGTAAGAGTGGGAAATACTGTGAGTGATTGGTTTCTCGTGAGAGTGGGGCTGCAGCAGGGATGTGTGATGTTGCCTTGGTTGTTTAATATTTATATGGATGGTGTTGTAAGGGAAGTGAATGTAAGAGTTTTAGGTGAAGGTCTGAGTCTGGTGGTGAATGTTGGTGGTGGAGAGTGGAATCTGAAGCAGCTGCTATTTGCAGATGATACTACACTGGTGACAGATTCCGAGGAGAGACCGAGACAGTTGGTACAGGAGTTTGGAAGGGTGTGTGAAAGGAGGAAATTGAAAGTAAATGAGAATAAGAGTAAAGTGATGAAGTGTACGAGGTCGGTAGATGGTAGGAGGATTAATATAGTTTTGAATGGTGAGTTACTTGAGGAGGTAGAGTGTTTTAAGTATTTAGGGTCATATGTTGCTGTGGATGGAAGAATAGAAGCAGAAGTGAAGTTTAGAATGAATGAAGTAGGAAAGGTGCTGGGAGGAATGGAAAAAGTGTTTAGGTGTCGTTTGCTTAGAATGGATGTAAAGAGAAGGCTGTATGAGGGTGTTGTGGTACCGACTGCGTTATATGGGGCTGAAACATGGAATATGGGTGTAGTAGAGAGGAAAAGTTTGAATGTAATGGAGATGAGGTGTCTGAGGAGTATGTGTGGAGTGACGCATATGGATCGAGTGAGAAATGATGAAGTGCGAAGGAGAACTGGAGTTGTTCGGGAGATGGCTGATCAAGTTGAGCAGAGGGTGTTGCGATGGTTTGGGCATATGGAGAGAATGAATAATGAGCGATTGGTGAAAATGATAACTAGATCTGATGTGAAAGGTGGAAGGCTGAGAGGAAGATCATGAATAGGATGAATGGACAATGTGAAGAGAGCGCTGGTTGTGAGAGGGATGTCTGTTGAGCAAGGAAGAGTGGCTGTGCGTGACAGAAATAAATGGAGAGAAATTGTGAATGAATAAATGATGATGGAGCCCTGAGGGGATATTCTCCCCCATTTGGTCTGATTAGTTGATCGGGTCAAGTGTGGGTAAGGGAATGGGTCTATTATGATGTGGCAGGGGTAAACCAGCTCTGCTGTCGGGCCCTGCTGCGGATGTCACTGATTGCACTGCGCAGTTGACCCTCGTGCGGTGTTGTGCGGTGAGGATCTGTCCCATCTTCCCTTTGGGACTAAGATGCAAATGAATGTGTTTGAGTGGATGAGTAAATTGGGAGTGTGTCGTCCTGTCTCGGCTACCTCCCTTTCCTTAGGGGAAGCAGCCTAGGTATATAGATAGATACGAGTAGATAGTATGTGTTGATATTTTATATGTGCTCAGTAGCGTACCCTCCGTCCATTTATTTTGTTTTACTTCCAAATTTGCCTTGTGTAGACCTCATTCCTGCTGCTCCACTTCCAGATTCTTCCTCCTCTAATGAATCTGATCAACGATGTTTCTATAACAACTGATCTTGCCACTAAATATATATATATATATATATATATATATATATATATATATATATATATATATATATATATATATATATATATATATATATATATATATATATATATATATTTTGCAATACCAACAGCACTCCTTTAAAACACCTCTTCCCTGGGTTGGACTCAAACCCCAGCCTTAGGATACACTCATAATTAGGGATGAGTGTGTAGCGATAGAGGCACCATGACTCCACATACTCGTACATCTTACACTTAGCTGAATACTTTCACTGTTTCCATTACACCCATGTCTTGACTCTCAGTTCCCGTATCGTTTGGATATGGACATTACACCATACTCTTCATTCTTTTCTTATCTGGCTGCCGCTTTTACCATACAAGAGAGAGAGAGAGAGAGAGAGAGAGAGAGAGAGAGAGAGAGAGAGAGAGAGAGAGAGAGAGAGAGTTTGGGGGGGGGTCAAATAGCTGGAATATCTAGTGAGAGAGGAGAATTTGAGAGGAGCATAGTAAATGTTTAGAAACGTTTTTCTAGCACTCATATAATCTGTTTTTTTTGCTGAGGAGAAGATGCACTTGACAGCTTGATGATGACTGGCTGAATGCAATATGTCCAAAAAATATTTACTAACCCAAATTTCCCCCCTCAGATATTTGATGTTAGTTAATAATGCTGGATTATGAAGTAATGTTGCATTCAGCCAATAATCACCAATCTGTCAAGTGCATCTTCGCCTCGATAAAAAAAAACAAAAAAAACGGAGGATAGAATGCTTTCATTACTCGTAAATAGAGAACTGCTCATGTCATACTGATCACATCTTGTCAGTATTTGAAAAGTTTCTTGATACTTCAAAATGTAGTCATGATTTAGTTGGCATCTCAGCCTGAGAACAGATTTACTGAAGTAAGATGATGCACAATTATGTATCACATTACAGTTAATCTGCTTGTTAAATCACTTCGCTTCAAGAGGAACACGTGGGTAATTAATTCAGGTTGTGAACAGTCGCCTTTGTTCAGCTAAAAGAAATGCAAGCAATCCAAATGTAAGAAAAACCTTTAGTTAACCTTCTAGTTCTAATGATGAACTTCGACGTTTTCTCCAGGCTAATACCCAACACTTTTGCTTAGCCTAAAGAAGGCCTACAAAGTTGCAAGGTAATAAAAAGTGTAGTGCACAGGAAATATCTCCATTCACTGTTGGTTAATAATGATCATTGGGACCTATCACTTTGTTCCTTACTGTTTATATAATTTTGCTGAATGAGTTGTGTTTTTGCAGAGTCAGTGTTTTCTCGTTCCTGCCCTTCAGTGAGCCAGACGATATACCGCAGAGAGTGGCCACGTGGACTGCTAGGGGTGGCCTCACTCTCGCCTCCCCGCCCAATCTCTTTCCACCCAAATTTTTACGGTATGTTGATCATCGCCATGGCACCGGGCATATATACCAGGCACTTCCTCACTCAAAAAATTCGCAACTTTCTTCTCGGTCAATACGCAGTGTAGTTTGTAAGCGAAAAATGATGACTGTTTAACTGTAGGACAGTTACTAAGACATTCTTCTGTTACAGGTCCAAGGCATTTATTAACTCACATTCTGTAGATTTTGTCTGAACCACTTCCCAGTTCAGTTATTATAATGGTAAAAAATACCTGAAAAGTTAAAATCTGTCCAATGACATTTGCATAATTTTATCTGCTGTTTCCAGACGATTTTCTTTGGCTTTAGAAGTCTTGATATGCTGGAGGGTCTACGTACGCGACACCTTCCACTTACCCATTCATCCAAAGATGAATGTAATTGTCTGGCAACAGCATTAATATACAATGAAACACGTTATGCATCTAAAATGAATAAGAACTACATCCATTACAGGTTTCACGACCGTCCCCACATTATAATAACTGCGGAAGAGTATCCAGCAAATGTAGCAGTGACTGTGGATGACCCCACAGTGCCCGGGGGCAAGCGACTTACCTTTAGAGGACCTTCCAGCAATGTGGTCGAGTTCCTCTCCAGTAACTGAATTTCAGGTAGATCATAAACAGGTGGATCATTCTTGTAATCAGATATACGAAGTGCAGAAAGAATACAGAAAGGGGTAAGTTGAATGTTGATTTATGGTGGTGGTTGGTAGGGCTGGGTGAAACTAAAATGCTCTCTGAAGCAGGGTTTTGTTTGATCTATTGAATTTACAGATGGAACATATTAGCTGTTCGTGCAAGCGAGGGAGAACGCTATACTTCATATATTTAGGTGGTGGAACACATCAAATTCAGGATTCCACAGTTATTTTTTTTTTTCCCAGAATGCTACCAGACTACTGGGATTTATTTTTTTCTCTTCACAAAACATCAAAGTTTAAATAAATAAAAAAAATGTTATTCACACATCATACCTTTCAAACTTTTCTTATTCACAAGTATTCATTAGTTTACTAACGTCCTGAACAAGCCAGACATAGCACTGATCATGGAGGGCATTCGCGGCTGTCGAGCAATATATTGCAAAACTAAGAACAACACAAACTGATCGTAGTATTGACTGTGACTGGCCAGCATCCATGTGTGTACACTGCTCTGTCAATGTCCAGGGACAATTGCTTTTTTTTTCTGTTTTGTTAATTTTC
Organism: Coenobita brevimanus; assembly: GCF_032717465.1. Taxonomy (NCBI): domain Eukaryota; kingdom Metazoa; phylum Arthropoda; class Malacostraca; order Decapoda; family Coenobitidae; genus Coenobita; species Coenobita brevimanus. Next base: position 21,681,888 of record NC_136961.1, on the reverse strand, counting down.
AAATGTATTAGAGTAATAGTATTAAAAACCATACTTATCTTAAAGTAATAAAAGAAATGTGCTCCTTAAAAAAAGTCGATGCCAACAAAAGATATTTAGTACAGTACTCAAGAAAAATTACTACACTACATTACAACTCTGGGAACTTGGATGATTTGGGCAAAAATAATTTAATGGATAGGTATTTCTTACCATTTCCAAGGCAACGAAAAACATTGGAAGGCATTTTGCAGTGGCCACTGAATTCGCCACAATGCCGCACCAACGAGCCTCTTTTGCAAACTCCCTGCCGCAGTAGACTGTAGCACCAGTCGAGCAGGGCAGTACTCCCGAGGTGGATGGAAAGCTGATGACAGGGAGTGCTGGAGCTCCCGTTTCATCAGCCCTCAGGACTAGTTCCTGACCATCTCCCTTTGCTGAACTTTTTCAGTGTCTCATTTACACAGAGAGTAGGCCAGCATGCTCTCCAGTACAAATTTCTCTAACTATCTTCACCAAACTACATGCACAGTACACACTACACTTCCTATTCAAAAATCAACGAAAATGGCGTCCACTAATCAAGCCTCGGAGTCCCCAGGGGGGGGGACCATAAATGCCCCCGCCATCTGCCCCTCTCCCGGTGACGACTCGAGGTGCCTGGAACCACTGTCTGACTCTCTTCTTCTTCTTCATTTCTGCAACATTCGCGGCCTTTCATCTAACTTTCGCTCTGTTGAGCACCACCTCTCCTCCTCTAAACCTCATCTTCTTTTTCTGACGGAGACTCAGCTGTCTGAGGCAACCGACAGCAAACCCTTTTCTGTATCCTCCTACTTTCTCTATACTCATTTCAAAGCCAAAGGTGGCTGTTGTGTATACATACGCAACGACTTATCTTGCTCTCGTGTTCCTGAACTTGATTCTTCTGAATTCTCCACACTCTGGCTTCGGCTTTCCTGTCATTCTCTGACTAAATATATCTGTGCTGTTTACTTATCCCCTAATTCTACTGACTATCAAAAATTCTTCGACTATCTTACTTCTACGATGGAACACATTCTGTCCATTTCTCCTTTCTCTGAAATCTCCATTCTTGGAGATTTCAATGTTCACCACCATCTTTGGCTCTCCTCTCCTTTTACGGATCCACCTGGTGAACAAGCCTACATCTTTTCTATCCTTAATGACCTACAGCAGCTTGTACAGCACCCTACCCGTATCCCTGACCGCCTTGAAGAGAGCTCCAACATACTTGACCTCTTCCTCACAACTAATCCTTCTGCTCACTCTGTTAATCTTTTCTCTCCGTTGGGCTCCTCCGATCACAACCTTATTACCTTAACCTGTCCTATCACTCCGGTACGGCCTGTGGACCCTCCAGGGAAACGTCGTCTGTGGCATTTTGGAGCCGCAAACTGGGAGGCCCTCAGGCAGTACTTCTTTGATTTTCCCTGGAATGATTATTGCTTCCATGGCCGTGAGCCATCTGAGTGTGCCTTGCGCATTACGGAGGTTATTCACTCGGGCATGGAAGCATACATTCCCTTCTCATATCCTTTGACTAACGCAAGAAAGCCTTGGTTTAATCACGCTTGTTCTAATGCTGTCCGCAACAAGGAGAAGGCCTACAAAAGGTACCGGAGCCACCCCACCCCTGAATCACATCATCTTTACGTTTCTGCCCGGAATCGTGCTAAGTCTGTTCTTCGCTCTACTAAAAATAATTTCATCCATACTAAATGCTCTCAACTCTCCAACTCGAATTCTTCCCGCTCCTTCTGGCACCTTGCCAAAAATCTTTCTAACAACTTTACCTCATCATCCTTCCCTCCTCTTTTCTACTCTGATGGTTCTGTAGCTATTTCTTCTACTGATAAAGCAGATCTCTTCGCACAGACTTTCTCCTCCAATTCTAACTTAGACGATTCCGGTGCTGTTCCTCCATCACTTCTCCCCTCTGACTTCCTCATGGCTGACATTAAAATTTCTTCAGTTGATGTATTTTCTGCCATCACTGGCCTCAGTACTAACAAGGCATATGGGCCTGATGGGGTCCCTCCTGTTGTTCTCAAGAACTGTGCTTCTGTGCTTACACCCTGCCTAGGCAAACTCTTTCGCCTTTGTCTGTCAACTTGTACCTTTCCTTCTTGCTGGAAGTTTGCTCTCATTCAGCCAGTCCCAAAGAAGGGTGACCACTCCCAACCCTCCAACTATCGTCCAATTGCTTTAACGTCCTGTATTTCAAAAGTTTTCGAGTCAATTCTTAATAGAAAAATTTTAAGGCATCTTTCCTATCACAACCTTCTTTCCGATCGTCAGTATGGGTTCCGTCAGGGACGCTCCACTGGCGATCTTCTCACCTACCTTTCAGACTCCTGGTCATCCGCCTTTCGGGACTTTGGCGAAAGCTTTGCCATTGCACTTGACATCTCAAAGGCTTTCGATCGAGTCTGGCATAAATCTTTAATTTCCAAACTGCCCTCCTACGGTTTCTATCCTTCTATCTGTGCCTTCATCGCTAGCTTCCTTTCTGGTCGTTCTATAGCCGCTGTTGTAGACGGCCATCGTTCTTCTCCTAGATCTATCAACAGTGGTGTTCCTCAGGGCTCTGTCCTATCACCAACTCTCTTCCTTTTATTCATCAACGATCTTCTAAGCTGTACATCTAACCCTATCCACTCATACGCTGATGACTCCATCCTTCACCTTTCCATTCGGTTCCCGCAACGCCCATCTCAACAGTTACTTCAAGAAACAAGGGATGAGGCTATGGCACACCTAATGTCTGACTTGGCTCGTATCGCTGACTGGGGTAAAAATAATATGGTTGTCTTTAATGCATCTAAGACTCAGTTCTTACACCTATCAACCCGACAAAATCTTCCACAGGTATACCCATTGTTTAATAATATTCAGCTTAATCCTGCATCATCCTTGAACATGCTTGGGGTTTCATTTACTCAGGACTTATCTTGGAAAGACCATATTACATCTCTTGTAAAATCTGCTTCCAATAGATTGGGTGTGCTAAGCCGACTCCGCTCTTTCTTTACCCCTGCACAATTGTTGACTCTATACAGAGGTTTTATCCGCCCCTGTGTGGAGTACAACTCTCATGTGTGGGGAGGCTCCCCACATACAACTCTTCTCAATAGGGTGGAGTCAAAGGCTTTTCGTCTCATTAACTCTCCTCTTACTGACTCTCTTCAACCTCTGTCTCTTCGCCGCACTGTTGAATCTTTATCTCTTTTCTATCGCTACTTTAATGGTCACTGCTCCTCTGAACTGTCTGCTTGCATTCCTCCACCTCTACGACGGGCGCGTAGCACCCGTCTGGCAGCAAACTCTCATCCCTTTTCTGTCCAGCTCTCTAATGCAAGAGTTAACCGTTACTCCCAGTCTTTCATTTATGCAACAGGTCAGCTCTGGAACTGTCTCCCTCTATCTGTATTTCCTGCTGCCTATGATCTCCAGTCTTTCAAACGCAGTGTGTCCAGGCATCTCCAAATGATCGGATCTTGAATTTGGCTCTCTATTGTATTTTGTTTTTCTCTTGGAGGGAACTGTTACTGCGGGCCATGGCCTTTGATTCCTTCTTCCTCGCATTAAAAAAAAAAAAAAAAAAGTCCACATGTTAGGTAGAAACAAGTAGTCAGCTCTTCATGTGTGGACCTATCACGTGAGTACCTTGTATATATATATATATATATATATATATATATATATATATATTTGTCTTCATCGCCATCACGTCTCTCTCATTTCATTATCTATCTGAACTTTTTTTTCCTTCTAAGTGTAGGATTAGGTAGGGTCTAGAAAACAAGGACTGGGAAAAAACACAATGGAAGAAGAACAACTCAACAGCATTCTCAGTGACAAAGGTACCCTCATTCACTCATCATTCGAGCCCTGGATTCCTGATTCTACCTCACAGACGTGACGATCGTCACGTCTTTGTAAATAGATGCGGTTCACATTGCCTATCAGATAGTCATTCCGGCAACTCACCCTCTCCCATGTCACTTCATTCACCTCATCGATTCCATACCATGCTTTGTCACATACTCATTTACCATATCTGTCCACATTTCTCTTGGGCTACCACACATTGTCCCTCATTCAGATTCAGCATCCTATTTACACTTTCTCATACTACCTTACCCTTTGAGCACACTCTCGTCTGCTCTACTGCCAACACATTTCAGTACTCCACGTCATGCATTAATCACGTTTTGTTCATTAATAGCCCATTTTCACTGATCTTACTCTTGACTTCTCTTTCTTCTGCCTCACCAAAATTTCATGCCCATACGTAAATTTGGAACTAAAACACCTTTATGTAATTCTCTTGCGACCACCACATTTAGACCCCTACTTAAAAGCGCCAACCACTTTCTTTCTTATGGTACTCTAACTCCCAGTTTCTTTGTGCATTTATCTCTCATTTCTATTACGACACCAAGGGAAAATGAACTCCCTCACCGATTGAAGTCTCCCTTAATTCACCATTGCCTTAAAGTGGGAATCATCTTCACCCAGAACATCCACCTCTTTTCTCTTAGGAAGAGCTTCTTTCAAATCACGATGCTCACAGACTTCGAGAAAATTGCAATAATTTGCAGACCTCGTGCTCGGTATAAGCAAGCAACGCTTATCTATATACATCTCTCTCTCTCTCTCTCTCTCTCTCTCTCTCTCTCTCTCTCTCTTGTATATATACAGTATATATATATATATATATATATATATATATATATATATATATATACCAAGTCTACTAATTCTAAGTCGGATCACTTCCTTCCAAAATAGCTGCAAGCCTGCGCGGGGGAGGGGGGGGAGCATCGGAGTGACGTCGACTGGCTCTGGCATGAAACCCGTGTTCAGTTGACTCCTGACCATGACGGTGAGTGTATGCTTGCTCCACTTATCAGACCATGACACATTTTCAGTCCGGAGAAGTGAGGAAAGGGACTGAAATGTGTGAGGGAAGGAGTAGGGGTGTGAGGGAACCTACTGCTATATTATAGGGTTAAACGAGTCTGCATTTCTTCCTCTTCTTCATTTCCCTTATCATAAATGTTTAATTTGAGTCTGCCTTTTTATACATTTGCTGTTACTTAAGCCAGCTGACGTCACACAAGCCACGCCTCCCTACGCACTGATGGAAAGTGAACCGACTTGGTATTAGTAGACTTAGTATATATATAGGTAGTTAGACAGATTGATGGATAAATAGACAAACGTATAGACTGATATGTAATCATCAACCCATAACATTTCACTGGAGGACAAAGACCTTTCCCAGACGTTTCCAATTAACCCAGTCTTGTGTTATTTCTTTCCATTCTAGAACGCTAAGATCTCCAAAGAATTTTCTTTTTTCATCGCTTACTCTTATTTTCTCTGAGACTCTATCTCGTGATGTATTATTATTTTTTTTAATTTCATTACACCACCTTGTTGCTGGTCTTGCTTTTGGTCTTTTTGTGTCAGTTTTTACCCAGTGTTGTTGATTCAAATTCTCTTTGTTATATCTTCTATAAATGTGGCCCACATATTGGCGTTTCTTCTTTTTAATTGATTTTATTTCGTTACCTATCTCAGTCCGTTTTCTAATCCAAGCTGTTTTTTTTCCTGTCTCAAAATGATTCCTAGTATCGATCTTTACATTAACATCTTTCCAGGGTGTGGTCATTGCCCATGTCTCTGAGCCTAAGTCATTAGAGGGAAAACACATTGATTAAAAACTTTTCATTTTGAACAGAATATTAACGTGCCCTTTAATACACTGCTTTGTCTACCAAGCTCCAGGCTGGCTTTATACATCTTGATATACAAATTTATGAATTAATTCTAAAATTTCATCCTGGTCTCTTATTTCCTTACTTTTAGTTTGATATTCAACTTGACTTTTGTCATTTTTACTTATAAATTTTTAATCCAACACAAAGGCTTTCTCTGTTTAAGCCTTCTCTCAACTGCTGCAGTTGTTCACCTGACTCAGCAAGGAGAATGACATCATCTGCGAACCTGAGGTTGCTCAGATATTCACCTATTCTAGTATTTTTTACTCCAATTAACCTGCCGACTCCAGTTGATGTATACATATGTCCGAATGTTATGTCACTGTGACTCCTGTTGACGTATATAAACGCGCTGCAATTGCATGGTTCGTAATTTGTACGCTTATCAAATTTTGAGCGTGATTTTTGGTACATATACACAGGCAAGGTGTGGCGAGAAGGATAATAGGGTATGGTCCTTCTTTGTTGTCTGGGGAAGGCCCGAGTGGTGTGGCAGGAGTGAGAGGTGAAAGGGAAAGTGGTGGTGGGAGGAAGGCAGTGCAAATACGTGGTGTACGAGGGCAGTGGGCAGGCGAGAAGGAGCCGCTCCCTAGCACGTCTTTTGCCCTGCAATATTCCCGCACTTCCTCCCCACAGCCCCGTGATGTGGGGAAAGGAAGGAAAAGGACAGCGAGAAGGAAAATAGGATATGGTCCTTATGTTTTGTCTGGGGAATGTGCGAGTGATGTGGCAGGAGTGAGGGGTGAAAGGGAAAGTGGTGATGGGAGAGAGGCAGTGCGAGCACGTGGTGTACGTGGGCAGTGAGCAGGCGAGGAGGAGCTGCTCCATAGCACGTCTTTCGCCCCGCAATATTCCCGCACTTCCTCCCCAAAGCCCCGTGATGTGGGGAAAGAAAGGAAAGGGAAGGGAAAGGGGAAAGAAAAAGGGAGAGGGAGGAGGGACACAAGTGGGGAATGGCACCGCTCTCTACCTCCCTGTCCTCCCCCACCACCATCTCCTCCTCACCCTGACAAAGTATATTACACTTTTTTACATTACTGATACTGTGCAGGCTTGCGATGATAGGATGCTCACTGTAAAAGTAAGGCCTGTACATATGCGACAATGTGACGCTCAATATAATTGTAAGGCCTGTAAATATGTGGTAAGAGTTGTATAAAGTGAAAACAGGTGTAATGTTAGTGGAAAAGTATTATGTAAGTAGAGAAAAAGAAATGTATGTTGAAACAACAGTTATAGCGAATCATATGTGACCAATTTGGGCGATTTCGCTATGCTCACTCCATGGAACAATGCTTATTTCGCCTATATTTTGTGTGAAAACCAGTATATTCTTGTACTACGTGTTATTTTGTTCCAAATTGATAAATATCTACCAATTCTGAGTGATTTCCAATACTTACCTCAACCACTGAAAACGGGACGGCAGCTGAGCGTCTTTACAGAATATGGTACCAGGTGCACAGAGGCTCACCTTTTTTACCCATTTCTAGGCTCAGGTAAGCACTTTCTCTGTGATCTGCCATCGTTTCTCACCAAAAGCAGAGGTCTGAGACAAAAAAAAAAAAAATCAAAATCTGCCGGGTTTTGGGGGAGGGTCAGTGGTGGAAAATCAGCCAGGACGAGGTGGGTTAAGCTTTCCGAATACTACATCTAAGTATGCTATTAGCAATTTTGGTGAAACAGCATCGCCCTGTCTACCACTTTTTTTTAGGGGGGGGGGATTTTCTAGTACCTGTATGGGTCTTAGTGGTCAGTGTTCCATCACTGAGCATGTCATCCAATGTTCTATGGTAGATCTCATTTACATCTTATCTACCATTAGCACTCACTACTGCTGTTGTTTCTACTGAGTCAAAAGCTTCTTCCTAATCAATGAATGCCATACACAAATGTTTCCTTAAATAATTTGTCTTCCCAATTATTTGATTACGAGAGAGAGTGCACAGCGAACGAAGCATGCAAGTGTAGCGAAACGATGTTTACTTTACGTTCAGCTGTGAAATGAGATGCCCGATACAACATGGCCTGACCAAACTGGTTTTCAAATGCTAAAAACTTTTCAACTATGAGATAGAGAAGAGATTATTTCAGCACGTAGCAGATACACTTTGTCTTGTTGCCAATCATGAGAACCCAGATATGTTTTTTCCACCGAAATATTTTTATGGAAATAGAAGCACTGGGGTCTAGAGACTCAGAATCACAGGGATGCTATCATGTGCAGCTGTGGACATACCAAACAGAAACACCCCTTCCATCAGCGAGGTGGTGTACTGCTCTCTGCCACTGGTAACACTGATAGGTATGGAACTTCACCAGGTTTCGTTCGGTCGCTAGGATGAACCGAACGCGCTGATTATTGCAGCTGTGCACAGTTATTTGTGGTATATGAACAATGTCCCACCTGACAATATACTGAAAATAACGTTTTGTGAAAATGGTAATAAAATCATTTCACACCATACCTATTCGTATTTTATTCACATGAAGCACACAGGTTTCATATGTGTGAATTTCGGAAAACATCACGAACCATGAAACATTTACCGGCGGCCAGCATATAAGCCTTTATAACATTATGTGCATTCCTGCAAGTATCATAATAATCACAAAATTACAGTGACCCTCCTTCTTCTTGACCATGAAGCTGAAACTAGTATGCCTCTAAAAGCAATATCAAATGAGGTGGCGCCAAAGAAGGAGGCAGGGTGAGGTGCCTGGGAGACTGGAGGAGGGAGGGGGATGAGGAGGGGGCAGTAGAGGTCAAGCTGGTGGGAGGGAGGGGGGGAGGTTCTATAGCTCTGCAGGAGACTAGTGATGGGGTAGGGGAGAGTGGGCTTTGGCAGGAAGTTAGCATGAGATGGATGAATGATACGCTGGTGACATGGTGACAAATCAGCTAACGTTGATTATGGAATTTGATAGCCACCGTTAAATATCATGTAGACTTTGACACGTTACGTAGTCTACCATCATATTTCTTTATAGAGTCTATCAGACGACCTACTCCCGATGAGGTGGCACAGTACACAAACCCTGCATTATTAGTGTATGGTGCCGACTGTGTCATCACATGGTGACATATGAAACGTCCCTAGAATGTTTGTCTGATGTCACACCTGTTATCATAGCAACTGGGAGCTATTCTTGTAGCTTTTGCCTAGTAACATCATGGATGACTACTGTGATATCGAAAGCAGAGGAGGGAGAGGGAAAAATTATCTCTTACCACAATAAATAATAGTAGCAGTAGTAGTAGTAGTTGTTCCCTAGGCAGTCTGGCCGAGCAGCCCCGAGTCCCTAAAGAAGGCCATGGCCGAAACCGGGCTATCCCACAGAACTCTCAAGGAGTGTATGTTGTGTTGTTGGCATAGGTGATTGTGTGCAATGCAGTCTTCCATAATGTGCATAATATTATGGGGTGCTGTGTTGCATTCTGGACATGTATCAGTGATGGAGTCATCCAGCCTCTTCTGGTAACATAAGAGGGCTGAATGATGCCCACATCTCAGCCTGGCCAGATGGACCCTGTCCTCACGAGGGAGACAGGATTCGGAGGGGTGGATATCAGGAGAGAGTGCATGCAGCTGTGTTGTCTTTAAGTGACTGAATGGAGCGGCAAGTGATTTGAGTATGGATATGCTTGTGGAAGCTAGTCTGAGGCGGGTGAGGGGGGAGAGATGAGAGTATTTGTGTATGACAACGTGTGCTGGGTGTTGCTTTGAAGTTCCTTGGTGTGTGTGGGTGTGTTGCCATGTAGTGTAGTGGATGTTGTGGGTTTGTGGAGGCTGCAGCAAGAATTTGGATGCCTCTCATGTCTAGGTGGTCCTTGACTTTGAGGACTTTGGTTTCTTGACGTAGGTGGTCTGTGGGTGTAGTAGCTGTGCAGCCTGTGATTATTTTTAGGGCCTTGTTCTGTATGGTCTGTAGAGTGTTGTAATGTGTTTAAGTGAGGTTAGGAGCTCAAGCAGGGCTTGCATAATTCATCACTGAGCGTATATACTGTTTGTATACCGTGGTGGTGGTTTCTTTGTTGTTTCCAAATGTTGTGTGGGCAAGTTCCCTTAAACCATTGAGCCTTGGTGTTATTTTATTTTTAATGTTTCTGATGTGTTGTTCAAATGACATTGATGTACTGTACGTTACACCAAGGATTTTGTGTGTGTGTGTGTGTGTGTGTGTGTGTGTGTGTTCTTACCTTACCTAATTGTTCTTACCTAATTTTATCTTTACAGGAATGAGTCAAGCTCGTACTGTCCCGTGTCTTAAACCATATTTATCGTACATATCCTTAAATTTGTGAATTGTTTTGGCACACACTATTTCATTCGGTAGTGCATTCCACTGATCAATTGCTCTGTTTGGGAAACTGAATTTCCTCACGTCTTTATCACCTCTCTTCTTATGCAGTTTTTTGCAGTGTCCTCTTGCTGATGCTTCCTCATATGTTAAGTAATCATTTATGTCTATTTTCTCCTTCCCTGATATGCATTTATATAGCATTATCATGTCACCTCTTTTCCTTCGCTCCTGTAGTGTTGGTAGATTCAGTTTATTTAGTCTTTCTTCGTAGCTTACATCCCTTAAGCTTGGTATCCATCTTGTAGCGGCCCTTTGAACTTTTTCAATATTGTCTGTGTTTTTTGAGGTGAGGACTCCAGACTACTGATGCATACTCCAGGGTTGGTCTGACGAATGATGTTATTATCCTTCTTAGCATGTCTTCATTTATGTATGTGAATGCTATTCTCATATTTGCAAGCAGTGTATACATGTTCCGTACCTTCTCACTGACGTGGTCAGCCGGAGATAGTCTGTTATTGATAATCACACTTAGGTCCTTCTCTCTTTCTGATGTGTGTAGGGTTTTATTTCCTAACGTATAATCCCAATCAGGTCTTTTTCCACTTTTACCAAACTTGATTACATGACACTTGTCCACATTGAATTCCATTTGCCATGTATTACTCCATTCATGAAGTTTATTTAATTCTTCTTGTAGCTCTTTACAAGAGTCTGTGTTAGTAAGTCTATCTATCTATCTATCTATTGCCATACACCTCAATCCCATTTGGGGTGGCCACAAACAAATCGCCTCCAAGTCGCCCTGTCCCCCGCCATTTCACTGCCCTGCTCCCAACTCACACACCCCTCTCTCATATACCTCTCCACCCTATCCCTCCATCTCATCCTCGGCCTCCCCCTCCCTCTTCCCCCCTCCACCTCACTCACATACACTCTCTTCGTCAGTCTTTCACCCTCCATCCTCTCCACATAGCCAAACCACCTCAGTGTGTTCCTCATAACGCTTCCTATCACATCCACATCAACACCACAACGCTCCTTTATATCCTCATTCGTCAGCCTATCTCTCCATGTGACTCCACAGGCTCCTCTTAAATAATTCATTTCCACTGCTCTCACTCCTGACTTGTGTCCTTCCAACAACGTCCAAGCTTCACTTCCATACGTTAGAGTTGGTATCACAATACTGTCATGTACTAACTTTTTCACTTCCATGCTCACTTCCCTGTTTCTTATCACTGCTTTCAAAGAACCAGCAACCTTTCTTCCCTGCTGTACCCTTTCAATCACTTCACCCTCCAAACCTCCATCCTTACTCATCACACTATGCAAGTACTTAAACGTACTCACATTTTCCAATTCCTCATCATCCAACCTCGCCGTACATTCACTGACTTCACCTCTCTCAAAGACCATCACTTTACTCTTCCCTACATTCACCTTTAGATTCCGTTTCTTACACACTCTCTCAAACTCATCCACCAAGCCTTGAAGCTCCCCTTCGTCTTCACTCAACAACACAGTATCATCTGCAAACAACAGTACAGGGAGTTTGCAACCACTATCCTCTCTCACCAAGGCCACTCCAACATCCACTACCCTACCTTGTACCTCTTTTATTACCCCACCGATGTACAGATTGAACAACCATGGAGACATGACACATCCCTGTTTCAAACCAACTTTCAAAGAGAAAAATTCACTTAGTTCACTATCCACACGCACTGCAGCCTTCGCACCATCGTACATACTCTTCACAGCATTCAACAACTTTCTATCTACTCCATATATTCTTAACACTTTCCACAATCCTTGCCTATCCACCCTGTTATATGCTTTCTCCAAATCCATGAAAGCCGCATACAACTTCTTTCCCTTCTCTAGAAACATTTCCACTAAAGATCTAAGAATGAATATCTGATCTACACAACCTCTTCCCTTCCTAAAGCCTCCTTGTTCTTCTCCAACTAATTTCTCTGTTCTTTCTCTAACTCTGTCAATAAGTATCCTACCAAAGACTTTTCCTATTATAGTAAGAAGACAAATGCCCCTATGATTACCACACACTTCTTTTTCCCCTTTTCCTTTGTACAAGGGAATGATTCTCCTTTGTATTTTTGCATCATCTGCAAACATATTTAGATAGCTTTCATTTCCAGTGTTACTGTCTATATCATTTATATACACTAAAAACATGATTGGTGCCAGCACTGGGCCCTGTGGTACTCCACTAGTCATTTCTTTCCATGATAAGTAGTTTCCCCTTAGTACTGCTCTCATTTCTCTTTTTTTGAGAAAATCTTGCATCCAACAAAACAGTTTGCCTCGAATTCTTCCTTGATGGTACAGTTTCCATAAAAGTCTTTGGTGTGGTACCGTGTCAAATGCTTTCTTGAAATCTAAATAGATACTGTCCACCCATCCTTCTCTTTCCTGTATTGTGTCTGTTACTCTGTCATAGTAGCTCAACAGATTAGTAACACCTGATTTTCCTTTTTTTTGAAACCAAACTGTCTTTTTGTTATTATATTGTGTTCTAGATGATTTACCCAAGCTTTTCTTTTAAGCTTTTCTAATACCTTGCCTACAACACTGGTTAGTGATACTGGTCGGTAGTTGAGTGGATTTTGTCTATTCCCTTTCTTGAATAAGGGGACAATATTTGCTTTCTTCCAAATATCAGGTAGTTTACCTTGACTCAAGGATTTCTTGAAAATTAAGAATAATGGTTTACTTAACTCCTTTGATCATTTTCGTAGCACCCAACATGAAATTTCATCAGGACCACTTGCTTTTCCTCTGTCTAATCTACTTAACTCCTCCTGTATTACTTTTTCTGATATTTGTATATCTGGTAGTGTGCGTGGACATGCATGTTCCACATAGTCCCTCTCAAATTTTTTTTCTTCTGTAAAAACTGATTGGAAATTCTTATTTAGTGCTTCACAAATATCTTTCTCTTGTGTATAGGTGTGTGTGTGTGTGTGTGTGTGTGTGTGTGTGTGTGTGTGTGTGTGTGTGTGTGTGTGTGGTAGAGGAGTGTTGTTTATGGTGAGGTGTGGAATGTGACTGTTTTCTGCTGTCCAGTTTATGAGAAGGGTTACTGTAGATTTGGCTAGGGCTATTTTGAGCCTGTTTGCAGTGAACCATTCGTGTAGTGTGTTGAGGTAAGGTTGGAGGATGTGTGCAGCTGTGTTTGCATTTTGGTGTGTACATGTGAATGTTATGTCATCTGCACAGGAAGCTATGTGTGTCTGTGGTGTGCAGGGTGTGGGTATGTCGTGCATGTATAGGTTAAAGAATGAAGTTTCTGATGTTCGAAGACTGACCGGCAAATGTTGCTTGTGCACATCTGCCTGCCAAGTAGTTTGTCAGCCATCTTTTTGTGTTATTGTGCATGTTTGTGTTGAATATTTTGTTTGTGAGGTTGTGGCGAGGGAAGCATCTAGTGTAACTAGGAGTGTTAAGTGTGGTGGCCTAGCTGAATTCATGCCATCAAAAAGTCTCTGTGTAAGGTCTGTAAGAAGAGTGTTTGTGGAATGTAGTGGCCTAAAGCCATGTTGTGATTGGGCTAGGGGTGTGTGAGGTGTAACTAGTTGTAGTATCAGTCGTTCAGTGATTTTAGAGGGAGTGCAGAGGAGTGTGATGGGGAAGTGTGAGGAAGGTAACGTGGAGTCTTTGTTGGTTTTAAGGATAGTTATGATAATGTCATGTTTCCAGATGTTGGGTATTGTGTTGTGGAGTAGCTGTAGCTTGATATGTTGGTGAGTGCGTGTATGCCTTGTGGTCCAAGGTGTTTAAGGTGAATGTTGCTTATGTTGTCTGGTCCACAGGCAGATGAGTACTTAAGGTTGCTGATGATGTGCTTCGTCTGGTTGTAAGTGAAAGATGCATAGTCTGGGTCTGTGGGGAACTGTCTCTTACGTTGGATGATACGTCGGTCGTCACGATGGGGGTTTAAATGGCTGACATGTGAAAAGTGATTGATGAGAATGTTTGCTTGTTGTTTGTTTAAGGGTATGGTGTCTGTTGTTGTGATGATGGTGTGTGATTATGTAGTGTTGCTGTTGGAAAGTGCGATGCTGTTTAGTGTTTTGTAGAGTTTGCTGATGTTTGTTTTGTGTAATTTTTCCAGTTTAGTGTTTGCTGTTCTGATATTATGTTGTTTATTTAAGAGTTGAGTTCTTGTATTTGTTGTATGGTGTCTAGTGTATATGGTGTTGGGGAGTGCCGTAGTGTTCACGTTGACTGATGAGGCCTTTAATTTCTGGTGTGAAGTTCGGGTTGTATCTCTTTCTGTTGCCTCATGGAATGTGTCTTTTGTCTGCGTTTTGTATAATTGTATTGAAAGTGTTCACAGCGGTGTTGATGTTTGTGATGGGTGTACTGTTTAATGTTTCGAAATGTTGTTCTGTTTCAAAACAGTTAACTGCAGTGATTCGTGTTTATGGGTTTGTATGGCACCGATGTAAATGAAAACGTGATTTACTAGGGTGGGGGTGGGGGGTCGGGGAACGGACTGGGTTCCAGAACATTGGTGGCGAAACTTGAGTGGGTTAATAGGCGAGTAGAGAGGTGCCTTATCCTCTGTATTACATGATCTTTATATCGGATTACTGTAAACTCTATACTGTTAGGGTAAATCGTGGTATGAAGGATGTGTAAGGCTGTGAACAATCTGATTCACAACCTCACTAGCCTATTTTGACTGTCCGGCCCTCCCTGTTCCCGACAACTAAGTTCACTCAGACATTGGCACTGACAGGAGGGGAGATAGCCATAATGACTGTTACACCATGAACAGCGGATCACATGTTTATACATCGCCGACAGTGGTTCACCTGTCTTCTTTAATGGAATGCAACATACACCGTTACTCAGCCAGGGCAACAGCTCCTTGTTCGGACACTCCAGAGATGTGTGGCTCAGTATTTGCTCTCCGTTAACTGGGAAATGGTCCCCGTCTTTATCTTTATCCTCTCAGTTTCATGCAGAATGAACGCTCCTTAATCGTTTGTAGTAACAAAACACACTGCAGACATAGTGTGTTTGCAATTAACTCAAACTATTTCTGTAACTAATGGCATAGTTGATGTAATATGCACATGTTCAGACTGGATAACTGCAGACATTACAACAATGTTCCATCATTATTGGGTAGAGGAATTGGGAGAAATACCTGGGGCATATGACAGTTGCTCAGTATGAACCTAAATATAACTAATAACGACTGGCAATGTATAATATCAACAGCCAAACACGGCATACAGAAAACGGTAACATAAACTTGGGTGAAGTAAATCCACTTTTATTTTCCATCGGTGCCATACAGTTATTAATGAGAACCAGTGGGACCATCATTACTGTCAGACTGTTCATATTTATTGGTGATAAAGGAAGAATCTACATAGGTCTACTCTTACTCTATTTGCGATATCAATCGTTATCCATGATGATAATATGTTAGGCTACAACAATAATTAGCAACCATATAACAGATGTGACATCTGACAGACTGTAGGGACATATATTTGAGTATTAACAAATAGCCACCATACTCATAATGCAGGGGTACTGAGCCACCCAGAGGAAAGTGTGTCATGAATTGTTACAAACTATGACAGACAATTGCAACACGTGGCAACGTCAACATAACGTTTCATGGTCTGACTGTAAAATTCCATATTTTCCATGAAACAATGATTTGGCCCAGTTATCACCTTGTAATCTTTCCTTCCCAAAGTCCACCGTTCCCTACCCCATCATCCCTCTCCTCTTGCCCCCAGTTCGACCACTATTCACCCCTTCCACACCCACCTTCCATCTCCTGTCTCCCAGGTCCCCTGTCCCCACCCTGCCGCCCTCCTGTGGTGCCACCTCCTATAAGTAGTGAACTTGCATCGATTACAGAAGCTTACCAACGTCAAGTTCACGGTAGGGAGGATGGGGATCACGATAATTGTCTGTTCATTGATAGTTGTGGGGAAGCTGATAACTACGACTTGAATAATGAATTGTTAACTGTTGCATTGTTCATGACTCGAAATTAAACCACTCATAAAATCCGTGTCATTAATAATAACTGCCACTATCTAGAGGGTGTATTCTGTGAAATGATTTTAAAAGCTTACCATAATCATGACATGCTATTATCAGCATATTATCTAGCAGAACATTGATTATACATTATATTACCACCAATAACTGCATACAGTGACAGTGATCACAGCGTTCTGTTCGTCTAGCAACCGAACGAAGCCTGATGAAGTTCCACACCTATCAGTGTTACAAGATGCGGAGAGCAGTACATCACCTCGCTGGTGGACGGGGTGTTTCTGTTTATTATGTCCGCAACTGTACATGTCGATTACTTTGTGTAATTAGCATAATTAGATGCTAATTATGTCACACTTAAAAACTCAAATCTTCCATACAAATATACTTACAGATATTTTGTACCCCAAGGAATTCACTGAACATGTTCTCAACCTCGTATCTATTTTTCTAATATCTATTTATCTATCTATTGCCAGAAGCCTCAATCCCGTTTGGGGTGGCCACAAACAAATCGCCTCCAAGTCGCCCTGTCCCCCGCCATTTCACTGCCCTGCTCCCAACTCACACACCCCTCTCTCATATACCTCTCTACCCCATCCCTCCATCTCATCCTCGGCCTCCCCCTCCCTCTTCCCCCCTCCACCTCACTCACATACACTCTCTTCGTCAGTCTTTCACCCTCCATCCTCTCCACATAGCCAAACCACCTCAGTGTGTTCCTCATAACACTTTCTATCACATCCACATCCACACCACAACGCTCCTTTATATCCTCATTCGTCAGCCTGTCTTTCCATGTGACTCCACAGGCTCCTCTTAAATAACTCATTTCCACTGGTCTCACTCTTGACTTGTGTCCTTCCAACAACGTCCAAGCTTCACTTCCATACGTTAAAGTTGGTATCACAATACTGTCATGTAGTAACTTTTTCACTTCCATGCTCACTTCCCTGTTTCATATCACTGCTTTCAAAGAACCAGCAACCTTTCTTCCCTGCTGTACCCTTTCAAGCGCTTCACCCTCCAAACCTCCATCCTTACTCATCACACTACCCAAGTATTTAAACGCACTCACATTATCCAATTCCTCACCATCCAACCTCGCTGTACATTCACTGACTTCACCTCTCTCAAAGACCATCACTTTACTCTTCCCTACATTCACATTTAGATTCCGTTTCTTACACACTCCGCCAAACTCATCCACCAAGCCTTGCAGCTCCCCTTCGTCTTCACTCAACAACACAGCATCATCTGCAAACAACAGTACAGGGAGTTTCCAAACACTATCCTCTCTCACCAGGGCCACTCCAACATCCACTACCCTACCTTGTACCTCTTTTACGGTATTACCCTATCCATGTACAGATTGAACAACAATGGCGACATGACACATCCCTGTTTCAACCCAACTTTCAAAGAGAAAAATTCACTTAGTTCACCATCCACACGCACTGCAGCCTTCGCACCATCGTACATACTCTTCACAGCATTCAACAACTTCCCATCTACTCCATATATTCTTAACACTTTCCACAATACTTGTCTATCTACCCTGTCATATGCTTTCTCCAAATCCATGAAAGCCGCATACAACTTCTTTCTCTTCTCTAGAAACTTTTCCACTAAAGATCTAAGAATGAAAATCTGATCTACACAACCTCTTCCCTTCCTAAAGCCTCCCTGTTCTTCTCCAACTAATTTCTCTATTCTTTCCCTAACTCTGTCAATAAGTATCCTACCATACACTTTTCCTATTATACTAAGAAGACAAATACCCCTATGATTACCACACACTTCTTTTTTCCCCTTTTCCTTTGTACAAGGGAATAATTATACCTGACTTCCAATCCTCCGGGACTCTACCTTCCTCCCAGGCCAATCTGCACATCTTCCACATCCATTCTATTACTATCTCTCCCCCATGCTTCAGCATTTCACCACACACTCCATCAATTCCTGGGGCTTTCCCCGATTTAACTTTCTTTACTGCTTTCACAACTTCTATCCTACTGATTTCTTCCTGTCTTCTCACTTCCCTCCTTCTCCCAGCCATTCCCCAGCCACTTATACTCGCATTACTTCCATCCTCTATGTTCAACAATTCCTTAAAGTGTTCTCTCCATCTGCTCACTTTTTCTCCCTTCTCCACTAGTAATCTACCATATTTATCTTTCACTCCCCTGCTAACTTCACTTCCACCCTGTCTTACTCTTTTCACCTCTTTCCAGAACATTTTCTTACAGTCCCTCCACTTTACACTCAAATTCCTTCCAAATTCCTCATCCACTCTCTTCTTACTCTCTCTTACTAATCTTTTCACCTCTCTCTTTCTTTCTACATATAACTCTCTCTTCTGCCTCTCAACTTCTTCCACGCCCCTATTTCTCATCCATTCATTGTATGCTTTCTTCTTTTGTGCCACAGCCTGTCTCACCTTTTTAGTCCACCACGCTGTTCCTTGCACCCCCCTCCGTCTTCTCTTCATCTCACACACCACATCACATGCTGCACATATTTCTTCTGTAAATATCCTACACACACACCTTCCACGTCTCCTATCTGCTCCAATTCATATTTGCCCAATCGTTCCTCCACTTCTCTCTTATAGTCTGCCTTTTTCTCATCCTCTTGTAACCTTTTCTAATATGCATATTGTTTATAATTATCAATCATTCATCAGTAATCTCCAGTCTCCAATAACTATCAAGTAATTTTTTGGATAAATATAATCTCAAGGATAATGCTGTCTCGTTCAGATGAGATAATGTAGGCATGTTTCAAGAAACTTACAACTGCGCATCAGTTATGCTGTAGATCTGATATCTTGGTCACGCTTAAATAATGACAGAACGACTAGATTATCACAGTTACTTCCAAACTGTATATGATAAACAAGTAAAATTGACTTAGTGGTTTATTTACAAATCCATAAGTCCACAAAAAATACACATTGAACCAGTCTTCTTTGTAAACCGCCTCTTCACCCTCATCTTCACCACCATCTTCTTTAAGAATAATCAGTGAATTTTGACAACTATCCCCACCTTCACAGTGACACTAGTCCGTGCAAGACACGCCAGCTGATTTGCAGCTACATTTATTTTGCCTACAAGTGGTTGTTGTACTGCAGCTGCAGCCGATGTCAAGGCGTTGTGCTGGAACCCCTGGTTGATCAGCTATGCATGGCATTATTCGTCCTTGTGTGATTTCCCAGCCATAGCTCGAGATATCATTGGCATCAACAGGAGGACAGTCTTTGTCAGCAGCTTTCCACAGTTACAACTGCAAATGAGCTATGATGGTGTAGTAGCAGATTCTTGTCCGTAGGGGGCAGCTTCTTGAGTGGAGGTGGCTTCTTTTTGCTTTTTATGACGTTATATCTCTCCTCATTCATGGGAAAGGCCTTCTTTTCTCCATATTGTGCCAAGAAAAAGGCATGAGAAGTTCTCTGAATGTTGTTCTTGAAGGCACCTTCTTGACCAAGAACTGTGTCCAAACGATGAATGTCATTGTTTAGTAAGAATTTTAAGGCAGAAAGCTTGTCTGGTCCATAGGGAAATGATACTGTGTCACAGCCAGACAGTCATACATTCCGAGAAGACCCTGACACTTATCTCTAAGGTGTGCAACAGGAGCATTGATGTCAAGGACTATCTCCTCCCTTTTCTCCATGTGTATGCAGCATTTGTTCGATAGATCCTTTCTCCACACCCAGTACACTGCCAAGGCAAACACATCATTGTCATCGCATAGCAGATGTCTGATGGAAGCTACTTCAGCAGCTGTTTTGAGCAGGTTGCTTGTGAGGTGACGTCAGGTGCAAAGGAGTTGACTCAGCTGTTTCTTGTTGCTCTTGTTTTTCATGATACTCTCTCAAAGTGGAAGAGGACAATTAAGGAAAAGGATAACTCCGTCGTACCTTCACCAGCTCTCCTCTGGCGCTAATGATCTTTTACACTTATTCCCTTTAATCGATCAAAGATCACAAAATTTTCAGCATATCCACACTTGTCACTTCCAAGCCGCCTCTTCATGCTGTCAACAATCTCGGACACAGTGCCAGGTACTGGTCAGACAGCATGATACAACAGATGATGCATCAACGAAAAGAACATCTGGAGTTGGACAACTCTCATAAGGGAAACTTATTCACCTGACCAAGGCTGACTTGTCCCTTTACCTTAAACAGTCAATTTCGTCATCCAGTGCTGCTAGAGCTGCACTGAGCTCATACTGGAAGATGTCCTTTAGTTTGATGTCTTGCTGGTGGCCGACTACAATAGTCTTGTGAATATAGCTTTCACATCATACACAGGCTTTCCCTGCAAGTTGGAAGATTTCTTCATTTGCTGCATTACTTTTGCTTGCTTCTCAGTCTTTTTGAGAAAGCCATCAAGAAGCGCTGCTGAAAAGTCCTTGCTCATCTTCTCTCGAGTGGTGACGGGGTTGTGTATATTGACTTCTGAAGGGGCTACCCTTGATGTTGCACAGATGAGATGAGTTTGTTTCCAGGTGATAAGAGCACTTCTTTACTTCTTCGTATATCTTATTCCTATCTTCTGCATCGAGTTGTCTCCTTTCTTCACCTTCATCCTTGTTTTACCCCTGACTGCTTGCAATCCTCCTCAGGGTCTGCACAGTACATCTCATCGATAGTCATTGAGAGAAGCAAGCAGAAGCTGATAGAGGTGACCCTAACAGCCACTTGCTCAACATTCGGCGATATCCCTTTGAGGCCACTTGTACCTTTCCCCTGTTTATATAAGTCTGCTCGCCAATTTGGTCTGCAGGCACTGCTGGGCTGGTGTTTGAATGGCGACATACATGTGCTCCAGCCAGAAACTCTTTCTCAGAGTCACCTGGAATGTTGCTTATTTTAAGGAGATGTCATGTGATCCATCTGGCATAGTTATGGTGCCACACTGCAAAGAAGTACTTCTTCATATCAGTGAGACAGTGCTGCTCAAGAATATAGTCGCCTTCATGCCATGCCTTCACGAAATGGTGTGCGATCATGGTGGGGATGCTGAAGCAGTCAACCCAGAACTTTCCAGCTGGATGTTTCCTTGCCTTCTCCATGTATACAGCAATCTCTTCATCTGTTTTTGATCCATCTATCAAGGAATCATGCATTAGAGCTGCCACTACGAATAGAAAGGCACGAAGTGTCATCACCCATTTTTGGCCATTGATTGAAGCAGTATAATAGGAAAAGTGTATGGTAGGATACTTATAGACAGAGTTAGAGAAAGAACAGAGAAATTAGTTGGAGAAGAACAGGGAGGCTCTAGGAAGGGAAGAGGTTGTGTAGATCAGATATTCATTCTTAGATCTTTAGTGGAAAAGTTTCTAGAGAAGGGAAAGAAGTTGTATGCGGCTTTCATGGATTTGGAGAAAGCATATGACAGGGTGGATAGACAAGGATTGTGGAAAGTGTTAAGAATATATGGAGTAGATGGGAAGTTGTTGAATGCTGTGAAGAGTATGTACGATGGTGCGAAGGCTACAGTGCGTGTGGATGGTGAACTAAGTGAATTTTTCTCTTTGAAAGTTGGTTTGAAACAGGGATGTGTCATGTCTCCATGGTTGTTCAATCTGTACATGGATGGGGTAATAAAAGAGGCACAAGGTAGGGTAGTAGATGTTGGAGTGGCCCTGGTGAGAGAGGATAGTGTTTGGAAATTCCCTGTACTGTTGTTTGCAGATGATACTGTGTTGTTGAGTGAAGACGAAGGGGAGCTGCAAGGCTTGGTGGATGAGT
Source organism: Coenobita brevimanus (assembly GCF_032717465.1). Classification (NCBI taxonomy): domain Eukaryota; kingdom Metazoa; phylum Arthropoda; class Malacostraca; order Decapoda; family Coenobitidae; genus Coenobita; species Coenobita brevimanus. The sequence continues at coordinate 21,659,967 of NC_136961.1, read as the reverse complement.
TTGAGAGAGTGTGTAAGAAACGGAACCTAAAGGTGAATGTAGGGAAGAGTAAAGTGATGGTCTTTGAGAGAGGTGAAGTTAGTGAATGTACAGCGAGGTTAGATGGTGAGGAATTGGAAAATGTGAGTACGTTTAAGTATTTGGGTAGTGTGGTGAGTAAGGATGGAGGTTTGGAGGGTGAAGTGCTTGAAAGGGTACAGCAGGGAAGAAAGGTTGCTGGTTCCTTGAAAGCAGTGATAAGAAACAGGGAAGTGAGCATGGAAGTGAAAAAGTTACTACATGACAGTATTGTGATACCAACTCTAACGTACGGAAGTGAAGCTTGGACATTGTTGGAAGGACACAAGTCAAGAGTGAGAGCAGTGGAAATGAGTTATTTAAGAGGAGCCTGTGGAGTCACGTGGAGAGACAGGCTGACGAATGAGGATATAAAGGAGCGTTGTGGTGTGGATGTGGATGTGATAGGAAGCGTTATGAGGAACACACTGAGGTGGTTTGGCGATGTGGAGAGGATGGAGGGTGAGAGACTGACGAAGAGAGTGTATGTGAGTGAGGTGGAGGGGGGAAGAGGGAGGGGGAGGCCGAGGATGAGATGGAGGGATGGGGTGGAGAGGTATATGAGAGAGGGGGGTGTGAGTTGGGAGCAGGGCAGTGAAATGGCGGGGGACAGGGCGACTTGGAGGCGATTTGTTTGTGGCCACCCCAAACGGGATTGAGGCGTCTGGCATAGATAGATAGATAGATAGATAGATTGAAGCAGTACCTGGAGGCCAGTTTCCTTCATAAGCACTCCAATACATCCCAATAACGACATCAGTGTGCACAAAATTGCATCATACAGTACTTGGTCTTAGAAATAAGTTTTCCCATCGGTTAAGGTCATTCCACTTTAACAGGCAAACCACAATGTACAGCTGCATGTCAAAGATGAGAAATGGATATTTCGTTCTATAGCTTTTCATAGCCTTATCCATGTAAGCCATGCTTTGCTGCATTGTATCTGCATGGGACAGAGGTAGATACCATAGTGGACCAAATACAAACATAGTCTTTTGTGTCTCAGTAGTAGCCTCTGTCCTGTTCTCACGAGCATTATATGTTGACCGGTCAAATGCTTCTGGATCAGTATGTAACTGTGAGTAAAAGGCAGCATCCCTCCTATTTACCCGTACTAAACTGATTACAAGATGTTCCTTGTGGATAGTGATAGGGCCTTGCCTGGAAGAATTGGAGGATCTAGTTTAGGTGGGCCCTTGTAGTGCTTACGTTGTTGATATTGCTCAATTAAATGGAGACATGATACCTCAGACTGCTTTAGTCGAGGGATCGTGAACTGCTTCACTCCAGCATTTCCTGGCATCACGATGTCTATTGGATGCTGTGTGAACTCTGTAACCATAGCATGAGTGCTCTTCTGCCCTTGGGGTTGCAAATCAATGGAGCAGAATTGTCTCCCCAGCCAAGGATAGGCCCATGTTCAGCTGTGAGTCCCAGCTTCTTGTAGAATACATCAACATTCTCTGAGACATATGATGCTACTGAGTTCCTGAAACGCATGACTTCGTCGTATGTAGTTAATAAGCTGTGTTCACTCAGGGTCTTTATCAGCTCAGAACTGCCATGTTTTGATGTAATTTCACAGCAAGACCTAAGGTATTCTAGTTTCTTTTCTTACTGATGTGCTGTTGGATACACCGTGCTAGTGTAAGAGATGACTTTGTGACCTTTCCATCTGAGGCTAAGGCAGACACGAATCTTAGAAGAGTCTCACTTGTGTCCTTGACAGTCTTGAGGGACCAAAAATCATTCAAGTTGAGGAATGCTTCTTACTTCACCCTTGATCCTCCTTACTAACGTTTCCATAGCATCATCTTCAGTAGACCTTGAATGTTTCACGAATTTCACAAATTTTGTTAAAAGAATTCCTAAATCCAATGACAATGTCACTGCTTTCCATGATATTATCACCGAAATAATTAAACAGGTGGGCTAAAATCTGCTTCCTTGGCATTTTTTATTATGTGTCCGACTCTGGGCATAGGCTTCACAGCCTGCTCCCAAGGCCCAGTAGTCCTTCTACGTACCATACACCTCTACATATACAGATCCTTCTACATATAAATGTTGTACTATAAAATTAATGTTGTAATTCAGCTACTGTCCAATTCTTATGAATGTCAGCTTAATATGATCAGTTATATACCTCAATGCCTCAACAAGAATAGGACTCTGCATTTACTGTACCCATTGGGATATGGCGAAATTTGTAATTGCAGTGAACATGGAACTGCACATCATAAGCAGGTAAGTCTGTATGTGAACTCAAAAGTTGACTTAACATGAGATTTCAAGACTGTCAGCAGCTTAGAATCATACAGCAGATACGATGTTGAAAAAATGTTCAACGAATTTTCTGGGGTCGGAAATATGGTTATAGGTACCATGATCAATTATCTGAAAGTGTATTTATATGGAAGATGGGAGAGTTTGTAAATGTGATGCAATTACCATCTAATTATGTTAATTACACAAACTGCCCAACATGTACAGTTGAGTTCATGATTCCCTGGACACATCTGGATGTATCTGTTATCCTTTTACTACACGACGTAGTGTTAATCCATGAATGAAGGCACCGGTTTTGCGTCATGCCCGCCGATTGATTACCGAGGCCCAGTTTCATTGGTTACTAGTGTGAAAGTAAAGAAGTACATTCTAAGCACCTCTGGAATGTATTGCGTGATATTGTTAGTATAATGGTAGTGATATCACATGGTTCATTGATACTGGGTAGATGTATCAGTATTATTTACATACATCTACAGTTGGTTAAACTATAGTAATATGAGGAACAAGAGCCAATGGCAACGTATGTTACATGTAGTTGGATTCGCCTTAGAGGATTGAAACAGAATTCATATTGACCAAATTATGTTACAGTATTGTTTCTGCACAAATATTTGATGTTTAACATGTCTTAATCCTCCGGTGATGTGTCCAAATACTGTTTGACCTAAGGAGCACTGCATCATTTCATACAGAGTCATTGTGTAACGGAACCCTGTGTGTGTGTGCGTGTGTGTGTGTGTGTGTGTGTGTGTGTGTGTGTGTGTGTGTGTGTGTGTGTGTGTGTGTGTGTGTATGTGTGTGTGTGTTCTAACTTCATGGAGGGAAGCGGCAGTTCTTTTCATACTACCGTTATTATAATTTGATTCATAATTGTAAAAATAATTATTTTCCATTGGCAGCGATCTATTAGGTGTTATAACAATAACAAACACGTAGAGCATACAGTATAAGCATTGGGGTTTACTTTAGATAACGTGAACGTCGTTTGCTTGAACAATTGTTTCTCCCCGTAACTGCCAAACAGTACGGTACTTAATTTAAGAATAACTGAAATTATCTGCATAAAATTAAGATTCACACTCAAGGTAGTATTTAATCTGAGCATTAATATATTGATCGGTAACCTCAAAAATAGTCTTTAATCTATATCTCGGGGTTTTGTGAATTTAAATATTAAATAAAGGTTATATGTTTTGCTGGAAAATAGAGACAAAAAATTGACTTGTGAAATCAAGCAGTAAGTTTTATTTTATGCCGGCTTACTTTGCCGATTCTCTAAGGACGAGAATTTATAAACTTTCTCAACAGTACACAGCAGAGACTAATTACTCAGGCATGCTGTTTGTTAGTACTATTAGCCTCTTGAGAAAGTGACTCCACCCCTGACAATCAATAACTAATGCTATTAGTGATAAACAGGTTCTTGTCAGTGCATGAAGTCCTGGTTGGCACAACGGATTTAAGCTTAATACAAAAGGACTGGCCTGAGTACCAGTTACGAATAATGTAAAGCGTTTATGCAAACTAGGAGCGGCAACTAGAATAAGCTTAATGTGGAGAAATAAAACACGAGTTTAACTATACATTAAACTCAAAGGAAAAAACTGTAAAATTTATTAATTTCAATGAAATAAATTTACGTTACATAATTCTCAAAATGAATTCAAAATAACAAGGAGAATACACTCACTCGCTCATTCAAACGCTAACACTTAAACCTAGGAAAAACGAAAAGAAATACTGATCAGTAGAGGGGGCTAAGCCGAATGACTGGGTGTCGATAGGTAGGACGGACACTGCAAACACGCTAAACCTCTTCGCCGATTCACTGTCTAGGTGGAGATTTCAGGAACTTGCTGTGGCGGTGCTGCTCCACACTGGGCACGAACCTGCTTTCACGATGATCCAATCCTGACTGAGTTTGAATTATGAAAGAGGGCGAGGACCGGCCGTGTTTGCTCAACAGTCAACGGAAAGAAAGTGAACAACATACACTCACAAAAAATCACTCAGCGAAGGTGCTAATGTCGCGCACAGGGATGATCACTTATGAAACAATGAAAAATGTTCTGAAAACAGTCCCAATCGAGTGAATGCTAGGACGGTTGAACTGAGTGATACTCAGTGGAAATTCCACTAGAATTTGCGGTTTTCAACTGAAGCAAAATGTCACGAACCTATGCTCGCGCCAATTCGTGACATTATGCCCCATCAAAATCAAATTTTTCCATAAAAAAAAAAAAAATGATATTCATAAATCCTAATTCAGTCACACAAGATTCACACTGTGGTGTGTGTACTACCCTGCTGCAGGAGAAAATCACAGTCGCCCATGAGCGTAAAAACCTCGTATTTACGTTAATAGAGGCAAGCTTGAGGAAAAAACTCCGAGACTGGTGAAAAATCCTGTACTCAGGTCAAACTGAGCGAAAAGTTCACTACATTTACATTAACAACTAATTGTTATGTAGCGTGATGTATGTAATACACGGTGTAGGTGTGACAGTTGTGGTGTAACTGTGCCTATGTGTAAAATTATGTAATACAATGGTAAATAATGATGACGAGGCAGAAGAGAAGAGGCGGCAGCATGTGGCAGAGACAATCGGCTGATCTCCACGACAATACTGCACCCGCAAGCTGCACCTGCGAAAGCAATCAAGGTGGAGCATCAAAGTGTCATTTCTCTCTCTCTGTCTAGCAATCAGTACTTATGTTACAAAAAGTACACTATTTTTCTATTAATGAATACATTATTAACCAGGAAAAGTAGTCTTTGGATTGCTCAAATCTCTGGACCCTTGTAGTTTACTGGTTAACCTACTTTATTAACCAGGAAACGTGCCAGTTCTTGAATTGCCCAAATCTCTCTGAACAGGCAGTTTCTGGTTAACCTACATTATTAACCAGGAAACGTGCCAGTTTTTGAATTGCCCAAATCTCTCAGAACGGGCGGTTTACTGGTTAACCTAACTCTACACTTACGATTAATGACAGGAAGCTGACAACTGCGACTGTCTTACCAGTGTAAAATGGAGATGCCACCTGGATACATGCCTCAGGGAACAATCTCATTGATCCATCAATAAGGTTAGCTTGGATCTGTTGACCTGTGTACTCCTCAGGCTGAACTAGACTCTACCTGACAGAGCGACCTGAGGAACCACTGTCTCTCAGGACCTTCACAGGAATGCCTCCCACAAACCCTGGCTGAAAAAGGAAGGCACTGTCACCTGTGGGAGGGCCTGTGGAGGAAGCAGCCAGCCACTGATGAGGCTGCTGAATAAATGATCCAGCAAACATGGTGCCCTGAGAATTAGATATCTGAGGAGTCGTACTCACTGTGTGGGGAGATGGAGCATTGACCTCCTGTGGCAGAGTGTTCACTGTCGCTGGGGTACTAGTGAACTGTGAGGAAGTACCTGTACTGCTAGGGACGACACCACCGTGCTGCTGTTGAGGAATGAAGGCTGCGTTAGCCTCCTGCCTCCGAGGGGCTGGTGCTGAAAAGGACAGTCCCAACAGTTGGTTGCATGGCTGATACTGCTGCTGGTTAGGGTACTTGTTGTACCTCTTCCAGACAGGTTGCTGAGTGTTTTGCCCCTGTTCCTTCTTCTGCAGTTTGTTTGGACCTTGGCCATTATTCTGAGAACGGCGTTGTTGCTGCAGTTCAATCCGAGACGGTTTCCCAGATTTGTCAGCTTTCCTGTTCCAGGTGTGCTGCTTATGAGTTTGATACCTGTATGCAGTGAAGAATGCATCAGCCTTGTTCACCATTTGGCTAGCATCCCTTACGTGACATATTTTAAGCTGAGCCATAAGTTCAGCAAGCCACAACTTTTCTAGCTGCGTGTGCAGCATAAGGTCGATTATCCCCTCATGCGTAGAAGGAGTTTCATCTTTCTCCATCCACTCATCTAAGTAAGCAGTAAGCCGATCAAGAAACTGAATGGCAGTCTCTTTTTCTTGTAAACGCACCCTGATAAACTGACTCTTGGCATCGTCAACTGTGAGACCGTACGCTTTGACGAGTGTGGCCTTCATCATCTCATACGTGAGGTATTCTCCACGAATTCTGTGGAGAATATCGAGGGCAGAGCCCTCAAACAAGCTAAGAAACTGGAGCCACTTAGCTGCCTCATCCAGCTGGTAAAGCTAAGCCATGTGTTCGAAACGAGCTATGAATGGCTCAATTTGCTCGCCTTCCTTGTATGGAGGAAGCTTGACATGTGGGGTTGCCAGAACATGTGCAGGGAGAGCGCTCGTGGAGCTTGGGTGAGCTGCACCAGATGTGTCTGAAGCCAAGGAGTCTCACTTGAGCCTCAGCATCTCAAGTTCATGTTTTTCTAGTGCTTCACGCTCGGCACGTTCGTGTTCTCGCTCTCTCTCTCGCGTTGGTCTAACTCGAGTTGATGTTCTCTCTCACGTTGTTCTAATTCGTGTTTGCATTGTTTTTGCTCGTGTTGACGTTCTCTCTCGCGTTCCTCGCGCTGTTCTCGCTCATGTTCGCTTTCTCTTTCACGTTGTTCTATCTCGAGTTCGCTTTGTTTTTGCTCATATTCGCGTTGTTTTCGCTCGTGTTCGCGTTGAATTCTACGCTCTTCACGAACATCATTCTCACATTGCTGCTCATAACTAAACCGAGAGAGTACATACTCTCTGACTTTTGGGGGGTCGCTAAGCCCCATATCTTTAGTTTCCTGTACATAGACGTTGGTAGACATGATGCTAACTGTCTGAGTGAACTAAAGACTAAGTACTGACTGCTATTTTGCAGAGAAATGCCAATAATCAAGAGTAAAGAATATAGGTACAAGTTAGTAGCGACCAGTTTTATCTAGTTAAACTGGTAAAGAAAGAAAGAAAAAAAAATCTGACTGTGAAAACTATTACATAAAATTAATAGAAATGAATTAATAATCACCAGTAAGATAGTGCCTATACTGCATACTTTAATGATAAATACCTAAGTATGAGTGAGTGAGTATTATCTCGTTAATAACTTTAGAGCTAGGAGTTAATATCCTAAAATGAGGTCGCCAGATGTAACGGTGTTTTGTGAATTTAAAAATTAAATAAAGGTTATATGTTTTACTTGAAAATAGAGACAAAAAATTGACTTGTGAAATCAAGCAGTAAGTTTTACTTAATGCCGGCTTACGTCACCGATTCTCTAAGGACGAAAATTTATAAACTTTCTCAACAGTACACAGCAGAGACTAATTACTCACGCGTGCTGTTTGTTAGTACTATTAACCTCTAGGGAAAGTGACTCCACCCCTGACAATCAATAACTAATCCTATTAGTGATAAACAGGTTCTTACCGGTGCATTAACTCCTGGTTGGCACAATGGATTTAAGCTTAATACAAAAGGACTGGCCTAAGTACCAGTTATGAATAATGCAAAGCGTTTATGCAAACTAGGAGCGGCAACTAGAATAAACATAATATGGAGAAATAAAACACGAGTTTAACTATACATTAAACTCAACACATCTCAAAATGAATTCAAAATAACAAGGAGAATACACTCACTCGCTCATTCAAACCTTAACACTTAAACCTAGGAAATACGAAAAGAAATACTGGTCAGTAGAGGGGGCTAAGCAGAATGACTGGGCGTCGATATGTAGGACGGACACTGCAAACGTGCTAAACTTCTTCGCCGATTCACTGTCTAGGTGGAGATTTCAGGAACTCGCTGTCGGGGTACTGCTCCACGCTGGGCACGAACCTGCTCTCACAATGATCTATTCCTGACTGAGTTCGAATTATGAAAGAGGGTGAGAGCCGGCCGTGTTTGCTCAACCGTCAATGGAAAGAAAGTGAGCTACATACGTTCAAAATAAATCACTCAGCGAAGGCTCTAATGTCGCGCACAAGGATGATCACTTATGAAACAGTGAAAAATGCTCTGAAAACCGTCCCAATTGAGTGAATGCTAGGACGGTTGAACTGAGTGATACTCAGTGGAAATTCCACTAGAATTCGCAGTTTTCACTATCTATCTATATACCTAGGCTGCTTCCCCCAAGGAACGGGAGGTAGCCGACACAGGACGACACTCCCCATTTACTCATCCATTCAAACACGTTCATTCACATGTTAGCCTCAAAGGGGAGAACGGACAGATCCTCACTGCACCACACCGCACAAGGGTCAACTGCGCAATGCAATCAGTGACATTCGCAGCAGGGCCCAACAGCAGAGCTGGTTTACCCCTGCCACATCATAACAGACTCATCCCCTTACCTGCACCTGACCTGAAATAGCTGATCAGACCAAATGATAGAGAATATCCTCTCTGGGCTGCGTCATCACTTATTCATTCACAATTTCCCTCCATTTATTTCTGTCACGCACAGCCACTCTTCCTTGCTCAACAGACATCCCTCTCGCATCCAGCGCTCTCTTCACACTGTCCATCCATCCTATTCGAGGCCTTCCTCTCAGCCTTACACCTCTCACATCAGATCTAGTTATCTTTTTTCACCAATCGCTCATTACCCATTCTCTCCATATGCCCAAACCATCGTAACACCCTCTGCTCAACTCTACCAGCCATCTCCCGAACAACTCCAGTTCTCCTTTGCACTTCATCATCCCGCACTCGATCCATATGCGTCACTCCACACATACTCCTCAGACACCTCATCTCCATTACATTCAAACTTTTCCTCTCTGCTACACCCATATTCCATGTTTCACCCCCATATAATGCAGTTGGTACCACAACACCCTCATACAGCCTTCTCTTTACATCCATTCTAAGCAAACGACATCTAAACACTTTTTTCATTCCTCCCAGCATCTCTCCTACTTCATTTATTCTAAACTTCACTTCTGCATCTATTCTTCCATCCAGAGCAACATGTGACCCTAGATATTTAAAACACCCTACCAACTCAAGCAACTCGCCATTCAAAACTATATTCATCCCCCTACCATCTACCAACCTCGTACACTTCATCACTTTACTCTTATTCTCATTTACTTTCAATTTCCTCCTTTCACACACCCTTCCAAACTCCTCTACCAACTGTCTCAATCTCTCCTCTGAATCAGCCACCAGTGCAGTATCACCTGCAAACAGCAGCTGCTTCAGATTCCACTCTCCACCATCAACTTTCACCAGACTCAGACCTCCACCTAAAACTCTTGCATTCACCTTCCTTACAACACAATCCATGTAAATATTAAACAACGAAGGCGACATCACACATCCCTGTCCCAGCCCCACTCTCACAGGAAATCAATCACTCACAGCATTTCCCACTCTTACACACGCTCTACTATTTACATAAAAACTTTTCACCCCTTTTAGTAACCTACCATCAAGTCCATACAATCTTAAAACAGTCCACAAAGCCTCCCTATCAATTCTATCATACGCTTTCTCTAAATCCATAAATGCCCAAAACACATCCTTGCCTTTCGCTAAATACTTCTCACACGCTTGTCTCACCGCAAACACTTGATTCACGCATCCCCTCCCTCTCCTAAAGCCACACTGCTCATCGCCAATCACTTCCTCTGTACCCTTTCTAACTCTCATAATTAACACCCTACCATACACCTTACCTACAACACTCAACAGACTTATACCCCTAAAGCTAGTACATTCATACTTATCACCCTTGCCTTTATACAACAGGACCACACAAGCACTTGCCCAATCAACTGGCACCATACCTTTCACAAAGCACACATTCAACAATCTTACTAACCAGTCAACAATAGTCACTCCACCACCCTTCAGGCATTCCACAGCACATCCATCCATACCTGCAGCTTTCCCTGTTTTCATCTCCTCTACTGCCTTCTCCACTTCCTACTTCGTGATCAAAGAATCATTCAACTCTCCCAACACATTTATTCTTTGCACCCTTCCATCCGCTACAATCTCAGCCACCCTTTCCTCCTCTACATTTAACAATCTTTCAAAATACTCTGCCCATCTCTTCCTTACTGCATCCATCTCAATTAACATCCTTCCATGCTCTGCTTTTACTCGTTCTTCCTTCCCAGACTCTCCCTTTCACACCCTTTTCACCTCCTTCCAAAACATTTTCTTATTCTGTTGAAAATTCTCTGTCAGCCGCCTACCCCACCTCTCATCTGCTGCCACTTTAGCATCACGCACAGCTCTTCTCACCCTATTCCTCTTTTCCTTATAGCTCTCATATGACATCTCATCCTTCCTCTGCAGCCACACTTCATATGCACGTCTCTTCTCAGCCACAGCCATACTTACTTCCTCAAACCACCATTCACTTCCTTTTCTTACACCACCACCCACACGTCTCACACCACACACCTCTTCTGCATGCCCCACCACAGCACTCTTAAATAACTGCCATTCCTCCTCCACACTGCCATTTTCCTGATCTTTCACTGCGTTCCACTCATCTTTCAATTTCTCCTGATACTCTATCTTTTTCTCTCTTTTATCCAACTCACTCACTTTCAAAACCTCCCTGCCACACCTAACCCTCCTAGCTCTCACCCATCTCTTACCTACTCTTAACTTTCCCTCCACCAGGTAGTGGTCAGACATACCTCCACCCTCCCCTCTCAGAACTCTCACATCCAACAATCTTCCTATTACATTCCTAGACACAACCACATAGTCCATCAAAGCTCTATCAACAACCCTTCCACCCTCCTGTCTCACCCATGTATACTTATAAATATCTTTCTTCTCAAACAGCGTATTTCCAATCACCATCTCTCGCTCAACACACATCGCTATCATTCGCTCCCCATTTTCATTTCTTCCAGGCATACCATGCATACCAACTACACCTTCAACTGCTACATTTCCCACTGTAGCATTCAGATCTCCCATCATTACCACATTCACATTCGCTCCAAAACTCTGCAGACACTCATCAACATAATTCCAGAAAGACTCCCTCTTTTGTTCATCCATTTCACTACCAGGCCCATATGCACTCACAAACACCCACAACTCACGTTCAAATTTCGCTTTCACCCACATCAGTCTCGATGAGACCTCCTTCCATTTAATCACACACTGCTGTACTTCCGGACTCACTAACAAGGCCACACCTTCTCTTGCCCTTCCTCTATCAACACCTGACAATCTTCCATTCACACTTCCAAACATAGACTCACCCTTCCCTTTCATCTTCGTTTCAGTCAAAGCTAACATATCCAGCTTTCTTCTCACAAACATTCTCCCAATCTCCTCCCTTTTAGCCTCAATCGTATTACATCCACGCAGATTCATAGACCCAATCTTCAGGGTACGGGGATAACTCCATCCCCCATTCCTTTCTCTGGCCTGTTTCTTTTTAGGAAATGAAAAACAGAGGAGGGGGTCCCTAGTCCCCTCACCCCGCCCTTTTTAGTCGCCTTTTACGACACGTAGGGACTACGGTGGCAGTATTCTTCCTAACACAACCTGGCCGCAGAGTAGCAGTACCACCCTATAGTGTGGCCAGATTGTGTCCCCCCCAGCCACAGGGGGGAGACATTTTGTTTCACACTGAAGCAAAATGTCACGAACCTATGCTCGTGCCAATTCGTGACAATCTAATAATGTAACACACAGTAAGAAACGAGGTATAGAGATGCCTATCCTACCCAGGTTAGGGTCAGAGAGCCCACATTTTATGTTATACATGATTAATCTAATTATGAATAATTACTAAATGATTATCGGTAGGCCTATATGATATCCGTTCATGCTAATCTAACACTCATCCACGACGCCAGAAGGACGCAGGAACCCGTCGGGCTTGAATTACTGTTGCTTAAAAAAAATATGTAAGCAAAACAAATATAAATGAAAGAAAAGCAATTGGAAGCCGAATGCTAATCGCCCGCTAGAATATGCTGTTTGCCAAGCCCAAGATTTTGACCATATCTTTATACAATAAAGGTTTCATATTGATAGCTCAAGCCGTTCATGAGATATAATGGTGTTAAAGGCCTGCGATAAAAAATGATTGATCTTTGACAGACATTTTGGTGGCCTAGACCCTGACCCAGAGTGCCTATTTTCGAACGCGGTTGAGATTTTTGCCATATCATGATACCATGAAGTTACATGTTGATGTCTCAAGCCGTTTATGAGATATAATGGGAATACACACACACACACACACACACACACACACACACACACACACACACACACACACAGGGTTCAGTTACACAATGACTCTGTATGAAATGATGCAGTGCTCCTTAGGTCAAACAGTATTTGGACACATCACCGGAGGATTAAGACATGTTAAACATCAAATATTTGTGCAGAAACAATACTGTAACATAATTTGGTCAATATGAATTCTGTTTCAATCCTCTAAGGCGAATCCAACTACATGTAACATACGTTGCCATTGGCTCTTGTTCCTCATATTACTATAGTTTAACCAACTGTAGATGTATGTAAATAATACTGATACATCTACCCAGTATCAATGAACCATGTGATATCACTACCATTATACTAACAATATCACGCAATACATTCCAGAGGTGCTTAGAATGTACTTCTTTACTTTCACACTAGTAACCAATGAAACTGGGCCTCGGTAATCAATCGGCGGGCATGACGCAAAACCGGTGCCTTCATTCATGGATTAACACTACGTCGTGCCAGATACCTCCAGATGTGTCCAGGGAATCATGAGCTCAACTCTACATGATTGTATCCCTGTGATTCTAAATCTCTAGACCCCAGTGATCATATTTCCATAGAAATACTTCGGTTGAAACAATATTTCTGGGTATCACTACAGGGGTTATAGGGCCGGCAACTGGACTAATTCAATATATTTAGTTTTTAGCTATATATTTACCCATAAGACCTAGGAAACTCCTTGGAATCACAGCTCTCCAAGGGAATGTACCGAGGGCTTCAGTTGACATGCTGCACTATGAAACTGATTTTAAAAAGATTTCCTATCGTAACACTAAGTTTTCTTGCATGAATTCTGCCAATTTAATATCGGAGATTACTCTCATAATTTGACATGAACGTTCTTTCTATGTTTAGGGGTGAAATCAGGAAGGGTAATCTCCCCATTTCTGGGTTTTATCATTCACCTAATACCCAAGCTTTTTCCAGCGCAGTTCACTGACACAGCAGGTCGCGAGCAGAGAACTGATCATTGTGCGTGTGGTAAATGTTCTGGCGCCTCGCTATATGCACATCCATCGCCCGGAATACTTATGCATTGTCGAAAACACATGCCAGTTCCTTTTTTTGCAGGAATGTTGAAAGTTTAAACCAAGATGAAATTATGGTAATAGGCGTATGTACAAACGCTAACACGCTCGTCACGTGCACACAAAGCACACTTTACTGGTTTATTCTATGTATGTAGTTGGTGGTTCAGAGTCCACTTAAAAAGCTTGCTTTTTTCCTAATCTGGTTAGAGTCTAGCATGTCTGGAATTCCACTGACGATAATGGTAGTGAAAAATTTGTATGTAATGGAAATAGCCTCCATGTCGCCCTGTCCCCCATCATTTCACTGCTCTGCTCCCAGCTCACCCCCCCCTCCCTCATATATCTCTCCATTTTATCCCTCCATCTCATCCTTGGCCTACCCCTCCCTCTCCCCCCCTCCATCTCACTAACATACACTCTCCTCGTCAGTCTCTCACTCTTTATCCTCTCCACATGGCCAAACCACCTCAGTGTGTTTCTCCTGACGCCTCCTATCACATCCACATCCACACCTCAATGCTCCTTCACTTCCTCATATGCCAGTCTGTCTCTCCATGTGACTCCAAATGCCCCTTTCAAATAACTCATTTCCACTGCTCTCGCTCTTGACTTCTGTCCCTAAAACAAAATCCAAGCTTCTCTTTCACACATCATAGTTTGTATCACAATACAGTTATGTAGTAACTTTTTCACTTCCATGCTTACTTTCCTGTTTCTTATCACTGCTTTCAAGGAACCAGCAACTTTTCTTCTTTGTTATACCTTTCAAGCACTTCACTCTCTAAAGTACCATCCTTACTCATCACACTACCCAAGTACTTAAATGCACCCACATTTTCCATTTCCTCCTTATCCAACCTCACTGTACATTCACTGACCTCACTTCTCTCGAAGACCATAATTTCACTCTTCCCTACTTTCTTCTTCAGACTTCGTTTCTTACACACTCTCCAACTCATTCACCAAGCCTTGCAACTCCCTTTCGTCTTCACTTAACAACACAGTATCATCTGCATACAACAGTACAAGGAGTTCCCAAACACTCATCAGGGCCACTCCAACATCCACTGCCTTACCTTGTATCTCTTTAATAACACCATCCATATACAGATTGTACTATTGCGGACAGGAGTTCTTAACCACCCTCGTCCAGCAAACCTGTGTATGTGGCAGCGTCGCATTCACGAGCACAGAAGTTGCCTTCGATGCATTTCTGTCGAAAAATATTCCTTCAGCTTTGGGCTTGTACTAATGGATAAAGCAATAGTAATATTTACTTCGAAGGTTTGACTCTGATAACACGAATATATCATACTGATTATTTAATAACTTGTTTCTCCTATAGAGCCAAGCAAGTGATAAATATGTATATTTGGTTCCACTCACGACTTCCTGTAGGTCTGAACCAGCGAACACAGAGTGAACAAGTTCGAAGCATTCATTTGTTAACAGGAGAGAGAGAGAGAGAGAGAGAGAGAGAGAGAGAGAGAGAGAGAGAGAGAGAGAGAGTAGCGGGTGCCCGTGAATTTTAGAGGAATGAGGTGGAGAAATGAGGTGCTCAGCACAGTTAAACAGGGATTTTTCCATTCGTTTCGGTTGGCTTTCTATGTTTAAATGGCTAAATGAAGGTAAATTATGAAATATAATAACTGGATGACGAAGTGGTAATAGGGTCTGGCTAATGGTTGTTTGGTTCAAGGTGTGCAGTGGTAAGCCTAATTCCAGGCAACGGTCGCTGTTAAAAGTTGGATGTTTTAGGTCCCATTTATTTTAAATATTTCCATGTATGTTTACAGTACGTGTATGCCCCTATGGACCTATTTTCACCCCATGAATATTTTTATCAATGGACATTTTCACCACTCGGAGCACAATCCCTTATGGACCTATTTTCCTTAATGACTTTTTTTTTTCTAAGACGCCTACTTCCCTACGTAACCTATTTTCCCCCGAACTAATTTTCCCCATTAATGTATTTTCTCCCCACGGACCAATTATTCCGTCGACCTTGAATCTCTCTATGAATGCAGGTTTCCTACATGGACGTATACCCATGGATGTATTTTTCACAGTGAACCTATTTTCCCCATAAACCTGTTATCCGACGTGGTTATATCACCCACTGATGCGTACAGTTGAAACACAGACCTGTTAACCAACAGATGTATTGCACGATGGACCTGTTGTAACCCACTGGATATATATACCTACTTCAGCATGATTCCAGAATAATATCCCCTGTGCACCGATTTTCCCAACTCGGACAATAACTCAATTCACCTAATCCCAGTGGCCTGTTTTCCCACAATCCGCCCATCCACCTACACACCCACCAATCAACGCACATAGCCACAACCTTACACAATACAGTATGTCTCAAAGGTAGGACGACACGAACCCGTCTCTTGCCTCGTCCTACAGGTAGCCCCACCACCCACCTCACTTAAACAATGCACGAACCCCACTCCACCCCACTTAACCAGCCCAACAACCCTTTCCCTCCCTCTCACCCACCCACTCCACCTAGTCGGCCTGTGAAACAACCAGCCTACACTAACCAATCCACCCACCTAGTCACCAACCTACCAACCCGCATACCATGCTCCACAAGTCAGATGACTTTCAATTCAACACACACACACACACACACACACACACACACACACACACACACACACACACACAGAGGCGGGGTGGATTTCCTTACACGAAAGATGAGTCTCACCGCTTAACTCAGTCTGTCGATAGAAAATAGTACCGGGTACTCTTTACAGGGAGTTTGCCAGGCCATAGATAAGGGGCTTCATTCCGGCTACATACACATGATATTATGCGATATGAGTAAATATGGTGCTCAAGCTAAACAGGGAATTTTTCCTTTCGCTGATGACGAAGGAGTTTATTTATCCCAGGATAACGTCTCGTCGGACAAAATGAAAGATGGGTTTTATTCTGGGTAACGCCAGTTGACTTTGTCAAATAATTTGGCAGGCCGCATAATTTCTGTTAGATGCCTTGTTCGCATTTTTTTCTCTCTCTGGTGGTTGGCACCTGGAGATTTTTGGCGAACTCATAAGTTTTTTTCTCATTAACTGGATACTTCTCTCTGGACAGAGAGGCAAATTACTTTCTTAAGCACAGCTTTTTGTTAAATCAACAGCAATTATCTCCTAATTCATTATTCCAACGAAAGCAATCATATATATATATATATATATATATATATATATATATATATATATATATATATATATATATATATATATATATATATATATATATATATAAATCACAAAGCAAGGCAAGTTTTAGTGACTGATGGAAGAAATACTCACACTGTGGCCTGTTTTCAATGGATCACAGGAATCCAGGGTTTCTCATCCCTTGCATTTCCCTGCGCCAGTCTGCCTCCACCTCATTATTCCAAAATTCACAGGCACCCACCATACACGCTCTCTCTCTCTCTCTCTCTCTCTCTCTCTCTCTCTCTCTCTCTCTCTCTCTCTCTCTCTCTCTCCTGTTAACAAATGAATGCTTCGAACTTGTTCACTCTGTGTTCGCTGGTTCAGACCTACAGGAAGTCGTGAGTGGAACCAAATATACATATTTATCACTTGTTTGGCTCTATACGAGAAATAAGTTATTATATAATTAGTATGATATATTCGTGTTATCAGAGTCAAACCTTCAAAGTAAATATTACTATTGCTTTATCCATTAGTACAAGCCCAAAGCTGAAGGAATATTTTTCGACAGAAATGCATCGAAGGCAACTTCTGTGCTTGTGAATGCGACGCTGCCACATACACAGGTTGGCTGGACGAGGGTGGTTAAGAACTCCTGTCCGCAATAGTACAACCATGGAGACATGACACATCTCTCTTTCAATCCAACCTTCAAATAGAAAAATTCTCTCAGTTCACTATCTACACGCAATGCAGCCTTAGCACCCTCATATATACTCTTTACGGCATTCAACAATTTTCCATCTGCTGCATTGTCACAGGGTTTTTGAGAATATGCAATATTAAAGAATAATATTCAATAATACTTTAAATGTGTTGGTTGAGAACAGGGAAAAAGAATTGACTTGTGAAAATCAAGCAATGATTGATACTGTAAGCCGGCTTAAGTTGCCGATTCTCTATGAACGAGAATTTATAAACATTCTCAACAGTACACAGCAGTGACTAATTACTCACACGTGCTGTTTGTTAGTACTGTTGGCCTCTGGAGAAAGTGACCCCACCCCTGACAATCAATAACTAATACTAATCGTAATAAGCAGGTTCTTGCCGGTGCATTAACTCCTGGTTGCACAACGGATTTTAAGCTTAATACAAAAGGACTGGCCTAAGTACCAGTTATGAATAATGCAAAGCGTTTATGCAAACTAGGAGCTATAACTAAAATAAGCTTAATGTGGAGAAATAAAACACGAGTTTACATTACATTAAGCTCAAGAGAAAAGAACTGTGAATTTATTAATTATAATGAAACAAATTTCGTTACGTTTCAGAACGATTTCAAAAATAAGAACACACTCGCTCGCTCACTCAAAAGCAAAACTCTTAAGCCTAGGAAAAACGAAAGGAAAATACTGGTCAGAAAAGGGGTCTGAGCGGAATGAACTGGACATCGTTACTTAGGAAGGACGCTGCCACACACTCTGAACCTCTACACCAAATCACTGTCTAGGTGGAGATTCAGGAACTTGCTGGACAACGGCGGCACTACTCCACACTGGTCCCAATCGAACCTGCACTCACGACGTCTTAATCCTGACTGAATTCAAATTGTGAGAGAGGGGTGAGTGTCAGCCGCGCTCTTGGTAACGGCTAACGGAATTAATGCGAGCGATACATGCCCATAATAAATGAAGCAGGGAAAGCGCCAATGTCGTGTGCAAGGACAATCACTTTTGAAACAGTGAAAAATATTCCTAAAACACTCCCGATCGGGTGAATACGGGGACGGTTGACTGAGTGATACTTATTGGGAATTCACTAGAATTCGCAGTTTCCCACAAAAGTTCAATGTCACGAGTTTATTTAGATATAGGATTGCGCCAATTCGTGACATTACACCCCATCAAAATAATTTTTTTTTTCCTTTAGGAAAAAAAATTTCAATTTACATACGTATAAATCCTAACTCAGTCAGACAAGATTCACACTGTGGTGTGTGTGTTATCCTGCTACAGGAGAAAGTCACAGTCGCCAATGAGCGAAAAAAAACTCGTATTTACGTTACTAGAAGCAAGCTTGAGGAAAAAACTCCATGACGATGGTGAAAAATCCTGTACTCAGGCCAAAAGTGAAAAATTCGCTACATTTACATTTAACAACTAATTGTTATGTAACGTGATGTATGTAATACGCGGTGTAGGTGTGACAATTGTGGTGTAACTGTACCTACGTGTAAAATTATATAATGCAAATCAATAGTAAATAGACAAGGCAGTAGAGAAGAGGCAGCAGCATGCATCAGGGACGATCAGCTGTTCTGCACGGCAATGCTACACCCACCAGTTGAACCTGCGAAAGCAATCAAGGTGGAGCATCAAAAGTGTCATTACTCTCTTTCTGCCTACCAATCAGTACTTATGTTACAAAAAAGTACACTATTTATATTATTAACCAGGAAACATAGTCAAACTGAGCGAAGAGACTGGGCGTCTGTGCAGGACATCAAACGCTGCAATTCGCTAAGGTAACCCAGTTTACTGGTTAAACTGTATATCTAATTAGTGAAAGGGCTTGGCGTTTGTGCAGCACCTCAAATGCTGCAATTCGCTAAATTAACTAGGGAACGTGGTCATGAGCGAAAAGATTGGGCGTCTGTGCAGGACATCAAACGCTGTGATTCGCTAATGGAACCCAGTTTACTGGTTAAACCCTTAACCTATTTAGCGAAAAGACTGGGTGTCTGTCCAGGACATCAAATGCTGCAATTCGCTAAATTAACCAGGGAACGTGGTCGAGAGCGAAAAGACTGGGCGTCTGTGCAGGACATCAAACGCTGCAATTCGCTAGGGACCCAGTTTACTG
Source organism: Coenobita brevimanus (assembly GCF_032717465.1). Lineage (NCBI taxonomy): Eukaryota > Metazoa > Arthropoda > Malacostraca > Decapoda > Coenobitidae > Coenobita > Coenobita brevimanus. Next base: position 21,640,361 of record NC_136961.1, on the reverse strand, counting down.
GTTTAACTAACTCTACACTTATGATCAACATTAGGAAGCTGAGAATCCCTAAGTAATCTCGGGCAGGTCACATTTTAACACCCACCGTGGGTGTGAACACTCATGTGGATAACGTGGATTCTCCAGGAATCCTCTGAGAGGCCCACAGCTCGAGACGTTCTACAAGATAATTCATACACAGCCTCGGACTGTCTCTGCGGGGTTCTCAAACTTCCCCCTTAACTTATGGTACATATGTTTGTACAGGCCCTGGACATACTGTGTCCTGTGGGGCCAACTGGTGAGACATCAGGTCTGCACCCACTTCACCACTGCCCTGTCTCTCAACTGACTCAGAGATTACGGGTGTGGTTTCCAACGACACAGGAAGGACATGTCCCTGATTAGTGGTACGTGGACACACATTGCAGGAACGCACAAAACTATCTATCTCTCGTCCCATCCCTGGCCAGAAAAAGTCAGCACTGATATGGCCCTGGGTTTTCCTTTTGCCCAGGCGACCTCCTGAGGCTGAACAATGACCACATTCTAACACTCCTAGGTGGTAGTTAAAGGGAACGACAAACTGCAGTCGAACCTCACCCTGGGGTGTTCGTGACTCACGGTAAAGCCGTCCTTGTTTCCAAAGGAACTTGGCTTGACCTCCCCGTGAATACTTAATCACTCTACCCTTTTGCTTCTTTCGCACAGCAGCAAGTGTCGGGTCAGAATCTTGTTCTTGAACAACAACTTGGCTACACATCATATCTTGCGGCGATTCAATGGTCACTGGGGTGACACAGTTCGGAGCCTCAGCCATGGCTTGTGTTACTGTAGCCGAAGTCTGAGTAGCAACATCTACGGCGGAACTGTTTTTGACGCCCGGTATGTTGCTGATAATGAGGTCAAACAATGGTTCTGGCATGACAACAGCAGCTGTCAAGCCAGTGTAGAAAGGAGATGCCACCTGGATACGTGCCTCAGGGAACAATCTCACTGATCCATCAATAAAAGTCTAACTTGGATCTGCTTACCCGTGTACTTGTCGGGCCAAACTAAACTTTGCTTGACGGAGCAACCTGAGGAACCGTTATCTCTCAGGACATTTAGAGAAACACCTCACACAAGCCCTGGCTGAACAAGAAAGGCAGTGTTACTGGTGGAAGGGTCTGAGGAGGTAGCAGGCAGTCATTGGTGAGACTGCGGAACAAACGAAGCAGCAAATATGGCGCCCTGAGAACTAGATGCCTGAGGGGTCGTGCTCTCCATCTGAGGAGCTGGAGCATTGACCACCTGTGCAGGGGGATTCACTGTCGCTTGGGAGCTAGTGAACTGTGGGGAAGTACTCGTACTGCTAGGGATGACACAACCATGTTACTGTTGAGGAATGACGGCTGCATTAGCCTCCTGCCTCCGAGGGGCTGGTTTTTAAAAGGACAATCCTGACGGTCGGTTGCTTGGCTGATACTGCTGCTGGTTAGGGTACCTGTTGTACCTCTTCCACTCAGGCGTCTGAGTGTTTTGCCCCTGTTCCTTCTTCTGTGGTTTTGGACCTTGGCCATAATTCGGAGAACGGCCTTGTTGCTGGGGTTCAGTCTGAGACGGTTTCCCAGATTTATCAGCTTTCCTGTTCCTGGTATGCTGCTTGCGAGTTTGATAACCGTATGCAGTGAAGAATGCATCAGCCTTCTCCACCATTTGGCTGGCATCCTTTACCTGGCAGATCTTAAGCTGAGCCATAAGTTCGGGAGGCCACGACTTTTCTAGCTGCATGCGCAGCATAAGGTCAATTATCCCTTCACACAAGGAAGGAGTTTCATCTTTCTCCATCCACTCATCTAAGTAAGCAGTAAGCCGGTCAAGAAACTGAATGGCAGTCTCTTTCTCCTGTAAACACACCCTCATGAACTGACTCTTGGTGTTGTCAACTGTGAGACCGTACCCTTTGATGAGTGCGGCCTTCATCATCTCATACGTGAGATTGTCTCCATGAATTCTGTGGAGAATATCAGGGGCAGAGCCCTCAAACAGGCTAAGAAACTGAAGCTGCTTAGCTGCATCATCCAGCTGGTAAAGTTGAGCCATGTCTTCAAAACGAGCTATGTATGGCTCGATTCGCTCGCCTTCCTTGTATGGGGGAAGCTTGATGTGCAGGGATAGTGCTCGTGGAGTTTGGGCCAGCTGCACCAGATGTGTCTGAAGCCAAGGAATCTCGCTTGAGCATCAACATTTCAAGTTCATGTTTTTCGCGTGCTTCTCACTCGGCACGTTCGTGTTCTCGTTCTCTGTCTCGTTGTTCATGCTCGTATTCACGTTCTCTCTCACGTTGTTGTAACTCGTGTTGACGTTCTCTCTCGCGTTCCTCGCGCTGTTCTCGCTCGTGTTCGCATTCTCTCTCTCGTTGTTCTAACTCGAGTTCGCGTTGTTTTTGCTCGTGTTCACGTTGTTCTCGCTCGTGTTCGCGTTGGGTTCTATGCTCTTCACAAGCATCATTCTCGCGTTGATGGTCATAATTAAACCGAGAGAGGATGTAATCTCTTACTTCTTTGGGGTCTAGCTTCCTGTACATAGACATTGGTAGACATGATGGTAAGTCATTTTCATTCATTGATTGCCAGACGCCATGTATCCCAAACGGGGTGGCCAAGGGCTTAGAGTTAATTGTTTTACAGGGAGGGGCACTAATCCTCCACCACCCCCACTTGACACGTAGGGAGAACGTTATGTCAACAATGTAAGTAAATTAGAGACTAAGTACTGACTATTATTTTGCAGAGAAAGATGCCAATAATCAAGAATAAAGAATAGGTTAGTGGTGACCAGTTTTATGTAGTTAACTGGCAAAGAAAGAAAATTAAAGAAACAACTGACTGTGAAAAGTATTACATAAATTAATAAAAATGAATTAATAAATACAAGTAAGATAGTGCCTATAGACTTTAATGATAAATACCTACGTATGAGTGAGTGAGTATTACCTCATGAATAATTTTAGAGCTAGAAGTTAATATCCTGGAATGAGGTCGCCAGATGTCACGGGGTTTTTGAGAATATGCAGTAATAAAGAATAATATTCAATAATACTTTAAATGTGTTGGTTGAGAACAGGGAAAAAGAATTGACTTGTGAAAATCAAGCAATGATTGATACTGTATGCCGGCTTACTTCGCCGATCTCTAAGGACGAGAATTTATAAACTTTCTCAACAGTACACAGCAGAGACTAATTACTCACACACGCTGTTTGTTAGTACTGTTGGCCTCTGGAGAAAGTGACTCCACCCCTGACAATCAGTAACTAATACTAATAGTAATAAGCAGGTTCTTGCCGGTGCATTAATTCCTGGTTGCACAACGGATTTTAAGTTTAATACAAAAGGACTGGCCTAAGTACCAGTTATGAATAATGCAAAGCATTTAAGTAAACTAGGAGCTATAACTAAAATAAGCTTAATGTGGAGAAATAAAACACGAGTTTACATTACATTAAGCTCAAAAGAAAAGAACTGTGAATTTATTAATTACAATGAAACAAATTTACATTACATGTTTCAAAATGAATTCAAAAATATGGATCGAACCTGCACTCACGACGTCTTAATCCTGACTGAATTCAAATTGTGAGAGACGGGCGAGTGTTGGCCATGCTCTTGGTAACGGCTAACGGAATTAATGCGAGCGATACATGCCCATAACAAATCACTCAGGGAAAGCGCCAATGTCGCGCGCAAGGACGATCACTTATGAAACAGTGAAAAATATTCTGAAAACACTCCCGATCGGGTGAATACGGGGACGGCTGACTGAGTGATACATATTGGGAATTCACTAGAATTCGCGGTTTCCCACCAAAGTTCAATGTCACGAGTTTATTTATCGCGCCAATTCGTGACATCCATAATATTCTTAATACTTTCCACAGTCTTTGTCTATCCACCCTGTAATATGCCTTCTCCAAATCCATGAAGGCCACATACAATTTCTTTCCCTACTCTAGAAATTTTTCCTCTAAAGATCTTAAGAATGAATATTTGATCTGCACAACCTCTTCCCTTCCTAAAACCTCCCTGTTCTTCTCCAACTAATTCCTCTGTTATTTCCCTAACTCTGTCAATAAGTATCCTACCACACACTTTTCCTATTACACTACGAAGACAAATGCCCTAGTTATTACCTTTATCCCCTTTTCTTTTGTACAAGGGAATAATTATACCTGACTTCCAATCCTCCGGGACTTTACCTTCCTCCTAGGCCAATCTGCACATCTTCCACATCCATTCTACTACTATTTCTCCCCCATGCTTCAGCATTTCACCACACACTCCATCAATTCCTGGGGCTTTCCCCATGTTATTTTTCTTCACTGCTTCCACAACTTTCATCCTACCGTTTTCTTCCTCTCTTCTTACATCCCGCCATCTCCCAGCCATTTCCCAGCCACTTACACTAGCATTACTTTCATTCTCTTTGTTCAACAATTCCTTAAAGTGTTCTTTCCATCTGCTCACTTTTCTCCCTTCTCCACAAGTAATCTACCATTTTCATCTTTCACTTCCCAAGAAACATCTTCAGCATCCTGTCTAACTCTCTTTACCTCTTTCCAGAATATTTTCATACGTTCCCTCCAATTTGCACTCAAATTCCTTCCAAAAACCTCATCCACTCTCTTCTTACTCTCCCTTGCTAATCTTTTCACCTCTCTCTTTCTCTCTACATATAACTCTGTCTTCCATCTCTCAACTTCTTTCACGCCCCTGTTTCTCATCCACTTATTATATGCTTTCTTCTTTTGTGCCAGTCGCTCTAACCTCTTCATTCCACCATGCTGTTCCCTGAACCCCTTCTCGTTTTCTCTTCACCCAACACACCACCTCACATGCTGCATAGATTTCTACTGTGAATATCTTGCACACACCTTCCACGTCCCCCATCTGCTCCAATCCATATTCACCAAAGTGCTCCTCCACCTCCCTCTTATATTCAGCCTTTTTTCCATCCTCTTGTAACTTTTCCACTGTCTTTGTGTGAACTACTTCCTCCTGTTCTTCCCTTCTTCTTTCTCCCCGCTTCATTTGGACCTTGATTCTGACCACCACTTGGTGGTGGTCAGAAAGTCCACTCCCCCAAAGTCTAAATGTTCTTGCACCTGTTACACACCTTCTCATCCTGTCATCCACACACACATAATCAGCCATTGCCTTTTGTTCATTTAGTCCACCACCCACCCGTCTCATCACTAGCCACGTATACCTATGGATCATTTTGCGCCTGAAGAGGGTTTTGGCTATCACCAACCCCATCCCGGCACAAATGTCCACTAAATCACTGGTATTCTCATCCATCTCTGCACGCACACCTCACTCACCAACTGCTCCATCCACCTTCATATTCCCTACTATTCCATTCATATCTTCAATCAAAAAAACTTTCTCACACTTCCACATTTCTACAGTGCTCTTCTCTCACTCCGCTTGCACAGTCTTGCGTTGGTGCACACACACTTACAATCGTACACATTTGTAGTCCAACTTTCACTCTTACCCACACAATCCTTGAGCCAACTGACCCATACTCTCTTATCTTCTCCTTTCTTCTGTTAATCACAACAATACACACTTCTTTCAAATTTATTGTAATTATTACTGGCGGGACTTCCCCATCTCTGAGACATTTAGAAAAGAGTTTCGATTGTTTTTCCTGCATCTTTGATTAAGTCTTCTGTTATACCTTCTCTTCCTGATGCTCTACCTCTTTTCATACTCTTTAAAGCTGTTCTGACTTCTTTTAAAGTTGTGGGTGGAAATTCTGCAGTTATTGGGTTTCCATCGATGTGTGTGGTCTGTTGCCTGAGTTGTATAAATGATCTTAGATTTCTTCTACGACTATGATGATTTCTTCCAAGTTTTGTGTTATTTCGCCATTTGGTTTCTTTAAAGCATGCATCTAACTTCTTCCTATTTTGCTGTCTTTATGCTAGTTCCTGAGATTAAGGTTTCGTTTATTTTCTGCATGTACAATTTTTGCACAATAATGCTTTTTCTTATTTATGGTCTTTGCTAATTTTGGTCCCTCTGTTTTATGTCTAGTTGATATTACCTCCGTGTTTCTACGTTTCTGCACTAGTTTTGTTTCGTTTGAAAGTTTTGTTTCGTTTGAAAGTTTACTGTTCTTTTGCATTACTGTGTTCCCTTCTATATCAAGTGCTGCGTCTTTCAATAACATGGTGAAGTTTTCACTTACTTCGTCAATGTCGAGGCTGTTTTCATTGTTGAGGACTGAATAGCTATTATGGGTGCTAATTCTACATTATGTTTCCGTTTTCACAGGTTGGGTGAGTTAGGATAGATCATTTGTAAGAGATTATTCATATCTTTTCTTAATATAATTTTCAGTTCTCATTTAATCATTCTGTTATCATTATCAGCATTTATGTGACTGATGCCTATCACATTTTAATACATGTTCTTTTCTGAAAAAAGGTATTCATGATTTCAGTGATCAAGTATCTGCAAATTCTGCCATTCCTTGACCTCTTTCATTCCTTGAGTCTACACCATGATTCCCTACTGAAGTCTCTCCCGTTACCTTTTTCCCTACATTAACATTGAAGGCACCCATGGAAACAGTAGAGTGGGCCTTTCCTTTGTCAGTAGCTGACTGCACAGTGGGCAACAGTAGTCGTGTCACGGTTTTGTCCGAAGATTAAATGTAATTCGTGAAACATTACGAACCGTCCGTATGACAGACGGCGGAATGTACCAGACGCTTAGCCCGTTAGCTTATGTTTTCACCAAATTTCACGACACGATTATTGTTGCCTGCTGTACATCTTCATAGAATTTGCCATCATCATCGTCATAACTACCGTACTTGTTGGTGCGTACACCTGAACTACCTTTAATTTGTATCTTTCATGTAATTTTATAGTGACAGTAGCTACTCTTTCATTTATTCTGAAATTTTAAAAAATCTATAATTATCCTATCAGGATGTTTTTTAACTAGGAAGCCTACTCCATGTTCCTTCTTACTACCCTTGGGGTTGCCTCTCCAGTGTAACACATGTCCACTATTTAATTCTTTCTGCTCTTCACATTATCTCCTGATTTCGCTAAGTCCTGTACACCAGAAAGCACTAAATTCTTCCCCCCTAGTAGCCGGAGTCAAGGCCAGAGAGCGACCAGGCTATCGAACACCCCACACCCACCACCCCTACCCCGACCCCAGTGTAAACGTTGTTGGACAGATGTGGAACGGCCAAAGCTGGTGATGTTACACTGGGTTATTTTTATAGACAACCAGAACCAGTAAGAGTAACTATATAAAGGCATTTAATGTGTAATACTGTGCTGTTATCCACAACATGTGAGAAAGACACGAAAATGAAAGAAAACCTACAATGTATTATGTGCTATTGTCTCTATACTTTAGGCCTTTATTATTGTTACAAATAAGTATAGTAAAGTGAACAGCATCTGTTGAAAGACATGATGTCTTTTCTCATACATTCCCGCTCCTACCTCCACCACCCATCTCGCTGAGTTCCTGTCTCCACCAAAAGCCTCTCCTATCCTCTCGTCCCCCACTCCCACCCCTTCGTTAACTAACGTAAAAAAAGATAGTGATGAAATGTTCCGTCAGGTATTGATCATATTATCATACATCTCTGTGTTAAGCACCAACAAATCAGTAACATTCAATATTTCAGTATACCTGCCAACTGTTTCATCCTGTTGCAAGCTGTTAAGTGACATACATACTGGAAGTTGGACCTTGTTTTATAAGGACTTAAGGTAGTTTTTCATTAAGACAGGTTATGTGTGGTTCTGAACGTCCATTAATTCATATTAACGTCGCAATTTAGGCCTTGCATCATATGCAAGTAACGTTTATATTCCTGTCATTATTGGATGAACGAAACGAATCAGGGATCGGTTCTGACGAACCACGAACTATCTGCTTTAACGAAAATATTCTGATCTCTTGTCACAACAGTGACACAATGTCTTTATGTGTACGACTGACCCACATTCAGTCGTATACATAATGACATTTTGTCACTGATGACACAATTGTGTTAACAATTGTGTTAAAGCAGAGACTTTGTGGTTCGTCAGAGCTGAGCCCTGATTCTTTTGGCTAATGCAGTGCTGACAGGAACATATATCTTACATGTTTAGAATGTAAGATTTTAACTGCCACGTTAATATAAAGTAATGAACGTCCAAGACCACACATAACCTATGTTAACGAAAAACAACCGTATGTCGTAACACAAGGTCCAACCTGCAGTGTGTATGTCACGTAATAGTTTATAATAGGATGAAACAGTTGGCACACATACCGTAGTATTGTATGTTATTTGTTTGTTGGTGCTTGATACAGAGATGTATGATAATATTAATATGATCAATACCTGACGGATCATTTCATCACTACAGTAACTCTATTTACGTTGGTTAACAATGGGTGGGAGTGGGGAACGAGAGGATAATAGAGTGTTTGGTGGAGACAGGAACCCAGAGAGATGGGTGGTGGTGGTGGAAGCGAGAATGTGTCAGAAAAGACATCATATCTTTCAACAGAAGTTGTTCAATTTACTATATTTATTTGTAACACTATAATATAGGACGTAAGTATTAATCCAATAATATATAATACATTGTAGGTCTTTTTTTTTTTTTTTCGTGCCTTTCTCATATGTTGTGGATAACAGCACAGTATTACACATTACTGTAATACCTTTATATACTTACCCCTACTGGTTCTGGTTGTCTATAAAAACAATCATGACACGTTGTAACATCACCATCTTTCGCCATTCCACATCTGTCCAACAACGTTTACACTGGGTAGGGGTGATGGGTGTGGGATGTTCGATGGCCTGGTCACTCACTGGCCGCGACTACGGCTACTAGAGGGGTGAAATTAGTGATTTCGAGTGTACAGTCTCCAGCAAAAATCGAGCGACCGGCTTGACGAGCAAGTTGGTATATATGGCACCGCTGCACCCCCAGTTTTAACCCCTCCCCTCCCTCGTTCCCATTCATTCGCCTGCTCTCCACCCTGCCCACATTCAAGGGAAAGAGAATAAGGCCTACTCGCATTGTCTCAACCACTCTTCCGTCATCCATTTGTCTTGGGAAATAATGGTTTCGTTATGATAACGAATAAAAACACATTAAACAGTGTTTTACTCCATAGTATAGTTATTTATACACCACGATCTGAATGCAGGGTGAGATAAAATAGTATATAATATATTCATATGATAGTGAGGTGTGTAATCATACTATTTATCATTTTGACGGTTGTATGCAGTCAGTGTGTAACATTAAACAGTTGGAAGCTGTAAGTAGATGTTTGAAGTGGTCGGTGGTGTGCTCCTTCCCTTACTCGACATAATCACTGTTACTTTACAAACTCTATTATAGGTCATTACCATTAGTTTCTACTGATACCCCATGTGTCATAATAACAAAGTGTTGCTGATAAGCAAAACGCATGATCAATATTATCTTGGTTATTGATGTCTTAATACATGATATCGGATAATGTTGGGCAACAGGGACTTGATGACAGCTTGTCAGGTGGTTAAACCGCCTAAGCTGGTCAAGCCGAGGCCATGACGTGGTTGCTGGCATTACCAAAGGTCAGTCAATATTTAGACGCCATTCATTGCTGGTGACAGTATTTTAAGTATCAAGGTCAATTTCATACACAGGACAGCCAGCAGTAGAGTGAGCCGCGTGGTGTGCTGACCCCGTGCACACCCGTACAACCAGGGCCGGATTACCAGGTATAGGCAAAATGGGCAACTGCCAACCAGGCCACGGCCTGTCACAGGCCATCCAGCCTTCCAGAGCGGAATAAATATATGCTTTGGGCGTCCAAATAAGTGCCATCACCCATCACGCCATAAAAAAAGGCCATTATACATAGGTCATGTCAAAATTTCAATGGAAATAACGGAAAAAAGAGATCTATATGTTGCAGGCCAACAGTCTGCATTGCCTACCAAGCCACAGTATGGTTAATCTGGCGCTGCATACAACCAACCCCCTCCATCCCTTGCCACAGCCACTTATCGTCACTCACTCCAACAAGAGACCCACCACCACCTGATAACATTATCAGGAATATAACCTTGCCTTATATAGTTATAACTGCAATAGGGTGTAATTTGTGAGTGACATCTTTGTAACACGATGTATTTCGAATAAGGTAACCAATAACTAAATTGGCAGAATGGATGATCTGCATACTAACCGAACAAACTTGTCTCGATTGCAACTTACGCTAATCAACATTATCGTGCCATACAACAGAAAATTCAGCTTATTCGTTTTCAGCGAGAAAGTTTTCGAGAAAAGGTTTGACGAGTTACAGTTCACACTGGTCAATGTTACTTACAGCAATGTAACAGACGTAGCGGTCAGGTTAACTTTATGATTATTTGCTCTTCAACTTGTGTCCCATGTCTGTTACTACATTCCACTATCTCTGTGTGGCCATGGTTTTTTCCATGAACTATTGTCAGTCGAAACGTCAATTGCCTCAGAGAGGGAAGGATGTTAAAATGGACAAACTGTTTTAGTTATGCAAATATTTAATAAGGAAGGTTAACTGACTACCGGTATATTTAAGAACACATTTTAAAACGACATGAAACAATGGGGTCAGACATTGGATTGATATGATAATGGAATGTTGTGGGTAACTGGGGGAGTGATAAGGTAACCCTGTCAACACCGAGTAGGACCATCCACCACCACTGCTATCGCCCTGTTCCAGTTGCCCTACAATAACATGTGGTATAGTGACAATAGTGAATGTTTTACTAGAGATCTGGTGTTTTAGCCTGACTTACCCTGCAGAGTTAAAGGTTACTTTCAAACTAATGTATTATAATCCGCTATTGCACTGCATATCTGAATAACATCTAGAAAATAAGGTCTTACTGTGTACTGATCATTAAATATTATTTGCCATATTAAATTATTTATATCACTATTATATGGTGCAGTGGACAATAGTGTAATGCACACTTCATGGTGATAATAAAGACGTGTTTATGAGCATTGGTGGAACACACACACACACACACACACACACACACACACACACACACACACACACACACACTCACTATCCACCCTGGGCAGAGCCGTCATCCCCCGGTCCATCTCCCTCTCCCCATGCCCCCACCACAACGTGTGACGGCCAGCTACCCCCCCACACACCGCCAACCACTACAAACATCTACTTACAGCTTCCGACTGTTTAATGTTACACACTGACTGCATACAACCATCAAAATGATAAATTGTATGATTACAGACCTCACCACCATACGAATATATTACTCTTTTATATCACCCTGCGTTCAGACCATGGTGTATAAATAACTATACTATGGAGTAAAAAACTGTGTAATGTGTATTTATTCGGCATCATAACTAACCCATTATCTCCCAAGACAAATGGATGATGGAAGAATGGTTGAGACAATGCAAGTAGGCCTAACTCTCATGCCCTTGGATGTGGGGAGGGTGGAGGGTGGAAGAATGAATGGGAACGAGGGAGGGGAGGGGGTGAAACTGGGGGTGCGCCGGTGGCACATATAGCAACCTGCTCGTCGAGCTGTTCACTCAATTTTTGCTGGAGATTGTATATCCGAGCTGAGAGTGAAAAGTTCCTCGAACACTACCAACAGTTCAGCTTTTTTTTTTCTTACACTGAGTGTGTGTGTGTGTGTGTGTGTGTGTGTATATATATATATATATATATATATATATATATATATATATATATATATATTAAAGATATATATATATATATATATATATATATATATATATATATATATATATATATATATTTTCCAGATGGATAGATATAGCTTGTCTGTGTTAGGTTGTGGCAAACATTATTGACTCATTTAATATAGTGCTGCCTGCTCCTTCCTTCATATTTTTTATGCTACTTCTGTGTCTGCCATCCTCTATTCCTACTTTTCCATTTCCCTCCTGTCATTGTTATTACTCTTCTTTTAACTTTATGTGGCTCTGCACTGAGTGACAAGTCTGATGTTTTCCTGAATTGCAGGAAACCATTTGCAATGCCGGGTGGTAACCATATAGCCAGATCACTGGGTGAAATAGAGCGTACTATGGTGACCCTTTTAGCTGGATGGCGACGCAAATGCGGCATCTACTTTGGAATTAAATCTCCATTCTTGTGCCCATGCTTCATCAATAGCGAGGTGCTGTCACCAGCAAAGGAACATCGATTCACTGCATAGAATGACCCTACAGGGGCAGTTGCCTGCCTGTGCTTGATAGGTCTGCTTGGCCATATGAGCTAGGAGTGACTAACAACACAAGCAATCAGTACACTGAATAGCCATATTGACATCGCACATTCTGTCTTACTCAAAAACCAAACTCAAACCACTCAACACCCACCTATCCCTGCACAGGCTTCACCACCATGATAAAACGTTTTTAGAACCATTATCTTGACCCGTAAATGTTATACTTAACTTGCAGTTCTTTTCGCAAGCTTTCACCACCGTCTGTATCTTTACAGACATTCGATCCATATATCCTCTACCACTCCTAAAGCCACTGTGTTCTCACTAAATATTCCGATGTGCTCCTCACCTTCTCAAGGATTGTTCTTCCATGTGTCTTTCCTGCAACTCCCTGCAGCCTTACAGTGTGATACCGTCTCCACTGACTTTGATCACCTTTGTTTCTCTACCAAACATAATCAGCCTTCTTCCACTCTCCTGGTACAAAAACATTCATCGAATCTTTCGTCAATATTTACAGATAACACATCACTACACTCTCTTTACTCTTAATCATCATCTCTGCATATACATGCTCAGCACGTGATGCCTTCCCGTTTTTCAACCGCTACACAGTATTTATTTATTTATTTTTTTTCAGTGTCACACTTCCAGCAGCAAGTAAAATAACTAGTTTAATATATTTAAACCGACTGAGAATCTCTGATTGCTTTATATATTCAGTACTGTGATACCTTATGATCAAGACACTCTTATTTTTTCTGGAATGCGTTCACCTTCTGATACTTTAATTGGGTAAAAATTTGTAAATGAAATAATACTCTTCAGTAGTGACGTTGAGTATTTTTAACCATGGGCAAGGAGGCTGGTGCCCAGCCCTTTTTAAATGAGTAATTTCATTAGGAAGGTGTTCATCTAGTCATTTCTTTTTATTGTTTTTTATTTGTCGGTGGAGCAAGCGAAGCAAGAGGAGATGTCCACATACTTTTTTGATCTGGTTTCTACTATACACGAAAAAAAAAAATAATAATTTTATTTGTTCACTGGTTCGTATGAGCGTATAAAAATTCAATATAGGAGATGCCAATTACTTAAAAATCGCAGAAAAACTCACATAAAAGGTTTATTTATGGACAAATTTTGCTCAAAATTAAACTGGAGATTCCTATGAGCCTGGCACATATTGGGCCACGAGGTGGCGGGATATGTGATTATATTTTTAAAACTGGTACAAATTCGTACAAAAATCGCCAGTAGGTTGGGAAAGATCCTTCCTGGTCACAGGAGAGAGGGAAGAGAGCGAAGATTGATACTACTGTAATATTTTGAAAGCAAGTGTCTCAAAAATAATGACCAAAACTCTGCCCTCCCCCTCCTTGTTAAATCCTGTCCCTGTCCCTGCTTTTACCAACTTTGATAGTTGAGTAGTTTATGTAATCAGAATTTTTACAGTTAGCGGGAACCTGACAACTACATGAGCAGGACTCACTTCCTATCATTGCCTGAGTTAGGTACCAGTTCCATTAAGTCCTAAACTGAACGTGGTGTGTTGCATTTGATATATTTAATCTTGCCATCTCTTCCCATAGCCATTGTCACGGTAGATGAATCAGAAAGTGCATGGATCTTGTTCACAGAAGCCACTGTTCCTTTGTTTTGGGGCTCAAAGTTCGGGGTGGGAATGGGATAATATATGGCCTAATATCCTCTAAATATTAAGGTAACGTAACGCTGTTCTTACTAGAAGCTTTGTGGTGCATTATTAAGAATTCCATTCACATGAGGTAAGCCACAGCCCCCAGAGCTGACTCATATGAGGTAAGTCACATGCCATGGCTGAAACTTCATTACATTTATAATTGTGTGTGTGTGTGTGTGTGTGTGTGTGTGTGTGTGTGTGTGTGTGTGTGTGTGTGTGTGTGTATTTACCTATTTGTATTTACCTATTTGTAGTATACAGGAATTGAGCAATGCTCGTGTTGTCCTGTATACTACAAATAGGTGTATTTACCTATTTGTATTTACCTATTTGTAGTATACAGGAATTGAGCAATGCTCGTGTTGTCCTGTCTCCATATCCACATTTATCAAGTCTACCTTTATACACATGAATGTTTTTCTCATGCACCACCTCTTTGTCTAAGTCGTTCCAAATATTTAAGTATTTACCTAATATACCTAATTGTGATATGCACGGAATGTACTAAGCTCGTGGGTTTCCGTCGCTGTTTCTCAATAAGTCAAATTTAGCTTTAAACTCGTTTAAGTTTTTAGACTGGACGATCTCTTTGTCCAGGCTATTCCATAAGTCTATATTTCTGTAAGGAAAGCTATATTTCTTGATATCCTTCAAGCAGCTTGACTTTTTCAATTTCATTCCGTGTCCTCTTGTTGCTCTCTTATTCCATATAAACAGATCTTCTTTGTCAATTTTATCTACTCCCACCATGGTCCTGAACACTGCAATCATGTCTCCCCTCTTTCTCCTTTCCTCTAAGGAAGGCAAATCCAGTTTTTCCAGCCTCTCTCTGTATGACAGGTCTGTCAGACTAGGGACCATCTTGGTTGCTGTTCTTTGTATTCTCTCAGTCTTGTTTATATCTTTCTTTTTGTGTGGAGACCACACTACAGCTGCATATTCTAACCTGGGGCGGATCATGGCCACTATCAATTTTTTCATCATCCCCTCATCCATATAATGAAATGCTACTCTTATGTTAGTCAAGAGTTTATAAGTCTCTCCAACTATCTTGTTAATGTGCTTTTCTGGTGACAAACTATCTTGGACCAGCACTCCCAAATCTTTCTCTTCTCTCCTTTTTGTGATTAATTCATTACCCAACAAATAATTCAGTGATGGCCTCCTGGTACTTTTGCCCATTTCCAATATTTTACATTTCTTTACATTAAATTTCATTTCCCACGTCCGGCTCCAATCGTATATCCTATCCAAATCCTCCTGCAGTATTTAACAATCCTCCTCAACCTCTACCTTCCTCAAGATCTTTACATCATCAGCAAACAGACTTGCATAATTGTTCATTCCATCTACCATATCATTTACGTAAATCAGGAACATTACTGGCGCCAACACCGAGCCATGAGGGACTCCACTTGTTACTTCCCTCCATCTAGACATCCTGTCCTTTATTACTGTCCCCATTTGTCTGTCTCTCAAAAAGTCTCTAATCCATTCCAGAAGTTTCCCCTTCAGTCCTCCTATATATTCTAGTTTCCACATTAGTCTCTTATGAGGTACCTTGTCAAAGGCCTTCTCTAAGTCTAAGCACACACAATCCACCCAACCATCTCTCTCCTGTACCACGTCAATCGCTCTTGAGTAAAAGCTCAACAAGTTAGAAACACATGACCTTCCATTTCTGCATCCAAACTGACATTCAGCCAAAATATTCATCTCTTCCAGATATTTTATCCATCTGTCTTTCACGATTCTCTCACACAATTTTGCGAGCATGCTGGTTAGAGACACTGGTCTATAATTCAGGGGTTCTTCCCTGTTTCCTACCTTGTAAATTGGTACCACATTTGCCCTCTTCCATTCTTGTGGCACTTTCCCCTCTTCCAGTGAGCATATGATTAAACTGTGAATTTTATCCGCCAGTTGTTCTCTGCATTCCTTCAGTACCCAATTAGAAATTCCATCAGGTCCTGTGGCTTTCCTTACATCTTGAGTTTCCAGTAATTTATACACTTCCTGTACCTCCACTTTTATATCTTTTATCACTGGAACATTTCTAATCACTCCCTTCCCTTCCACAAGGTCCTTTTCTTTAGTAAAAACTGACTGGAAACGTTTGTTCATTATTTCTGCTTGCATTGCCGAATCCTTAAAGACCTCTCCTTCTACTTTCAGTTTGGTGATTCCTTCCTTTTGTTTCAGTTTGCCATAAACAAATCTATGAAATAGTTTGGGTTCATCCTTGCATTTGTCTATTATACCTTTTTCAAAATTCCTTTCTTCTTCTCTACGTATTCTTGTGTATTCATTTCTTGTTCTATTATATTCTTCCTTTGTTCTGTTGTTACCTCTCTTTCTCCAGTTGTTCCACGCCTTATCTCTCTCCTTTTTTGCTATCATACACCTTCTATTAAACCACTCCTTTTTCCTGTTTTCTTTCCTTCTTACTCTTGGTACAAATTTTTCCACTCCCAAATTATAGAGGTCTAGAAAGATATCCCACTTCCTCTGTATCTCTCGTTTCTCTGAATTTTCTCCAATCCGCATTTTCAAAAAAGTTTCTCAATCCTGTAAAACTTGCTTTCCCAAAGTTGTATCTTCCCTGTCTATGAAGCTTGTCTCTTGGCTCGACGTTCCCTGTTAACATCTGGAACTCAATGACCACATGATCACTTTTTCCTAAGGGACAGAGATATTTCAATGATTCTATTACATCAGGTTCTTTGGTGAACAGTAAATCTAACCTTGCTGGTGTGTCCTCACCTCGAAACCGTGTCTCTTCTTTGACCCATTGCATCATCACATTATTCATTATTATATTTAATATCATAGTGCCCCACGAATCCTCGCCGCCTCCCGAGTACCGTTCCTCCCAGTTCACCTCTTTACAGTTAAAGTCACCCACCAAAATTATATTATTGCTTTTCTCAATTATTTTTTGCAAATAGCTAGCCATATCTGACAACATCTCATGGTATTCGTCATCCTTCCATGCTCTCGTCTTTGGGGGAACATACACTACCGCCATATCTCTCTTAACATTCTCTCCAGTTTCTAATTTCATATATATCACTTCAGCTCTGCCTTCTCCCATTTCCACAGTATCTACATTTATGTTGTTCTTCACTGCTATCATCACTCCTCCCTTTTTTTCTTTTTTGTCTTTTCTCCACAGTTTGATTTACCATCTCCCAAATGAACATCAATATCTTCTCTTAATTTGGTCTCTACAAAGCACATGACATCAGGTTCATGTTCTCTCAAGAAATCGTTAATTTCGATCCTTGTCGATATGAAACCATCAACATTAGTATATATCACCTTCAAATTATTTTGACGTTTTTAATACCCTCTTCTCTCCTACTCTCTGTCCGTACCACTTCCTCAACTTCTGATCTTTCACAGAAGTTTCCTTCACTTCTATTTCCTTAAATACCATTTCCTTACTTTCATATCCATTACTCTCCAAAAAAAGTTTTACATTCTTCCTCTGTCCTCTTATCATTTTTTTCCTTTGCTTCTTCCTTTAATGATTTTAAAACTTCTCTTTCTTCTTCATTCAGATCTTTTCTTATTATAATATTTTCCATCCCCGCCTCTTTGCTTAATTTCCAGGTCACTTTAAGTATTTCATTTATTACACTTTCTGATGTAAACTTGACTCTCATTGGTCTTGCTTCCCCTTTCTTATAAGGCCCTATCCTCCTTACTTCCTCAAAATCTTTTACCCACTTGTCTCCTTCGGGATCAATCTTTCCTAATATTCCTCTCACCAGGTTCGTGTCTCTCTCGAGTCTTACGAACCTAACCTTTTCTTCCTCTTCCCTGTTTCCAAATATTACCACACATCAGTTCCTTTCTACAGTTTCTCTCACTATTTTCTCTTTTTTCTTCAATATTTTCACTACATTTTCTTCCATTTTTTTCTTGTTCATTTCCCTTTCTTCCTGGATGATCTCTCTTAAGCTGACCACTTCTGTCTGTTCTTCTACGTGTGCCCACTTTGCCCTATGTTCTTCTACTACACTACTCACTTTCTCCGTTTTATTAGTACTCTCTTCTAGTTTCCTCCTCAATTCGACATTTTCACACTTCAAATTTCTAATCTCTTCATTCGCTATCTCATTAGACTGGATCAGACTCTGTATGGTAGTATCCGTATTTTCAGACACTTCGTTTATCACTAGATTCTCTACTTTTTTTTCAAGTTCACTATTCCTCATAATTAATGTTTTAACCAGGTCCATGACATTGGTATTTATATCAAATCCTTGAAATTCAAGTCCCTCATTGTTTACATTTTCGGCCATGTTTGATGGTTAAAGTACCTAAACAGCTGTTACCGAAAAAAACTACAAACATTCGTGTGTGTGTGTGTGTGTGTGTGTGTGTGTGTGTGTGTGTGTGTGTACTTAAATCAATAGGCTGATACAAAGAATGGAACTAATCCAGGTACTGACCCTCATCATGAGCAGTGAAAATAGCCATCCTGATGTGCATCAGAGATGGGCAGTCTAGAAGACTGTAGCACCGGTCGAACAGAGAAGTACTCCCAAGGTGGATTGAAAGCTGATGATATGGAGAGTTGGAGCTTCTCTTTCATCAGCCCTCAGGGCTAGCTACTGACCATAGCCTTTTGCTTAACTTTTTCAGTATTTCACTAACAGAGTGTAGGCCAGCATGCGCTCCATTACAATTTCCTTCAACTATCAACACCGGACTACATACAAATTACATGCCGCACTTTACTTTCTATTTTTTTTTTTTATAAAAATGTCATCTCAACACCCAGTCTCACAGTCGGAAGAGGGAGAGGGGAGGGATCGTAAAACCTCCACCATCTGCCTTTCTGTCTGTGGCTGCCAAGAGAGATGCTTGGAACCACTGTATGACACTTCATTTACGCAACATTCATGGCCTTTCCTCTAAGTTTTTCTCTGTTGACCGCCATCTGTTTTCCTCTAAACCTCACCTTCTCTTCCTTACCGTGACCCATCTGTCTGAGGGGACTAATAGTAAGCCCTTCTCTGTATCCTCCTACTTTCTCTGTACTCATTTGAAAACAGAATTGGCTTTTGTGTTTATGTACGCAACAACGTATCTTGCTTTCATGTTCTTAACATTAATTTTCTGAATTCTCTATTCTCTGGCTTAGGTTACCCTGTCATTCTATGACTAAATATATCAGTGTTGTCTACTTACCCTCTAATTCTATTGACTATGAAAAATTCTTTGACTACATTACTTCTGCTGTATGATGGAACACATCCTATCAATTTCTTTCTCTGAAATCTCCGTTCTAGGTGACTGGAATGTTCACCATCACCTTTGGTTCTCCTCTCCATTCACTGGTCCACCCCGTGAAGAAGCTTATATCATTTCTATCCTTAATGACCTACAACAGCTTGTACAGCACCCAACCGGTATCCGTGACTATCTTGGAGAAAATTCCAGCATACCTGACCTTTTCCTTACAATTAATTCTTCTGCTTATGCTGTTAATCTGTTCTCTTCGTTGGGCTCCTCAAATCACAACCTTATCACCTTAACCTGTCTTAATGCTTCAGTAAGGTCTGTAGACCCTCCCACGAAGTGGTGGCTTTGGGACTTCGGAGATACTGATTGTTAAACCCTAAGGCAGTGTTTTTTTATTTTCCCTGGAATGATTATTGCTTCCATGGCCGAGAGCTATCTGTGTGTTCCTCATGCAATCTGGAGATTATTGTCTCAGGCATTTAGGCATACATTGTTTCTCTTATCCTGTGACTAATGCAAAAAAAAAAAAAATAGTTTAATCACGCTTGTTCTAAACCTATGTAGAGCAACAGAAAGGCCTACAAAGGTAATGAAGCCAACCCATCGCTGAACCTCAACTTTTTTATATTTCTGTCTGGAATTATGCTAAGTCTGTCCTTCGCTCATTAAATATGAATTCATTCATACTAAATGTTCTGAACTCTCGAACTCATATTCTTCCTGCTTCTTTTATCATATTGCCAAAACCCTTTCTAACAACTTTACTTCATCATCCTTCCCTCGTATTTTTCATTCCGATGAATCTGTAGCTGTTTCTTCTACTGATAAAACAGAACTTTTCACTCAGACTTCCTCCTCCATTTCCACCTTAGACGATTTCGGTGTTGTTCCTCCATCACTTCCCTCCTCTGACTTCCTCATAGCTGACAATAAAATTTCTTGAACCGGTGTGTTTTCTGCCATCAATAGCCTCAATACTATCAAGGCATATGGGCCTGATGGGGTTCCTCCTGCTGTCCTCAAGAACTGTGTTTCTGTGCTTACACCCTGCCTGGGTAAACTCTTTCGCCTTTCTTAACTTGCACCTTTCCTTCTTGCTGGATATTTGCACTCATTCAGCTTGTCCTAAAGAAGGATGGCCATTCTCATCCCTCTGTCTATGACTCAACTGCATTAACATCCTCCATTTCTAAAGTGTTTTTTTTTTTTATCTATTTAAAAAAATAATAATACATCTTTCCTATCATAACCTTTTTTCTGGTCATCAGTACGGATTCCGCAAAGGACACTCCACACCCAATCTTATGACTTACTTTTCACGCTATTGGTCATCATCCTTTTGGGACTTTGGCGAAAACTTTGCCATTGAACTTGACATCTCAGAGGCATTCCATCGAGTCTGATATAAGTCTTTAATTTCCACACTGCCCTCTTACAGTTTCCATCCTTCTATCACTGCCTTCATCTCTAGCTTCCTTTCTGGTCGTTCTATAGCTGCTGTTGTAGACGGCCACCTTTGTTCTAGTATTGCTATCAGTAGAGGTGTGCCTCAGGGCTCTGTCCTATTACCAACTCTCTTCCTTCTTTTCATGAATGACCTGAACTGTATTACATCTAACCCTATTCACTCATACGCTGATGACTTCACCTTCACCTTTCCATCTGTTTTCCACAGCATTCATCTCAGCAGCTACTTCAGCAAACAAGCGATGGGGCCATGACAGTTAATATCCGACTTGGCTCATATCTCAGATAGGAGTAAAACTAATTATGTTTTCAATGCATTAGAAACTCAGTTCTTACATCTTCTGACCCATAAAATTTTACCACAGGAATATTCTCAATTTTTGTTACAAAACCAAACTGAGTCCTGCATCATCTTTGAACATACTTTGGACTTTTTTCTCTCCAGATTTCTCTTGGAAAGATCATTTTACCTCGCTTGTAAAACCTGCTTCCAAGAGATTATGCTAAGCCGAGTCTGTGCCTTTATTTTACCCCTGCACCTTTGTTGTCTTCGAGAGAAGTGAAGTCAGTGAACGTACAGTGAGATAGACTGAGGAGGAAATGGAAAATGTGAGTACGTTTAAGTACTTGGGTAGTGTGATGAGTAAAGATGGAAGTTTGGAGAGTGAAGTCCTTAAAAGGGCAAACAAGGAAGAAAGGTTGCTGGTTCCTTGAAAGCAGTGATAAGAAACAGAGAAGTGAGCATGGAAGTGAAAAAGTTACTACATGACAGTATTGTCATACCAACTCTAACGTATGGATGTGAAGCTTGGGCCATATTGGAGGGACACAAGTCAAGAGTGAGAGCAGTGGAAATGAGTTATTTGAAAGGAGCCTGTGAAGTCACATAGAGAGACAAACTGACAAATGAGGATGTGAAGGAGCGTTGTGGTGTGGATGTGGATGTGATGGGAATCTTTAGGAGAAACACACTGAGGTGGTTTGGCCATGTGGAGAGGATGGGGAGTGAGAGACTGACGAGGAGAGTGTATGTGAGTGAGGTGGAGGGGGAGAGAGGGAGGGAAGGCCAAGGATGAGATGGAGGAATGGAGTGGAGAGGTATATGAGAGAGGGGGGTGTGAGCTGGGAGCAGGGCAGTGACATGGCGGGGGACGGGGTGATGTGGAGGCGATTTGCTTGTGGCCATCCCGTATGGGATTAAGGTGTCTGGTAATGGATGGATGAATGGACAGTTGTTGACATTATACAAAGTTTTTTTTCAGCCTTGAGTAAAGTACTGTACAAAAATCATGTGTAGGGAGGCACCCCACATGTAGTTCTTCTCAAGGGGATGGAGTCAATGGCTTTTCGTCTCATTAACTTTCCTCCTCTTACTGGCTCCCTTCAACCTCTGTCTCCTCGCCGCACTGTTTCATCTTTATCTTTTTTCTATCACTGCATCAATGGTCACTGCTTCTATGAAATGTCTGCTTGCATCCCTCCACCACTACGGCAGGCGAGCAGCACTCACCTAACAGCAAATTCTCATCCCTTTTGTATCCAGCTCATTAAAGCTCCTAATCTTTAGTCCTAGTCCTTCGCGTATGCAACAGGTCAACTTTGAAACTGTCTTCATTTGTCTGTATTTCCTACCACCCGTGAATTCCAGTGTTTTAAACGCACCGTGTCCAGGCATCTCGAAATGAACGCATTTTGAATTTGGCTCTCTATTATCATGTTTTAATTCTTTCGTGGAGGGAACATTTTGCAGGCTTCTAGTCTCTGGTTCCTTCTTCCTTGCATTTGAAAAAAAAAAAAAAATGAGTCCACGATGAGAAGCTGAAGAACACTCAGACACATATTCTTGCACCTTATCTTCTTGTTGGAATTTTGCTTTTATTCTGCATGTGTTTTGACGGAAGGTGATGCTTCCGGTTCCCCATTCCCAAACTACTTTAATCTTCTGTTTTTAAAGACTGACTTTATTCTCACCCGAAAGAATTTGAGGCGTCTCTCATTTCATGGCCTAATTTCTGACCTCATATAGAGGTGACTCTGAGATACTCCACTGGTGATATTCTTCCTTTCCTCAGGGTGTCATAGCCACCCACTTTTTTTTTTTTTTCAGTGAAACCCTTGTTTTTGTGCAGCCATCGGGAAAATCCCTCCTTCCCTGCCTCGTTTCCAGTACAACAGTATCAGCAAGGATGTATTACATGTTGGTGGGTCTAGTGGAAGATCTGTAAGGTATAATTTTTAAAAATTCAGAGATATAATCATTTTTTTTTTTCCAAATGAGAGATATGAAAATCGTGGATTTTAATAATATAGTCGCGGCGCACGACTCTGAGGTTGTCATTATCGTATCCTGGCAACCAACCATTCAAAAAAAGTCCGGTTTCGTATTATATTATACACAAATCATATTATGCACGAATATATTATACACGAATATATTATACACGAATATAACTATACACGAACATGTTATACACGAATTACAAGCGTCTCATATTATACACGAAATCAGTCGCGCTTTTGAATGGTAGGTTGCCATGGCACGATAATAACAACCTCAGAGTCATGCGCCCTGATTATAATGAAGCACACGCCCACTATTAGCAGAGAGCCAGGGAATAATGGAGGTCACCCATATAGCTATTCCGTCTATCCGTGAACTTTAGATATAACACATCTTGAATTTTTGTGAATATTTGAAGGGCTTGGTCTTTAGATTCTTTCTTCTGACTTTGACTAAACTGATTTATAACAAATCAGTTGCAATGAAAATTGCTAAATTTGTATTCATCATTCCTTTCAGTAACTGTTTTCTTCGGCCATCTCATGGTACTGATCTTGTAATAAAGATATTATATTATTAATGAATGAACATTAAAGTACATTATTATTATAATCAGAATTCAAAGTACAGTCTTGAGCAAAAAGTCACTGACACTATACTTATACCAATGTTGTCTTCTCTGCCATATTTTTCATTTACAAAGTTTCTTTCTATCTCATACTCTTTTGCTGATTGCTAAACACTGTTATCACAGAAGAGTAGTTCTTGTAACAATTTCCTTTGCCACAAACAACAGAAAAGTGCCGTCGAACTTTTCTTCGTGGTTTTAGCTCTTAAATTCACTGTAGAATATGACTAACATCTTTGTTATAATCAAGGAGTAAAGTTAATTCTCACGATCAGACGGCGACCAATCCGGCATCATAACTAAACTAACAAAATTTATCTCTCGTCTAGTTCTTCTGTGATTTAGTCTAAAATATACAGTATATGTAGATTCTCTTAGTGACATTCTATTTCAGATACACCTACGTAAGACCTCCAGATCGGAAATGGGGCGATTTGCTGCAGAATGGGTCCTGGACTGGCATGATGCGTCTCATTGTAGAGGAGGTGAGGAACACACACACACACACACACACACACACACACACACACACACACACACACACACACACACACATGTGGACAGGTAGGTACAGAGGTACACATACAGAAAGACAGGTACACACACACACATGTGGACAGGTAGGTACAGAGGTACACATACAGAAAGACAGGTACACACACACACACACACACACACACACACACACACACACAAACATGTATGCAGACAAACAAAGGCATAGATATAGTGTACATACCGGTAGATAAACACACACACACACACACACACACACACACACACACACACACACACACACACACATGTGGACAGGTAGGTACAGAGGTACACATATAGAAAGACAGGTACACACACACACACATACACACACACACACACAAGGCACGGAGGAGACCAGACGCACGCCGACATCGCTCCATAAA
This sequence comes from Coenobita brevimanus, assembly GCF_032717465.1. Classification (NCBI taxonomy): domain Eukaryota; kingdom Metazoa; phylum Arthropoda; class Malacostraca; order Decapoda; family Coenobitidae; genus Coenobita; species Coenobita brevimanus. The sequence continues at coordinate 21,615,814 of NC_136961.1, read as the reverse complement.
CGGCCAACTTGGCCAGTGGCATTACTTAAATTTGTATCTTTATATGAGTCAAGCTCTGTACCAGGTTAGACTAAATGATGTTCTAATAAAAAAATAAAAAAAAAAAAAAGAAGTTTTAAAGCAAGACTTGTTCAAACAGAAAAGAAAACAAATTTGTGTAAGAATGCACACAGTCAGCTAATCGTTGTTTAGTCTACAATCTGCCCCAGGGAATGTAAGTACCATATGTGTTTTTAGTACTGCAACATGAACACATACTTTAATAAAGCAAATTTGGAAAAGAAAAGGGATAAAGGTAGAAAGCAGGACGATAATTTCTACCAAGAATTGGTTGAAATGGAGACTCATAACAAAATGGTTGAGCGAGTACACAGGCTTGAGACTGCTTTTCAAAATGAGGTTGATGAAATTAAGAAACAGATGCACTTGCAAAAGGAAGAAATAGAAAAATTAGGAAATGAAGTCAACAAGAAAGACATAAACATAGGAGAGCTAACAGTTGAAGTGGGTACACTTAGGAGGAAAATTAGTGAAATGGCAAGTATAGTAGTCAACCACGAGAGTATTACGGAAGAGTTCAAAAGTGATACAGAGACAATTAGGCAAGTAAGCAGTCTGATAGATCAGAGCAGTGATACTGAGGAGAAGATAACACAGGTGAATGAAGCTATGCAAAGCTACAAAAATGATGTGGAAACCACATATGCTGAAATGACTTAGAAACAAGGGTGGAAGAAAAAAGCATTAAAAAGGAAGTGAAAAGAATAATCCAAAACAATCCTAAGTTAGTCAGAGATTAAGTAGATATTAACAAATCTATAGTAATCAATGGTATAGAAGAGGAAGAAGTAAAAGAGAAGATCTCAAGAGACAAAAAGGAGATGGCAAACGTAATGGGCATATTGAAAGAAGTATCAGAGGAAATCTGTAGTAAAGACATAAAGGAACACAAAAGGTTAGGGAAATACGAGAGAAGTAAGTCAAGACCCCTAAAGGTAACCTTCCAGAGTGTAAACATTGTGGAGGAGATACTAAAAAATGCAAAGAATCTTATGGAAAAAGAGGAGTTCAAAAATGTGTGGATAAAAAGATGACTAACACAAGAGGAACTGGAATTACTGAAAGAGAAGAGGGAGGAAGCAAAAACAAACAAAAAAATGAGGGAAGATCATAGGAGGAGAAGAACACATTATTTTACAAAGTAATTGGATTGCAGGTACGAAAGTGGTACATAAACAGGAGTGAATAAAAAGGAGGAAGGTAGAAGAACCAAATCATGACAAGTATATAAACAAGATGATTAAGTTGATGTACTCAAATGTGGATGGAATGGTATCTAAATTATTAGAGATGAATGATTAAGTCAGAGAAATTGAACCACATATAATATACCTAACTGAATCAAAATTAACACCAAGGATATCGAATGACATCCTAAACTTAGAGGAATATAATATATGGATAAGAGATAGGAACTTAAAAAAAGGAGGAGGAATTATAATATTAACTAAGAAAAATCCAAAAGTCAAAGAAATAGAATTAGATATATCCTCACAAGTAGAACTGATTGCAGTAGAGATAAATACATCTGAAGGGAAAGTAATTGTAGCCAATTTGTACATGCCACCCAGATCAAACACATGGGAAAGAGACGAATATGAGGACCTGGCAGAGAGTACAATTCAGAGTTTAAGACCATTACTACATAAAATGGAAGAGAAATAAAAAAGAATTATACTAACTGCAGATTTTAATACAAATATAAATTGGAATACTCTAGATATAATAAGCCAAGAAAGCTGTTGGGACCAAAAGTTCCTGGATCTTGTGCAAGAGTTTTTCCTAACGCAACATGTAAGGGAAAGCACCAGAAAAAGAGGACTCGATGTACCCTCAATGCTAGATCTCATATTTACTAGGCAAGAAAGCGATACTGACAATTTAATATATCACCCTCCATTCGGCAAAAGCGACCATGCAGTACTAAATTCCAATTTCAGGATTGCATATGACATAGATAGCAGCAATGAAAGGTACAAAAAGAGCCTAAACTATAAAAAAGGAAAGTATCATGACCTAAAGAAGTATTTCTTAGGTATTGCTTGTGAAAAGGAGCTTAGGGGACAAGATTTAAATGCTATATATAAAAAATTCTGTGAACTTTATAAAACAGGAGTCCAGAAGTACATACCACAGCACAAAGAAGCAGAAAAGAAAATAACGAAATGGTTCAATACAGAATGTAAAAAATCAAAAGAAAAAAAGAGATTTGTTGTGGAATAGTTACAGAAGACACAATAGTGAAAGGACATATAATAATTACAAACAGGCAAGAAACGATTCTACAAGAATAAGGAGGGAAGCCCAAAAACAGTTTGAGGAAGATATCATAAATAAAGGTAGTGATCAACCAAAGCTATTTTACAGCTACATCAGAAGCAAAACCAAAGTAAAAGATAAAATACAATCCATTATCGACGATGGAATCACCTATACACAAGAGAAGGATATTTCTGAAGCATTAAACAAGAATTTCCAATCAGTTTTTACAGAGGAAAAAAATTTTGAGAGGGATTATGTGGAACATGCATGCCCACACATACTACCAGATACACAAACGTCAGAAAAAGTAATACAGGAGGAGCTAAGTAAATTAGACAAAGGAAAAGCAAATGGTCCTGATGAAATTTCATGTTGGGTGCTATGTGAATGTGCAAAGGAGTTAAGTAAACCATTATTTTTAATTTTCAAGAAATTCTTGAGTCAAGGTAAACTACCCTTTTTCAAGAAAGGGAATAGACAAAATCCACTTAACAACCGACCAGTATCACTAACCAGTGTTGTAAGCAAGGTATTAGAAAAGCTTATAAGAAAAGCTTGGGTAAATCATCTAGAAGAACACAATATGATAACAGAAAGACAGTTTGGTTACAGAAAAGGAAAATCATGTGTTACTAATCTGTTGAGCTACTATGAGAGAGTAACAGACACATTACAGGAAAAGAAGGATGGTTGGACAGTATCTATTTAGATTTCAAGAAAGCATTTGACACAGTACCACACCAAAGACTTTTATGGAAACTGTACCATCAAGGAGGAATTCGAGGCAAACTGTTTTGTTGGATGCAAGATTTTATCATGAAAAGAGAAATGAGAACAGTACTAAGGGGAAATTACTCATCATGGAAAGAAGTGACTAGTGGAGTATTACAGGGCTCAGTGCTGGCACCAATCATGTTTTTAGTGTATATAAATGATATAGACAGTAACACTGGAAATGGAAGCTATCTAAATATGTTTGCAGATGATGCAAAAATACAAAGGAGAATTACTAACACAGACTCTTGTAAAGAGCTACAAGAAGAATTAAATAAATTTCATGAATGAAGTAATACATGGCAAATGGAATTCAATGTGGACAAGTGTTATGTAATCAAGTTTGGTAAAAGTGGAAAAAGACCTGATTGGGATTATATGTTTGGAAATAAAACCCTACACAAATCAGAAAGAGAGAAGGACCTAGGTGTGATTGTCAATAACAGACTATGTCCGGCTGACCACATCAGTGAGAAGGTACGGAACATGTATACACTGTTTGCCAATATGAGAATAGCGTTTACATACATAAATGAAGACATGCTAAGAAAGATAATAACATCATTCATCAGAACCAACCCTGGAGTATGCATCGGTAGTCTGGAGTCCTCATCTCAAAAAACACATAGACAAGATTGAAAAAGTTCAAAGAGCCGCTGCAAGATGGGTACCAAGCTTAAGAGATCTAAGCTATGAAGAAAGACTAAATAAACTGAATCTACCAACACTACAGGAGAGAAGGAAAAGAGGTGACATGATTATGCTATATAAATGCATATCAGGGATGGAGAAAATAGACATAACTGGTTACTTAACATATGGAGAAGCATCAGCAAGAGGACACTGCAAAAAACTGCATATAAAGAGAGGTGATAAAGACGTAAGGAAATTTAGTTTCCCATATAGAGCAATTGATTAGTGAAATGCACTACCGAATGAAATAGTGTGTGCCAAAACAATTCACAAATTTTAGGATATGTACGAAAAATGTGGTTTAAGACACGGGACAGTACGAGCTTGACTCATTCCTGTAAAGATACAATTAGGTATGAACAATTAGGTAAGAACACACACACAAACACGTATGGAGACAAACAAAGGCATAGATATAGTGTACAGACCGGTAGACACACACACACACACACACACACACACACACACACACACACACACACACACACACACAAGTATGCAGACAAACGAAGGCATAGTGTACAGACCGGTAGATACACACACACACACACACACACACACACACACACACACACACACACACACACACAAACAAACAAGTATGCAGACAAACGAAGGCATAGATAGTGTACAGACAGGTAGATACACACACACAGACACACACACACACACACACACACACACACACACACACACACACACACACACACACACACACACACACTGAAAAATACTTGGGAGCGTTTTTTGCTTTTTTTAATTCCTGTCCAGGGGTGTAACTAGCTTCCAAAATTAGGGGGGACGATAACGATATTAGGTTTGCTAGCTGTGGCAAGCGAAGCGATATTGCAAAGCGCCCCCTCCCCCCCGAGAAAGTTATGAGGTTTGACTAGTTTTAGAGACGTTTTTGAGGCCATATGGGATAGGTATTTGGTCATATACTAAGGTTAGTGTTAAGTACTTAAACTCTTTGGCTAATCTAACTTATCAATGAATTGTTCAAAAGTAGCCTGATTTTAATCATAAGCACATGCAAAGAAAAAAAAAAAAGAACATCAGTATCAATATTTATCACATGTAAAACGAAAATCAAATGACCATTTTGTGCAGCTACATTATTTACAATAGTAACATGAAAAAACAGCTAGCTGCTATCACGTTAATCTACCAACATCACGCAGTATAAGTATTTACCAAATGTAATATGAAAATTAGCTGAACATTTGCACAAGTTATTTACAGTACCCTCGCATCCAAGACAGTAATATTGTCGTCTGAGGGTCCCGTCTAGAACGAAAAACGACTTGGACGAACACAAGACCTTATGGGAAAAATTAATTTTGTAACAAAACCATCGAAACATGCCACTAAGAATATCAACCTAGACCTATTTTGGCACCAAAACAAATGTCCTCACCTTGGAAGTGCGTGTTTCTGAGCTTCTTACTCGTATCTTCAGCTTAGTAGCTCAGTTATCTCCAGCTAAGTATCATGAGGTAGATGGCGGCACTTCAAGGTGTCAGTGGACGGTTTCCTAGTGTTACGTAATGAGAGACAACAACCTAGGAGCAAACGCTGAGTGCAACACGCGGTAAGTGTGTCCACGATGCTCTGGTGAGAGACAAAAGCAAGCCCCGGTTGCTCATCACTGGACAAGATGCCAATATTTTACTGGACAACATCTCAACCATGTCACTCACCTGGGTGCGGGAACCGTGTTGGACCGAGTGAGACCGTCATAGCTGTACTCTCCTCGAATTAGGGTCGTTATGAACCGTTGGTTCCGTATTGGACGTATGCAACTGTGTCACAGCAATATATTGGATTATTATTTGTGGTCTCTGTCTTGGGCGCGAAACGTCTCGTACAAAACAGTCTTGGACGCGAGGGTACTGTATTTACAGCAGTAACGTGAAAAAACAGCTTGCTGCAATCAGGTTAATCTACCAACATCTCACAGTATCAGTATTTACGAAGTGTAAATTGAAAATTAGTTGGACATTTGCATAACTAAATTATTTACAAAAGTATCATGAAAAAAGGTCACAAAGGTGACACCTCATTCCAACAAAAAATCAAAAAGACACAAGAGCATGCTGTGTTCCTCTAAACCAGGGGTGGGAAACCTTTCTCCTATTAAAGGCCATAAGGATATTTTTAACATCATTCGCGGGCCATACAAAATTATCAACTTAAAATCAACCGTAACCCAGTACAAAATATATATATATATATATATATATATATATATATATATATATATATATATATATTCGTTCATGAGTTTATGAAATTGCATTTATGAATTTGCCTCGCGGGCCTGATCAAATGGTCTTGCAGGCCTTATACGGCCCAGAAGCCAGACGTTCTCCACCCCTGCTCTAAATTCTTTAGAATACAGAAAAGCTAAGAACCTGCAACATTCGTACACTACAGTCTAAGGGCAGAGTCCAGACAAGTTACATTCTGATGCACCAACGATACTAAGGCTAGTCTAGTGATGACCTAACGAGTCCCAGGCTGGGCAGCGGGGTTAGTTACTGTAGTTAGATGTGTGCAGGATCTGTCCAATTCAGTGCTCATACACTTAGTAATCATGCTGAGTGAATGAGATTGCCAGTTGTCGATGGTTGCGACATTTAATATCCTTCTTCCTGTAAGTTCTCAGATTTTCGTATGTAAAAATGTACATCTCCCTGATTCAAAAGTTGGAAGGGACAAAAAATATGATGTCCTCCCAGTTCAGAAGTCGAGGGGGACGTGTCCCCCCCATGAGTTATGCCCCTGTTCCTTCCATAGATGTTTCGAGTACTGTTGGAAAAAGCAAACCATTTTTTGTATTGAAAAATGGAAGCCTGTACTACAATGTTGGGCAAGATGAAAGAGGATGTGTAGTGCCCGTGAGTGAAAGAGGGAAAGAATAGTGCCCATGAGAGTCAGAAAAAGGTAGAGTATTGTTCATGAGAGAGAGAGAGAGAGAGAGAGAGAAAGAGCGTAGTGTCAATGAGAATGAAAGAGAAGAGTAGTGTCCGAGAGTGAAAGAGTAAAGGAGAGTAATTTATAATGCAGTAGAGAGAAGCCACCTGAAAGAAATTATTCTACTTCTGGGATGAATTCATACTTTCATAACTTGTTGGGTGCCATTGGCACATTTATGGACGGATCTGTTGTGAGAAATCTGTTGGAGACCGTGTATGGAGCGAAGACAGTACATCGCATGTTGTCTGAGAGGGCGGTTCAGTGGGCTTTTCGTGGACATCTGACAATTGATTGATGTCTTTGTGAAATAGTTGTATCTAAGGTAATTGAAGAGGACAGTGACTTTGCATCATTAGTGGTCAAATAGGAGGAGTATATATGTAAGTCATGTTTAGCTAGTGAAAGTGAGCTGAACAGTGGAAACCCGAACGAAACACTGAATAAAATCCACCACAAACTTTGCAAAAAGAGGGGTACAGTTTTTGCCAGATCCAAAAGAAGTGAACTATGGTTTGGTTACCAAAATAAGCTGAAGGTTGCTCGCAGTTTGATCAGGGCTGACAGAACGGGATCAAGGACCCTGTTCCTCCAGACAGAGACTGTCTTCCGATTTTTGCAGATGCTGGCCATTACAATTATTTGAAGTCAGCGTACCTTTATCTGCGGTCCATGAAAGAGCAAGATGTGAAACTACCAATTGTACATGAAAAGTTCATGCAAGGAATGCATGTTGTTCGAAGGAAAAATCAGTACTGAGCTGACTTGGAGTCAGACTTAGTTTTAGAGCAAACGCACCTGAGATCAGTCAAGATGGCAGGAGGTCTATCACGTGGTGGCGGAATGACGGAGGAGCAGCGGACTCTATGGGCTCTGTCACGGCCTATTACTTTCCAGTACAGTGAAGCCATGCAAGACTTCATCAGCCGACACTACACCACAAGTGAACAGCACAAAGAGTCATCTGAATCCCGGACAAAGAGAGACGTAATGATTTGAATTAGCTCCAAGAGAAATTGAAAACTTGTTCACCATTCACAGAGGTGTCGTCCCGTATAAACATAATAACCGGAGTAACTGCAAATGATGATGTAAATGTTCATCAGTATGATATGGTAGACAAGGAAATCTTGAACAAAATGCATGGGCAAATTCTTTTTACCTATACTTTTAAACGGAAGTACTCTGTAAAAACACTGGGGAGTGCATCAGCAGTAAAAGTATCTGGAGATCGTTCCATTGGTCCAGCCATACTGTTTCAGTGACTGCTCATAGGGGCACAGTCAGAAGTGTCTCTAGAGCATACCATGGAATATGAACTGTGTCCTTTCCCCTCAGCCCTTTTTGAATCAAAAGATACCTTAGGAAAGGCTGACAAGCCATCCCTTGCTGACGCAGTTTGTAGTCTTGACACACGAGATGTTGACAGCAATGTCAATGATATCCCAGTTACAGAGCACTGTGTCCTTGATGGTGAATCTCTTTTGTATCGGCTGAGCTGAAAGAGCGGTGACCCCTACGGGTCCATCGCAGTTAATTATGCAACATTCACTATCAGACATTATGGCAAGGCAACAGTGGTATTTGATGGTTTGAGTGGAAAACCTTCCATAAAAGACAATGCCCACAAAAAAGACGAGGAAACAATAGACCAGAGGTGAATTTTAGGTCATCTATTTTCGTGGGAAAGAAGGAGGAGTTCCTAGCACAAGACAGCAACAAACAAGGTATGGTTGATCTTATTGCTGAAAAGCTGGAAGAAAGAGAATGTGAAGAAATGAAGTCAAAAGATGCCGATGTGAATATCGCAAACTCACAACAGAAATCTACTACTTTAATTGCAGAGGACACTGACCTCCTTGTGGTGCTTCTATGTTATGTAGAGTTGCATAATAAGGGCCTTTTCTTTCGATGAGATAAAATGAGCACCAAAAGCAGAAAAGTTTATGATATCAGTTACTTGAGAGGCATTTTGGGAGATGATGTTTTTGCATCCACCTGTTGTTTCTTCAGGCATATACAGGTTGCGACAGCACATTTCGCATCCAGCGTATTGGAAAGAAATCTGTTTTCCAGGAACTGACGAAAAAGAATGTGATCCTTCAAAACTGTGGCCGAGTTTTTAGTTCTGAGAGAAGAACGAAGAAAGAGGTGCAAAATGTGGGATGTGAAGCAATGGCTGTATTGTCTGGTGGGAGATCAGATATATCACTCCCATCCTTGCGACATTAAATTCTTATGAAAAGGGTAGGCACGTCAAAAACATTTGTTTCTCCAGAAAAACTGCCTCCAACCGTCTCTGCTTGTGAGTACCATTCACTTCGGACTTACTATCAAACAATGGTTTGGATGGGTAAGGATGATGGGATGGACCCAACTAAGTGGGGATGGAGGCTTGACGACAACTGCCTTGTACCTATTAAAATGCAAATGGATCCTGCACCTGAAAAATTACTAGTAATGATACACTGTAACTGCACGACGGATTGTCAAAGCACGGTGTAGCTGCAAGAGATATGGACTCCCGTGCACTGCCGCCTGTGGATCTTGTCAGACTAACACAGTGTGCCACAATACTGCTCCTATAATAGAAGACTCCATTGATGATGATGATGATGATGATGATCAATCAGATAAGTTCAGTTAGGTGTGATGTTCTGTTCGTGGATCTCATTGGAAAGAACCAGATTCTCATTTACAAGTAACATATTAGCAGGGTTCTAAATGACACGAAAAAAGTACCTTGCTCATCAGGTCCCAATAAAATGCTGATGGAGACACCCTACCAACTTGAAATCTTGTCTGTTTCATTCATAATGGCCACATATCTGTTGATAATACATTCATAGGGTCCACAATGAAGCAGAGAAAAGTTTGTTGTACACTGAAATATAACATGGCGGCCATGCTGTATTTATGCAAATTAACCACTTTTGGGATCTCCACTGAGAGTATGACGTAAAAAAGCAGAAAACATCAAAAAACCTTTTGGAGCAATTTGTTCAAGGTTCAACCACGTCTGGACTCGACTACCTTGAGAGTGAGAAAGGGGAGGAGTAGTGTCCATGAGAGTCAGAGAGAGGAAGAGTATTGTTCATGAGAATGAGAGACAGGAAGAGTAGTATTCTTGATGAGAGAGAGAGAGAGAGAGAGAGAGAGAGAGAGAGAGAGAGAGTAGTGTCAATGAGAATGAAAGAGAAGAAGAGTAGCGCCTGAGAGTGAGAGAGTAAAGAAAATTAGTGTCCATGAAAGCGTGAGAGAGGAAGAGAAGTGTGCAAGTGATTGAGAGACGAAGAACAGTGTCCATGAGAGTGAGGGGGGAGGGGAGAAGACTCTATGAGAATTCGAGAAACGAACAGTAGTGACCTGGAGAAAGAATGAAGTTTAAGAGTTAGAGAGGGGGAGGCGGAGATGCGTCCAAGACAGTAAGAGAGTTATGTGAGTACAAAAAAAATGGGGGGCGATTCTGTCATGGCCATCCTTTCATAGGGATTACCAGGAGGGAGGCAGGTGGAAAAAAATTGATGATAATAATGTCGTCAGAAGAAATATGAAAAGCACGCTTTAGTTAAGAGACAGTCTGAGTATAGATTATACATTAGTTCAGGCAATACCAGATGAATCTGGATCTTTCAGAGGGACATATGTCCACCTCCCATTTCAGTTAATTTCTTTATGCTTCGCCACAGACTAGTACGAGTACAATCAAGCAAGACTCCAGTGAAAAGAGAGATTGCTCACGACCATAAAGATGCTTTGGTCATCATCCATCTTCTGAAGTCAATACAAAAGGACAGCTAATCGGAAGGATGGAGACACGGTGACTATGGAAGAGGCATACCTCTCTTAGTCAGCCTTTGTAGTGACCCTGTGCAAACATTCCAGAGTACCCCTCAGAACGAACTGTGATGGTTACATCTGTCCGTCAACACAAGTGCACACTGTGATCTATGTAGTATCTTATTTTGTATACCACTAACTCCAAAGCCCTTTTATTGTCGCCCTCTTATTCCAGCACCGTCTCAGCGACCTACTCTGTATCCACATCACTATCTGCCGCTGATACTAACCTGAGCATTTCTCCATCCACTCACACCCGTCTACTGTACTCACACAACGTCCCCTCATTATGCCACTGTCTCCAACACTGACCCAGTTACTCCATCCTGATTTCGACACCTACGCTAATAAAGAATAATCTGCTCCAAACTTCCATGTGACGATTACCATCCATATGCATCAGTCTTCCAGTAGGCCACCAAAATGACACTCCATATATCATATTGGCAGGGTCAACTGCTGGGAAGTACAGTATGAGTATAACTAGAATGCCTGGTTGGCTCACAGTCAGACTACCACATGCACTAGGTACTCACCACATCCCAGCCGCCGTTACTGAAGGCCATGCAATTTTAAGGTGAGATGTTCTTGTGGAATCGTGCTCATCTGGATGTGAGGCTAGCGTACTACAGGAGAGTATTCACTCCAGCCTGGTTCTTCCAGTTAGCTTTTATTGAGGCTTTGCTAAAAGTTTGTCTGCATTATCAAAGTGAGGTTAATGAGAGTATGATCGTGATATGGAGGACTGCATTACAGTGCAGGTATAATGACGTGATTCTGAGTTGTATTTTGTGTTGATACTGAAGCAGGTAAGTGTGATGCCACATCATAGTCAGGGTAGGTAAACTCGTGTCTCTGGGAATGGCAGTTATGGAGGAGTAAATATCTGGGGGGGAAGTACATAGGCTTTCGTTTGTCTGGAGGTTTTGAATCGCTGTTGTGGCTGTGCATTATGTTTATACAGGAGGATGGATGATGATGAGGCATTCTGATGGGTTGGATAATCGTTCTTTTTACCTCGTCCGACTCTGTTCGGACGAGGTATTGTTTTTGGTCGAGTTTGTTTGTTTCTTTGTTTGTTAGCAATATTACGGAAAAATGACTGAATGAAATTATATGAAAATTTCAGGATATGTGTACACTGGTCCCCAAAGAAAGTTATTACATTTTTTAGATAATCGAATGACCCTGAAATGTTAAAATCAAGGTCACGGATTTTCTGAGGGCTCTAACTTGAAAATGGTTGAAGATAGAAATTTTTACTATTAGGAACATACAGGAACTCATAATGTAGGCTTTCGTTTGGCACCAAGACCTTTGACCTTGAATGACCACCTTGAAAGATCAAACTCAAGGTCACGGATATTCAGTGAGCAATAACTCGAACCTTGTTGAAGATAAAGAAATAATTACTATTGTCGACATATAGGAAATCCCATATGGGTTTTTAATTGATACCTTGACCTTTGACCATCTGTGACCTTGAAAGGTCAAACTCAAGGTCACGGATATTCATGGGCTATAACTCGAAACTCGTTTAAGATAGAGATATTTACTGTCAACAAGCTATAGGATATGGGCCTTCATTTGGCAGCATGGCCTTTGACCTTGAGTGACCTTGAAAGGTCAAGTGCCAGATCACTGATTTTTAGAGCATGTAACTTGAAAACATTTGTGCCATTACATTAAACTTTAAGCCATTAACTCCCAGGGTTCCTAAGTGAGAGCTTTTGCTGGAGGGGTACTAACTGTACTGCCAATCTGCCTATCGGATCATAGACACCAATCTCATTGGCCCCTACCCCAGGGTTCCCTCCCTTATTAACTTTAGAAAATGCCCAATTCTGTCCTATATTGAGGACGTTGGTTGCAGATCGGTTAACTGTGCTCTGACACTAAATAGAAGAATGTATTAACCTGCCGCGTGTAGGCTATTTTTAGCCCTATAGGTCACCCCAGTGCCGGCCATTTTCCGACTTTTTTTTTTGCCTAAAATGATAGATTTTGATGTGGAAACAACGAATTTTGCCGTTAAAATGCTCACCGAGGCTCGGAAATGGGTTTTATTCAGTCCGGCATACTCATATACAGGTATAGCTGCTCTCTCACGTTCACCATGTATGTGAGAGAAAGCCATTTTCTATGTATAGTATACTCAGTTATTTATGTTGGGAAGGTATAGCAATGTTCAGTACACTTTTCTGATTACTCATTACTTCAGCATCTATCACAATTTGCGTGTCTGTATCACTGTGAATGCATTATCTTACACTTACTTGAAGATAGGCACAACCTGACTTCATTACGTACAGTCCTGGCACTTACAAGAAGGTATATTCAACTTGACTTCACTATATAGTCCTTACACTTACAAGAAAATATTTACAACTTACACCTACATGAAAATATTTACAAAATACCTTCACTATGTACAGCACTGGGTGAGGCACACAGGCAGAATGAGGCAGAGTGAGCGTGAAGGGGGGAGCGAGTGAATGTATGGCCTTGACAGCCTGCGGAATGGTAGAGGAGCAGTTACCTTACATGCCCGCGAATCTTGAAAAATGCGGTCACAGTGAAGTTCTTTATTTTAGCCCGTTTTAAAAAGGCACTGGCACTGGCCGCAGAAGTATGTCAGACCGTTTTAAAATGCCACAGGCACTCGGCGGGTTAAACAGCAATAAAATAACTGCTGTCGAGGGAAATTTGTTGTGCCTGGCACTCTTTTTATTTTTTTATATGATGGGATATTATATGTTTGTGATTTTTTAGTCTGACAATATTGCCCTTACTAGCGGTTGCTTTATTATCTGTAGTCCACCATGTATGTTAACATCTCCAGTCCAGCCTCTCACAAGCAGTGTGGAAATGTCTGCTGCATGTAGTATCTCATTCTCTGTTGAACCTTCTTAGTAGCAATGACTTTAACTCTGTTCGTTGACTTTAGTATTTTTGCATGTGTAAACAGCAGTCAGTTACACCCACATTATTGATACCTTTTGGACCAGTCACACCTGCACCATTAATACTATAGCATCCACTCATGGCAGCACTATTATCATCGTTCTATATTGCTCCTCAGAGAGTGGATTTGGACTGGTTTTGTAATTCCCCCCCCCTCTCTCTCTCTCTCTCTCTCTCTCTCTCTCTCTCTCTCTCTGCACACAAACACACACACACACACACACACACACACACACACACACACACACACACACACACACACACACACACACACATACACACACACACACACACACACACACACACAAAATGTATATTTGGCTTGCATTGTCACTCGATTCTAGCACTGCTGTGCCCCTCGAAGTCTGGGTATTACAACTACTACAAATACTACGACTTCTGTTACTACCACAACTAACACTACTACAACTGTTACTACTGCTACAACTACCACTACTACAACTTCTACTACAACTACCACAACTACAGCAACCACTACTACTACCATCACCACTACTACTATTGCTACATAAAACCAAAAAAAAATAATGTAAGCAACATAGTTATCCACGTCCTGTCCATAATCGAAAATATTTTCCACTATAATGGAATTTTTTTTACTGTGACTTAGACTTTTTCATCATTATAAATATATATGCATGAGCTTTCAATAAAAAATAAGGCACTGATTTCATCATGAAACAAACTTTCTGCATCCATTATTCATGTACATAGACACAGCAGTGGTGAGAGGCTTGATGCACTGTGTTTCCTCCTCCCTCCCTCCTCCACCTCCTCCCTTTCTTCACTCCCTACCTCCTCTTCCATCTCCTCATCCGTGCCAATATCCCCCTTCCTAGGATCGTCAATACCCTCTGAACCATTCCTGTCATCGGAAATAGCCAATGAACGTACAGGGGGAAGTGATTGGCGCACAGTCGAGGACTCACGTCTTCCATCCTCCTCATAGGATGCGTAAATATCTACATTCTTTATGGTAGTCACTTTCCTGAGAGGAAGTAACTTTCTTCACTCACAGTTGGCGATAATGTCACCTCGAGTTCTCTCCCTATCGCACTATCACGAAGGCTTTTTCTCTTCTGGCCTTCATTGGTGTTCAAGTTGGTGGCTGTGGGCACTCACTGAAGATCCAGCCACAGAGAAAACTTTTTGCGTAGGTTTAACAGTTACAGAGGTATGCAGGTAACTGGAGCATGACTCAGATGCATGCAGGAGGGTTGCCAGTAGCTGCATATGGTGAAAATAACCCACGGAATATTAAAACAATATGGGAAAACAACAGTTCATGTATAAATGTCACCCGGATGTCACCGGGTCATCACGTACCGTATACATGTCACCCAGATGCGATGGGTTAATATACATCTAACTGAACGATTGCAACTTCACTGAGACATGCATATGTTATGCAAAGGAGAGGCGGTGGTTGAATCGTTTTGAGAATTAGCACGCAGTCCTAATGGACCCAAGTTCAAATTCTGGCTGGGGCATGGAACAGTTTATGGACTAGAATATTGTGAAAATAGACTTTACTGATCAACCAGAAGATTCACTGACATGCAAAAGTATCCCTGCTAATACCAGTACATCAGACTTTAATAATCTTTCAGAGGACATGCTGACATGTAATAATACCCCAGCTAAAACCAATACACAAGTCCTGCTTGTAACAGGTCTAGCACCAATTAATTACTGACAGTGGGTGTTAGAGCCAAAGTGGATACATGTTGAGTTGTATAGCACATAGGAGAACAGCAGGGCCTCAGAAAACATGCTGTGAAACCTATGGCCAGAAGTCGGACACATAAAAATATTGCATTTTGAAGTAAACAATGTAAGAAATAGATATGCTAACACTTGTGGGTGTAGCGAGTATACTGTGAGAATGAGGTATGTATAGCAGAGGCAAATCTACATTTAACTTATTATATCTGATTCATGTAGTTGATGCCTTGTTGCCTGATAACAGCAAATAGGATATTTGCTAACTGGTTCAGAGTCTTTGAAGGTCAGTGAGTAACAAATGCTGAAAAATAACTTAGATATGAGGTAAAGAACGGTTGTTCAAGGAAAATGTCTCGTACAACGTGGTGTGCTGGTAGATGGGGAGAAAGTTGATGATGAGGAAGATCTAATGCATGTCAACACAGTGACTGAAGAGAAAGAAAAATGCATAATGCAAATGCAGAAGACACTGGCTCAAGGAATTTAATTCGTTTGCGATGTGAAGGTTCAAACAGGCAGTACTGAGTACAGAAATTTGAATAGAAACTGCCTGAATTGAAGGTAATGCCCGCCTTATTACACTGGCGTGATAATATAGGAAGTCATGAGTATTAGTATTCAGAAGTATGGGAGGCAAAAGTTAATCTGTTAAGGAATGCATATGGGTAGTATAAAGTGGGAAGAAAAAGAAAGCTTGAACGGTAAGTGAACTGATATTTGGCTAAATTCTCTGTTTTTTTTTTTTTTTTTTATAATACTTTTACTTTATTCTTTGCTGTACATTTTTTTTTTTTTAGCCAACTTGTCTTCAAATTTACTGTATGAAACTTGTGGAATTATGAATTGTCTACAAAATTTATCTATGTACAAATATTTGTTGACATTCCAGGAAGCTGAGTACAGTCCCGGTCCAATTGGTATTACATATGAAAGACATAAAAGTGCAGACTTCATTGCTAGCGGCGTAATGACCAAGTACAAAATTTTTGCTGCCCGTGGTCGTCCTGAGGTGGACCCATGGGGCTTCCTGCTGCCTCTGTCACCGCTGGTTTGGGCGGCCGTGGTGACATCACTGCTGGCAATGATTATTGTTATGCTCATCCTGCCTTCATGCCTTCCCACACACACATCACACACAGCCAGACGAGACACTAACATATTCAGCTGCGTTCGCATCCTACTCCAGGAAGGTATTTAGGTACTTTAATGCATTTGTGTATTCATTATGTTACAATGAATGTTTTTGTAAACTTTGGCCAGTAGATTATGTGCATAATTATGTGATACTATGTGTTCCCTGACAGACCTGAAGCAAGAGACTGACTGGTTGTTGTGGGAGCGAGTGTTGCTGGGGATGTGGATGTTGATGATACTGGTGCTGACACAGAGTTACAATGGCAACCTCATGTCCCTCCTGGCCGTTAGACACATCAACCATCCTTACCAGACCCTAAGAGACGTCCTGGATGACAGTGGTGTTGGAATAGTTCACGTTTCAGGCTCGGCAAATATCCCCTATTATCGTGCAAGTCCTGCCAGTACTCCGTTTTAACGGAAATAGGGCCCAAGTGCCATAAGCAAAGCATATGTAACCTTTTTGTTCCTTCGGGTGTACTTATAAGGTGTCGGACCGTGGGCCATGCCTTCCTGGTTATGACACTAAAATTATTTTATGAATGGGCTACTTGATGGTCTAACAATTTCCTTATGGATAGGAATTAAGAATATATAAATGTGTTTTAGCTGGATCACATCATTTTAGAAAGAAATATTTCCTTCTATACAGTATGTAAAAAACTACCATTATTACAAGCATAAAACACAATATGTGAAGTAGTATATAACTCAGGGACGTTTTTCCGTATAAACTTACATTACAATATGCTGTATTTATGAGGAGAGTGTTTTGTTGTTGTTGTTGTTATAATTGTTCCAACCTGTGAACTTTCAGACAGTGAAGACAGGAATATTTCGAGAATTCGGTGATCTGCTGGACACTGAGCGAATGAAATGGATTACATACTCCACCTTCTGGAAAAGCGTTGACACAGTGGCCAGAGCTGGAACTCACGTCATATTCGATGTTGATTTCATTTTTTGGAACCTAATGGCTACAGACTTCTCTAACAAAGGTTATTGCATATTGTTCATCGTTTCAGCAATTCACGTCAGTTCGATCGCCTATTCAGTTGAGAGGTTGTGTCATATGTATCATAAAAATTAGCTCGACGTGAAAGCAGTAACAGCATCGCTTGGATGATTCCTTCGTGAGTAAAAATGCAGTAAAGAGTAAAAAAAAAAAAAAATTAATGCAAAATTTTCCTCGTTATGTCAGACTATTTTGAAGGATTTGAGTGTTTCCTGCCTATAAATGAGATAAAGTTTATATAATCTGAGACAAACAACACCTTAGCCTAAGTAAATGACAAAAAATCTTCTCCACAATATAAATCCTTTTCATAATCCAATTCACTGAGCTGTAAGAATAGATTAACATTAGAATATGATGCAAGTCATGAAAAAGTGCAATGGAGAAGATGTAGAGTCGTAGCACTATCCTTTTCTGCTTCTGAGCAACGTGAAATATGCAGCAAAAATACTAATATTTTGTCAAATTAATGTGAAAGAACTATGGGAAGAATTAATTCAAAACTGAATAGATTAATTGTATCTCTCCCCAAACAGGCAGATGCGACTTCTATATGGGCCAAAGCAGCTACCTTCCAATTTCACTGTCATCCATTGTCCAGAAAAACAGTCCTCTCCTCCCTGGTTTGAATAAGGGGTAAGTGTGAGGAACATGCTTTTTTTTTTTTTTTTTTTTTTTTTTAAGGGAATCTTGGAAAGGGTGGCCATAAACGAATCACTTGCATATCACCCTGTCTTCCTCCATCAGGCCACTCTGTCTCCTGGTCACCCCCCCCCCCAATCTTATGTGCATCTCCATCCCATCCGTTCATCTCATCCTCAGCCTTCCCCTCCCCATTCGGCCTCCACCTCACATACACTCTTCTATTCAGTCTCCCATTTTCCGTCCTCTCCACATGGCCACACCATCTCAGATTATTTCTCTTAAATCTTTCAATCACATCCACCTCATAATATTATTATACTGATAATAATGTATTCGTGGCACAGCATGCTAGCGCTGGATGAATCCGGATTGCACAACAAGTGGCTGTATCACACCCTACCCAACACCACCTCCTGCATCAACTCGCCAAAAATCATCACCGTCACCACTGTCCTCTCCATCACTAACTTATGGGTATGTAACTATATAACTCTCTCTCTCTCTCTCTCTCTCTCTCTCTCATGTCAAAGAATATTTAAGAATCATCGCTTACAAAAGAAAAGCATATGTAATATATTAACCCGCCCCGTCCCGTCGACGTATGGGTACGTTGCAACAATTTGCAATTGCCAGTCCCGCCGACGTACCGGTACGTCGTGCAATTGCGAGGTCCCTAATTTGCACAATTTTCAATTTTCGCGCGTGATTTTTCGTACATATACATGGGACACTTTCCTCTATTCCTCTACAAGATGCCAAGCAGGGACAATGCCTTACACTGCATAACCTCCCCCCTCCCCCCCTCATGCCATTGTCTCAGCAATTCACCTGTTACCAGTGACCTGGCCAGTAAAGACATTTAGGGCTAGAGTGATTCCCCAATTGATGACAATGTAGAGGACAAAGTTTACACAGCATTAGAGGAAGAAACAATCAGAAATGATGATCAGGTAATGTGGCAAAAAAAGGGTCATGAATGGTGATGAGTTAGTGAGTGAAACAATGCTTATAATGCCTATATTACTGTTTGAAAACCAATATACTCTTGTACTACATATAAATTCGTACCAAGTAAATAAATAAATACTGTTTATGAGTGGATAAAATAGTTACCCTCCCATAGAACTCGTTTTCTTTGGTGCCAGCATGTTAGAAAACCCAGTCAGGTAAGGAGGAACTCCTACCTGGATTGAGTATTTTAAACCTTGGTTGAGCGATTTCTCTATGAATTTCGATGTTTCTCACCAAAAGTGGAGGTTTTAGCCAAAAAAAAAAAAAAATTGAAAATACCTCGGGACTGGGGGATGTCGGAGGTCCAGAAAACCTCGGGACGTGACGGGTTAACATACTGATAAGCACGATGACAGTAACGAACATATGATGTTACAACTGCAGTGCACGAAAATTATCCAAAAAATAAAGCGAGAATACGAGGCAAGTATTTTTCATGAAGCAAAGTCAAATCCTACAAGATTTTTTCATTATACAAGCAGTAAGAAAATGTAAAAGATATAGTATAGGTCCTCTTTTAAACCAAGAAGGTGGTCTCGTTCATGATAACCCCACAGCAGCAACAGTGCTGAACTACTCTTCACAGTGCTTAAAAAAATAGTTAGGGAACAGGCTGTAGCAGCAACTGATCAGGGTTTTACCTCCCAAGGAGGATGGGATTGCTGGTGATAGAGAGAATTGCAGCTCTCGCTTCACTCGCTCTCAGGATACTGTGACCATTCCCCCTTGCTGTCTTTTTTCAGTGTGACTCTAACATTTGGAGTATACCTGCATACTCTCCCAAACACCTTCCTCTAACAGCTGTATCTTATGCACTACTCTACATGCACTTTACATACTACACAACGTACCCCACTACGTCACAGAGGTTGCCGCCACCAAGGACTTGTGGTCAGAAAACATTCCCCTTGTTGCTTAGTGGTCATCTTGCTGGCAGGCATGGCGTGGGCTCTATCAGTGCAGTTTTGGGACATGGGTGGGATGGGGCTTGCATCTAACCCAGAGGGTACATGGCACTGTGGTTCCCAGACTGCCATTTCGATTCAATAGAGAGGGGCCTGATCCTGGGAGTAGTGCCTCAGAAGGCTGCCCTATCATTGGATGTATAATGGTGGGGAAGTTACAGTGCTAAGGAATGCTTGGAGGGTATCCCTGTAGCTGTCCTGGCAAGATGCCCCAAGGCCACTGCCACAGCCATTGGTGGGCTATGGGTCCCTTATCCCTTGCCTGGACTTGGGACTGTGTGGGCAGGTGTGGCCTGTGGTCCATCTCCTCTTTTATTGTTCCGACATGACAAATACAAAAATCAAGAAGCAAAAACAAGCCTATGGAAACCAAATTACCTAAGGAGTTCAGAGTGGCATCGTGGAATAAGGTAGGTTGAAGGTAGATACTGGGAAGTGGCAGAGGCTGAGTAGGAGACAGGTGGATGTTTGCTTCCTTTAGGAGGTCAGGTTCACGGCAGGGTCACCTAGAATGAACGTTGAGAAGGACTGTAGATATCAGCTATTTTAGCAGGGAAGTGCAGGCAGATATAGTGGTGTGGGTGTGCCGGTCAAAAAAAAAAAAAAAAAGGGTGAAATGTATCATGACTGCAATGAAATTAAACTAGAGGCCCCCCAAGAGGGGAATTACACCGGCTGTGAGCCGATGCATATCTAGTGCAGCTCGGAGTATGACCTTGACTTTGACCTACTTTCGCCAGTTTCGAACTCGTAGTAGGTTTTCATCCCTACTACACAACTGTAAAATGTTGTGATGATATCTTGAGCAGTTGCGAAGTAACAGACACACAGAACTTGACCTAGTTTCACTAATTTCTAACTCGTTGGAAATTTTCACTCCTGCTACACACCTGTAAAATTTTGTGATGATATCTTCAGCGGTTGCGAAGTTATCATGGTGACAGACACACAGAGCTTGACCTACTTTCACCATTTTCGAACTCGTGATCGATTTTTTCCCTACTACACACATGTAAAATTTTGTATATGATATCTTGAGTGGTTCCGAAGTTATTGTGCTAACAGACACGCAGACACACAGAGACAAATTGAAAACAATACCAACCTCGCTACTGCGGCTGGTAATGAAGGGATTAAAGCAGTGAAAATATTGTTTGGTACACTCCCTGATTTCAGCTATATGGGTGTATACCCCACAGGTTGGTCTTGACGGTGAAGAAAAAGAAAGATTCTGGGATGACGATATATAGTATATATATGGTGGCATAGGGGATGCTGAGATTGCAGTTTTGGGTGGGGATTTACATGGTCATGTGGGTGATGTAACTCAAGGATATCAAGGGATGCATTTGGGATATCACAGATGGTGCACGGAATGCAGATGAGGAAAGGGTACTCGAATTTGTGAAGGCAATGAACATGATTGTGTGCAACATGTATTTTAGGAAAAGAGAGCGTAGGCTGATTACATGAGTCTGGTGGTAATAGCAGCCAGATTGACAATATTCTGGTTAGGAGGGCTAATAGGAGGTTAAGGAAGGATGTTAAAGTTGTAGGGAGTGAAGTATGTGTGCAGTATTATAAATGACTGGTATGTAACATGGTGCTGAAGAAGCCAGTGGTGAAGAAGAGGACCTGTGCACCCAGAAGGAAAATATGGAAGTTAAAATCCTAAGCAGTAAGGGATGCTTTCTACAGTGAGAAGAGTAGAAGAGTGGCTGAATAGGGAGCTGTAGAAAAAAAATGTTAATGAGCAGCACGGAGCTCTCAAGAATAATCTGCTGAGATTTACTGATTCATTGTGGGGATGGACAAGGGGCTCTCTACGACATAAGGTAACATGATGATGGGATGAGAGTGTAGAAGCTGCAAATGTAAAGAAAAGAAGGCTTTTCTATGAATGGAAAGGGGACAGTATCAGAGAGGAATAATTGGCTGCCAAGCATTTAGCCAGAAAGGAGGTATACAGTGCAAAATCTGAGTCACAGAGACTTTTACTGGATAACGTAAATAGTGCCAAAAGCAAGAATGTTGCATTTAGTATGGCAAATCAGATGAAGAAAGAATGCATGGGTACGATAGGTGAGCAGTGTGTGAATAATGATAAAAGGTTGATGCTGCTACTATAAGCGAGGCAATAGACAGGAAGCAGTTTGGGAAGTTGACGGGTGTGTCAGGGTTGACTGTTGAAATGCTGAAGGTCTCAGGAGATGTAGGAGTGGATTTAGTTACTGATTTGATAAATTTTAAGATTTATAAGTGTGTTGTCCCAGATGACTGGCTGAAGAGTGTTATCGTAAAAATGTATAAGGGGAAGGGTGATGCCCTGGAATGAGGAAATTAAAGAGGCATAAAACCTTTGAAGCAGATAATGAATGTAATGGAGAAAGTCCTAGATGATATGATTTGTTTTTTAATAACAGAACAGAGGAAGGAAAAACAAGTGAATAAAAAAATGATCCATACACTAGATTACTAGTGTCATCCATTCATTAAAAAATCTATAAAAGTTGGACTGGAACAACTGTAGGTTGAATTTTGGAGGGAAATAACTCATGGGAAGCGAGTTCCAAGGAGACACAGTTCGGAGAATAAAAGCTTTCTGTTAGGTGGAAGTTCTGAAATATGTTAGTGTTACATTCCAGTCATGGATGACATTTCAGTCACTGATGAGATGCAGTTTGGGTTTATGCCAGGCAAAGGGACCACAGATGCCATATTGATTGTCTAAGCTTCAGGGAAAATATATAGCATAGAACAGTGAGTTGTACTTTTTTTCTTTTTTTTTGATTTGCAGAAAGATCTTTGACAGAACCCATAGGAAGGAGGTGAAGTAAGCAGTGAGAAAGCTTGGGATTGAGGAATGGCTTCTTAGAGTTGATAGGCTATGTATATGGTTGCTCGTATGCAGGTGAGAGTAAGTGGAGATTAGAGTGATGAGTTATCGGCGAATGTTGGCATATGTTAAAGGTCAGTCTTGAGCCCCTTATTGTTTTTCATGGTGCATGAAGATGTTTCATGTGACTTTAGAAATGGACTTCCATGGGAGATGTTGTATGCTGATGGCTTTGTGTTCACTATAGAGAATGGAAGGGAGACAAAGGAACAAATTTAGGAAATAAAGAGACAGAATGGAGCACGAGGGTTTGAGAGTAAATGGAGATAAAGCAAAAGTGGTGATTTCTAGGGCTGGTGGCTGCACTGTAAAAGCAGGGGGAGTGTTGCCACAAGGGTGACGGAAGTAACTCCATTTTGTGTACTGTTTGTAATTAGGGGATACATAACCGATGTAGTGGTATTGGTGGTAGGCTGTGAAATGAAGCTGACTTCATGTGTGAGGTGTGTAAGGGAGAGAATGTAGAGACTGGCAGGCATGAAAGGATTGATCTTGCTGGACAATCAGTTGAGCTGTGGAATAGTTTTGTTATTTGAGGGACATGTTATGTGCTAGAGATGGAGCTGGAGTAGGGTAAGGAGTGGTTGGATGAAGTTCAGGGAGTTCTTACCTCTCCAAACGCTAGAGGACTCTTCCTCTGTGCTAAGGGATCCTTGTATGCAGCATGTGCAAGGAATGTAGTGCTTTATGGTCGTGAGACCTGGGCAGTAATCGAAGAGGATATTCCTAGGCTCAAACGTCCAGAAAGGACAGTCATTAGATGGATAATTGAGTGTCCTTGAATGCAAGGTCTAGTGGGGGGGACAAAGATTGCGACTGAACAGCCGAGAGACACTGTGGAACTTAAATGTATTGGTGTTGTGATGAGGAGCAGTAGACTGAGATGGTTTGAGCATGTTGATAGGATGGAGGATGACAATTTTAGGCAAAGGTGACAAGTGTGAACGTCTTTGGTAGGGTTGTGAGAGGCAGACCAAAAAAGACCTGGGACAAGGTCATAATGTGACCTCAGAGACAAGGAGCTTAACAGCGAGGCTGCCAGAGATCGACCAGTGTGGAAGGCCAACATTAGGTGACTAAGCCCACAGTATAAGTGGACAATGAAACTTTTATTTACGATGCAGTTTAAGCGATACTATTCTTATCTCACAATCGATTTTCTCAAGACTGATAACTTACCAACCAACGAAACGACAGGACGTGATATATCAAATTATATTAAGAAAATCGACCCAAATAAATCAATTGGTTCGGACCAAACATCTTCTTGTGTGTTCCGTGAATATTTAAATTTGTTCATCTTTCCTATATATGATTAAAAAAAAATAAAGTTCGGTACAATATCAACGGAAGCTAGCTAATATATCGCCTATCGCTAATAAGGCAGTAAAAACGTTCAAGAAATTACCTCTCAATTGGACTAACGACAGTACTACGCATAATTCTGGGAAACATTGATTAGAGATGATTTAATCTTCTTCTTTAACAAGCATAGTCTTACTGGAAGGTAGCCAGCACGGACTCCGTAATAAGACATCATACGTAACAAATCAGCTAATTATATATATATATATATATATATATATATATATATATATATATATATATATATATATATATATATATATATATATATATATATATATATATATATATATATATATATATATATATATATATATATATATATATATATATATATATATCCTCTGTTGTCTATAATTATAACTGTAGTCGCTGTAATGCGTCTTATATTGGACAGACAAAGAGGCAATTACGGGTAAGAATTGCAGAGCATCGGGGACGGTCATATAGAACCGGTCTACCTATGGCTAAGCCACCTTTCTCTGCCATCCAAAATTGCTGTGAAGCCTTAGGCCATCCCATAAGCGAATCTGATTTTTCCGTTGTCCACGCTTGTCGTGACGAGGTAACACGCCTCCTGGCTGAATCACTCCTCACTCACCACCTACAGCCCACACTGGGCACACATGACTGCTCCACGCCCCTTCTCTGTTTTTAAGGTTTGACTTATGTATTGTCTTATTACATGTATTTCTGTTTCAATTAAGCTTGTACATAGTAGCATCCCACCAACGTTAGCTATGTATAATTCATTTCCTCATCTTATCATAATAATTCTTCACTTGTATTTTATTAGACATGGTGTTTTACTTTGGTTTTTTACTTTAGTTTTCGTATTTTTATCATAGACATGGTGTTTACTTTAATTTTATTGTATTTTCTATAGGTTTGAAAATGACAAACGAGTTGTCGAAACGTCACCAATTTATTAAAGATGTTCCTGATTACGTTGGTGTTTATCTTTATATATATATATATATACATATATATATATATATATATATATATATATATATATATATATATATATATATATATATATATATACGATGTTTGGGAAGCAAAAAACTAGATGTCCAGAAAGCGTTTGGTAACGTCCCACATCTAAGACTACTAGAAAAACTAAACGCCCAAAGTCTATATGACAAAATAAATATGTTCGTGGACTGCTGATTGGCTAACCAATCGCAAGCAAAATGTGGTAATAAACAGGGAGTCATCAGACTGGGTAGATGTAACTAGCAAACTTCTTAAAGGGTCAGATCTAGGACCAGTTATTTTCACTCTAAAAAATGAACTCGTTTGAAAAAGTAGCTAAGTTTGCAGATGACACGAGAGATGGAGGCAGAGTAATTGAGAAAGCGGACCGTGAATCTATAAAAAAAAAAAAAATAACCTGGATAAGTTAATTGGAGTGAAGAATGGAAAATGAAAATTTATGTAGATAAATGCAAGGTCTTTGGCGACAAAACCATTAAATAACGACCACAGTATGTTCGATACGCCACTGACGGAAGTAAAGGGCGAGAGATATTAAGTTCATTAACATCTTCAAGACTTCTAAAACACTGTTCACCGGTTAGAAACAATGAAACAAAATGGTCGGCATTATCGCAAGAAACATCGATCATAAAATGCCCGATGTAATCTCGAAATTTTATTCGTCTCTTATTATTAGACCACGTAGAATACTGTACGTGTTACTGGTCCCCGAGGCTTGTTATGAAGATACCATACGAACTCGCGAGAGTGCAGAGCTGAGCCACAAAAATTATCCCATCTCTGCAAAACTTACCCCTTATCCCCAACTTGCGACTGAAGAAACTAAGTATGTTTTCTTTAACCCCTACACTGCGGGCATGTTTACCGATGTTTTGCGTGTGCCGCGGGGTTATTCAGGCTCCGACAGACTCTCAAAAAATATTTGCCAAAAATCAGTTATTAGTCCTAGAATAATAAAATTATATATGCTTATGGCACATACCTTCAGCTTTCTCCTGGAATGTTTGTTGAGCCTTCGTCAGTTACCGTAGGACTTGTGGAGACCTCTGAAGTTGGGTAACGAAGTCTCCACTTTACACTTCCCGACAACCCGTAATATGATTACCACAGCCAGATATTAACACTATAAACACTACTCTATGGTTTTCAAGTAGTTTGGGATCCATACTCCAAAAAAAAAACACTGTGAAAGCAATGAAAATTATGAGCGCGTCTGACCGCCGCACTTGCGCTAGTTTGCTCTTGGTACTCTGTCATTTATTATTCATAAAACCCATCACACTTTATATTTCTATTACTATATAACACTTATATATATCTACAGTCTTTATCCATAAGTTTCCTTCAGTAGTATTAGTTTATTGTCACTGCAGGGATTCAATTTCTTTCAGTAAAATATGTAGCATTCACTTTCTCGTCCTGTATACTAGCATTGAGAGTAAATGTCTCTTTCATCTTCACTCTCATAACTCATAGTATTCAGACATGCTAGAGTGAAACTTTCACTTTTATTACTCCTAGGGTATATACTCGTATTCTTATAATACAACTCATTTACATTTCTATTTACGTTCTCTATTTTATTTACGTTATTTACATTTCTATTTTATTTACACTGTGTTATGCACTGTCACTTGAAGTAACTTGTAAAACTATTTTCCATTGTTCACGTATATTTACATTCATTACTTTCACTTGCTGTTTACACATTATTTACACATTATTTACAATTCCACTTGCACTGTTTTACTCAACAGAAAGATCGTAGTCACTCTTTTATAAATTGTCAGCCCTTTACCTCTTTCCACACGAGGTTCAGTAGGGGGTAAAGGTCACAGGGCCCTTTGCATGGGGGTGAAAAAGGCCCTGAAGTCAGCAAGAGGAACAGACGTACCTCCTCTTCGGAAGATGAGAGAGAACTGATAAGGGAGGGCCGGAGTAGAGGCCTACTTAGGTGATATTCAGTACTACCAACGTAGCTCTTGAAACAGCTATGTATTTCACTGAAATGATTGGCAGGAAATCTAGACAATACATTATAAATTAGGTAGTTCCAGGTGAATGTAAATATCACTTACGCTTCTCCCTTCCCTCCTTATATGTATATTTATTACGAAAATAGATTTTACAGCATATTTCAAGTGGAAAAAAACAGCGAAAATTAGCGAAAGAGTGCACGTGAGGTGCCGTCAGGTGATAATTAGCCAATTCCAGGTGTATGGCACTCTCACTTACCTTATTTCTTTCTTGTATATATTATTTGGTATAAGAATAGGGCATAGGGCTTATTTCAATGGATGAAATCAGTGAAAAATTCCAGGGAAGATTTACTTAGCGTAGCATGGCCGGGCAGGTGAGAGGATAGGGTAATGGAGGGGGGGTAGGGAGGGGAGTCAAGAACGGAGAGAAATGGCTAAATTGTCAACAATGGATGGGAGTACAGATGAGATTAGGAGTGCTGACTAGTGTTGGACATTGGCAGTACTGATAGATGATACAAGCCCCCACTTGGAAGCCCGGGTGAATTCAAAATAACACAGAATCACAAAAGCGACGCCCCGCGGTATGATCCCTGGCTCCCAAGCGTCACGAAAATGACGCCCCGCAGTTAAGGGGTTAACCTGCCACGTGCCTGACACCCCAGACATAAAATGGCACTCCAGTGCCGGCCAATTTTCGATTTTTTTTTTTTAAAGGCTAAAATGATAGGTTTTGATGTGAAAATAACGAATCAACCAAACGCATGTTTCGATTGTAGTCCTTGATTACCTTTGGCTTACAAATACGCTCGCCTGTCGCATTGTCTCGTTTCCCTTTGTCGACAAGAGAACCTGTGTGCACAACTGATAGCATGGGCACATCACGCTTGTTTTGCCAATGTAGGGCAAGGAGATCCATGCTACACTGCAACACAACTGTGCCTCTTTCCTGGACGTCACTAAACTTTGGCATTCCACATCTGTCGTAATGTACGGTGCCACAGTTGCACTATTCTCTGCTGCCTTCCACACTGCGAGGCAGTCTTGTGCACCTTCTGTCCTCACTGCTGGACAGTCCTGACCCCTGGTTCCGAGGACGAGGTCCCTGGGGCATAGTGTGGTGGTGAAGGGGCACGGGATGTGCTGGTCAGAGACAATGCGAGGTGATGCAGTGAGGCCTGTGATGGTGGTGGGTGGTGAGGTGGCCTTGGAGGTGGTGGTGGGTGGAGGAGGAGCACAGGCGGTGGTGGTGGGTGGTGAAGTGGCTCGTGAAGTGGTAGGAAGTGGTGAGGTGGAGCAAGAGGTTTTGTGGGGTGGTGAGGTTGTGGTTGGCATGATGTGGTGAGACGATGCGGGCTGAGTGCACCTGCACTCCAGCCTTCCCTTCCTCCTCCTCCTCTCCCTCATTGAAGAGCTGCTTCACTGTCTCCTCTTCGTTTGTGGTGGAGCTGTATGGCAAGGTGGTGGTGGCTGTCAATCACTGTCACTGTCCGTGGAACTGTTGTCCTCCTCGGTAGTAGGAGAGTGGAATACTCATCACCATTCTCCTCATTGCTCCCCACAATACTCCCCACCTCAATGTCGGACTCTAGTCGGTCCTCATCACTCTCTCTCCCAGGGGTAAACAGCTCCGACCTGATCTCGGGGCTGGTGAGTGGCCAACAGGGCTGGAGAGGGTAGTGCCGGGTGGAGGTAGGCGTGTGGAGAGAGGAGAAACTTGGACATCCACTCATTGCAGAAATGCGCGTTGTACTGCCGTGTGGGGTGTATGGGAGGGTAGAGTAGGTCAGTCTGAAGACGTTCAGAACGTTCGTTCACTTTCCAAAAGTTTTCCTCGTTTTTTATAGGCCTCGTACAAACGATGCTGGCAGCCATTTATCGGCTAAACATCATTTGACACCGGCGGCCATGGAGGGGTTAAACAGTTAACTCTGTTTTGGGACAATGGGCCTCATGTAATCTCTGCTTCCATTGCACTCCTATTTACTCTCTCTCTCTCTCTTGCTTCATCCTCACTTCACATCCCTACCCTCAGACATTCCTTTCTTCAACACCTAATCCAGCTGTTTTCCTTCCATCCTTCCTGCTCGTCACTTATTCTTATCAGTCCCACGCTCTTTTTTTTCTAAAATTGCCATATATGAGTATAAACACATATTTTGTTCACTCCATACTAATGCCAAAAAAAGCTCAGGGCCTGGATACTCAAAACGTTTAACGGCGCCTTTTGTTCCAAAGGCGCCATTACACATTGCCTTTTCGTGAAAGAAGCATACTCAAAAGCTCGGCTGTGCACATCCATATTGGAAAACATCCCTCATTAGCTCCCTATGGGCACCTTTGCTGGACAACAACATGTCGTGGATGATGTGTGTGGTGCTCCTCGCACGTATTTAGATGAATTACTGCCTGGTTTGCGTCAAAAGCAGTAATTGGGTAGCAAGATATCGTATTCTAGTACGAGTAATAATGACATAACTCAGGAGTATGTGTGGTATTTGGGTATAACCAGCTTGGAAGTAGAGGCACATACTGTTGAATGCTGTTTCTTCAATACCTTTTGCCATAAGATGCCGCAGCAACGTGTGTCTAATGTTACAGTTGTTTGCTCAGTGCTTATACACTAGGTGGTTATATTCAGCAAAATATTAACAATACAGTGTGATTTCTGTTGGATCAGTCACTCTTATTGGAATCCTAACACAACAGCTTCAGCTAGAGGTATTCAAGTACTTCAGTTAGTAGTTTTTGGATATATTCAGTTTTGACACTAATAGTTACTGAAGTACGTCTGAGTGCCTATCTGCAGGTAAATTTTATATTCCAGGGAATGTGTGGAAAATGTAATTTCATTAAAACCCTAGTCAGTTTGTGAAATGGATTTTATTTAACTTAGGTTGGGAATATCTCAGTTATAATAGTATAAACAAGTGCTCGTGGGCCCTTCGGGCCCCTCGCACTTGCTCCTGCGGAGGGATCTCACACTAAGCGCTCACTTTGTCATGCTTCACACTCATTTCCTCATGCTTCTCACTCGTTTCCTTGTGCTTCACGCACACGTTGCGATCATTTCAGGTAATCCGAGTCACGTTTATGTGCTGTTCTAGTCTAAGGTTGTAACTTGGATTTTTTTTAGCTAACCAGTTGATTGTGTTATTTGCAGCTTCGGGAATGGAACCCAAGCTGTCCGAACGCAAGTCCGAAATGCACACACAGACACACGGCTACTGCTATAGTATATTTTAGTTGTAGCTATGGGCAAAAATTTCTACAGAGATCCTATGCCGGGCACCGGGAGTGACATTTTTGGTCAAAATGTGATCGCTTGTTAAATATATTACAAATTTTTCAATCGTGATGGGACCAAGCTTTTTCACATCAGCGAATTTTTTGCAATTTTTGTGCCAGTTTTGGTACGATTTGAATGTGTAGTTTCGGCTGCCCAAAATACACACACACACACACACACACACACACACACACACACACACACGGCTAGTGCTATAGTATATTAGATAAAGGTTGTAGTTAGGTGAGCTTAATATACAGTATTATTTAAGAAATGTAGTGATACCCTGTTTAGGGGGTAGGTCGACATTGAGTGGCAAGCCAAATGCATTCCCATAAACCAGGAAAGCACTTACAACGTTGGGTGGTAACCTTATAACCAACCAACACGTGTTCCCTACGTGACAAGTTTTTTTTTTTTTTTTTTTTTTCTTACGTGTCCGACTCTGGGCAAAGGCTCAGGGCCTATTTCTTGGGGGCAGTCACCTATCCCAAGGCCCAGTAGTCCTCCTACACCTTCACATGTTGGTGGAGGGTTAGTGCCCCTCCCCAGAAAATAGCTAACTGAAAAAACAAACAAGAAGCCTCAGATAAGGACTGACCAAAAGCTGACGGATAAGGACTGAACAAAGGACTTGCTATGGATAGCTATATGGAATGTAAGGGGTGCAAATGATGAGGTGAAAGATAGAAAGATTGTCCAGGTGCTTGAGGGTGCGAAAATGGATGTATGTGGATTAACTGAAACTAAATGGAGGGGTGAGAGTGTGAGAGAATGGGAGTATGGATGGGGTATATGCGCGGGAATAGGTGAGAATGAGACGGAAAAAGAAGGAGTATGTATTGTTGTGAGTAGCAGATGGAAGGAGAATATAAGAGAGTATGGAACACTTGGCTCTACGATTGTGTGGGTAAGAGTGAAAGTTGAACTACAAATGTGGGAGATTGTGTGCGTGTATGCTCCAACATAAGATCGTGCAAGTAGAGTGAGAGAGGAGTTCTGGACAAATGTAGAAGCATGCTTGCAAAAGTTTGAAAGGAATGAGAGAGTGTTTTTGATTTGAGATATGAATGGAAAAGTAGGAAATGTGAAGGTGTATGGAGTAGCTGGTGAATGGGGTGTGCCTGCAGAGGTGGATGAGAATGGCACTGCTTTATTGGACATTTGTGCCGGGAAGGGGTTGGCCATAACTAATTCCCTCTTCAGGCACAAAATGATCCATAGATATATGTGGCAAGTGATGAGAAGGGTGGATGGTGAACTGAATGAACGGAAGGCAATGATTCATTATGTGTGTGTGGATGAAAGGATCAGAAGGTGTGGGATGGATGCAAGAGTATATAGACGCTGGCAGAGTGGACTTTCGGACCACCACTTGGTGGTGGTCAGAATCAAAGTGCAAACAAAATGGAGAAATAGGAGAAGGGAAGGATAGGAGGAAGTAGTTCTTGCAAGGACGGTAGAAAAGTTAGAAGAGGATGGAAAAAAAAAAAAAAGGCAGAATATAAGAGGGAAGTGGAGGAGCGATTGGGTAAATATAGACTACAGAAGATGGGGAATGTGGAAGGTGTGTGAAAGATATTCACAGAAGAAATCTGTGCAGCATGTGAGGTTGTGTGTGAGGTGACGAGAAGATGAAACGGTATGCAGGGAACAGCATGATGGACTGAAGAGGTGAGAGGGGCTGTGGCACAAAAGAAGAAAGCATATAGTGTGTGGATGAGAAACAGGGGTGTGAAAGAAGTTGACAGACGAAAGAGAGAATTATATGTAGAGAGGAAGAGAGAGAGGTGATAAGATTAGCAAGGGACAGTAAGAAGAGAGCAGATGAGGCATTTGGAAGGAATCTGAAGCATGGGGGAGAGATAGTAATAGAATGGATGTGGAAGATGTACAGAATGGCCTGGGAAGAAGGTAGAGTCCTAGAGGATTGGAAGTCAAGGAAAATTATTCCCCTGTACAAAGGAAAAAGAAGTGAGTGGTAATCATAGGGGCATTTTCTTCTTAGTGTAATAGGAAAAGTATATGGTACGATACTTGTTGATAGAGTTAGGAAAGTACCAGAGGAATTAGTTGGAGAAGAACAAGGAGGTTTTAGGAAGGGAAGAGGTTGTGTCGATTAGATATTCGTTCTTAGATCTTTAGTGGAAAAGTTTCTAGAGAAGGAAAAGAAGTTGTATGCAGCCTTCATGGATTTGAAGAAAGCATATGACAGGGTGGATAGACTAGGATTGTGGAAAGTATTAAGAGTATATGGAGTAGATGAGAAGTTGCTGAAGACCGTGAAGAATATGTATGATGGTGCCAAGGCTGCAGTGCGTGTGGATAGTGAACTGAGTGAATTTTTCTATCTGAAGGTTGGATTGAAACAAGGATGTGTCATGTCTCCATTGTTCTTCAATCTGTACATGGATTGGGTTATAAAAGAGATACAAGGGTTGGTAGTGGATGTTGGAGCGGCCCTAGTGAGATAGGGCTGTGTTTGGAAACTCCCTGTACTGTTGTTTGCAGATGATACTGTGTTGTTAAGTGAAGACGAAGGGGAGCTGCAAGGCTTGATGGATGAGTTTGGAAAGTGTGTAAGAAATGGAATCTAAAGGTGAATGTAGAGAAGAGTAAAGTGATGGTCTTCGAGAGAAATGAAGTCAGTGAATGTACAGTGAGATTGGATGGGGAGGAGATGGAGAATGTGTGTCTTTAAGTACTTGGATAGTGTGATGAGTAAGGGTGGAAGATAAGAGGGTGAAGTGTTTGAAAGGGTGCAGCAGGGAAGAAAGGTTGCTGATTCCTTGAAAGCAGGGAAGTGAGCATGGAAGAAAAAGCTAATACATGACAGTATTGCGGCACCAACTCTAACATGTGGAAGTGAACCTTGGGCCTTGTTGGAGGGACAGAAGTCAAGAATGAGAGCAGTGGAAATTAGTTATTTGAGAGGAGCCTGTGGAGTCATATGGAGAGATACACTGACAAATGAGGAAGTGAAGAAGTGTTGTGGTGTGGATGTGGATGTGATAGGAAGGCTTAGGAGAAACACATTAATGTGGTTTGGCCATGTAGAGAGGATGGAGAGTGAGACTGACGAGGAGAGTGTATGTGAATGAGGTGGAGGGGGAGAGGGAGGGGGAGGCCAAGGATGAGATCGAGGGATGGAGTGGAGAGGTATATGCGAGAAGGGGGGGGGGGGAGCTGGGAGCAGGGCAGTGAAATGGCGGGGGGCAGAGTGACATGGTTGCAATTTGTTTATGACCACCCTTTACGGGATTAAGGCGTCTGGCAATAGATAGATAGATAGATTTAAGAAGGGTTAGGTTAGGTTAGGTAATGTTCAAGTAATGTTAGTTATTGCTAGTATAGGTTTGTTTAATAAGTTATGACTAGGTTTTGGTAAGTTGGACAGAGCATAATCTGAATTTATCAGATCTAATCCAACCTAGCCATATTCAA
This sequence comes from Coenobita brevimanus, assembly GCF_032717465.1. Classification (NCBI taxonomy): domain Eukaryota; kingdom Metazoa; phylum Arthropoda; class Malacostraca; order Decapoda; family Coenobitidae; genus Coenobita; species Coenobita brevimanus. Next base: position 21,581,754 of record NC_136961.1, on the reverse strand, counting down.
CCAAACCTTACCTGACTTTCACAGAAATGTAACCAAAATAATCCTTCCCTAAAAATCCATTTCACAGATTCACAAATGAATTAACAAAATGACTATTTTCACAGATTTCTTGTAACATTACAGACTATGACCTATTGTTTCTTGTCGCTGGTTGCTGAGTGAGTCCGGTGAAGTATGTGGTTAGGACTGCGAATTATGGCAGTTTAACTTTGATTTGACTAGCACAGGTTTTTTTTTTTTTAGTCAGTCACCTTTATCCCATAATATCCCTTGAGCATTAAACAAAATCCTCACTGTGCATCTGGAGATGCTAAGGCCCACAACAGCAACATGAAGCAGCAGAAAATCCATCCACGACGGGTTTCCCCACAATTACGCTTTCAATACGGTGAGTTAGATTTGGATAGCCAAGGTCATGATCGGTTAGGTCAGTTTAGGCTACTAGTAGGTTATATTAAGGTTTGTTGTCCAAAACTACAAATATATCCCCTCAGATTTCCTCCTATGTTATACCAACTGAATTCATCCTAAACTAACTAAACCTGGTTATTCTAAATCAATTATAACAGGAAAGGTATAGCTTTATGAGAATGTTGTGCATGTGATGAGGCATATCTGCTGTTGTAGTTGGGCCTGTAATCTACAAGACAGACAAATTTAAGGAAAATTTGGCTTGAAAATGAAATGCACTAATGCTGGTGTTTCTCTCGTCTTAACCTAATTCTCTTCCCGGGATAGCAGGTGCTGATCCACCAGTAGGTCTAGGAAATGAAATAACAACTACTTTTCTTGCTTAGAGAAGAGGAATTCTTGCCAGACAAATACCTTGTTACTGTATAAATACATGTTTCAGGGAATTTGTTTAACCAGTGATTTATGAAACCCCTTGGAAATTCGTTAAATGAGAAAAAATTTGGATGGGGCAATTACGGTTAGATTAATTTAGGCTACGGTTAGGTTAGGCTATGATAATTGAAGTTAGGTTTAGGTTAGTTAGGTTAACTTAGGCTGCGGTTGGGTTAGGCTGGGATAATCGAGGTTAAGTTTAGGTTAGGTTATCTTATGCTGCCGTTAGGTTAGATTGGGGTAATTGAGGTTATGTTTAGGTTGGTTAGGTTAACTTAGGCTGTGGTTAGGTGAGGCTGGGATAATCGAGGTTAAGTTAAGGTTAGTCAGGTATGGTTAGGATAGATTAATATAGAAAGATGCAAAGTTTTTAATCGTTCATCTAAATTAACCCAACCTAACAATCCTTGCCTAACCTAAACTTAACCTAGATTGTCCCAGCCCAACCTAACCGCAGTCTAAATTAACCTAACCTTTATTAACCCGACCTAATTTAAAACTAATTTCACGAGAGGCTGTGGTATCAAACGGCTCCTTCTAAGGGAAAGTTGCCTTTTCACGGAAAGGCACACTAAAGATGCCTTTTAAACTGTTTGAGTATGGGAGTCGGGTGTGCCCTCAAAGGCGTCTTTGACCTGCGATACACGAACACCGTTCATCAACTGGCGCCATGGCTAAAGGCTCGTTTTGAGTATCCGGCCCAAAGTCGGGTCGAAACTCTTGGGTCTTTCTTACATCTCTATCCATAACTTATGGGTAACTGTCTCTTCACCACGATATTTTGGGTAACAACTCTCCACCATTAACTTACAGGTCACAGTTCAACATCACAAACTTATGGTTAACTCTCTATATCAGTAATACGTAACTGTCATGATTAATGTATGAATAATTTTCACCATCACTACCTCTCTTCATCATTACGGTTTTGTAACTTTTCATACCGACTGTAACTTATAAGTGACCCATTCTCCATCACCTTCTTAGTATCTCTTCAAGAATAACATGGGTAACTCACTAACCTACGAGTGACTCTTAATTCGTCTCAAACTTAGGGTCTCATCGTCACAAATTCATGGATAAAACACCAATTTATAAGTGACTTTCTCCATCACAGACTCAAGATCTCTTCATAAATAACTTATGAGTAACTCACCTAGCTATGAGTGACTTTCTACATCACAAGCTTAGGGCTCATCGTCACTAACCTACAGGAAACTGCAAATCACGTAGTCTCTCCATCACTAACTTACTGGCAACTCTTCATTACTAACTTAGGGATAATCCAGTTATGTGTAACACTCTGTCACTGGCTTACGGTTAGCTTGGACTCATTCCGGGCACAGGATTCATTCATTCATTCATTGCCAGACGCCATGTATCCCAAACGGGGTGGCCAAGGACTTAGAGTTAATTGTTTTACAGGGAGGGGCACTAATTCTCCACCAACCCCACTTGACACGTAGGGATGCCAACAGCATCTGGTGTTCCCAGGCGGTCACCCATCAAAGTACTAACCAGACCCAACGTTGCTTAACTTCGCTGATCGGACGGGAAGCGGTGTACTCAACGTGGTATATTCACTAATAGTTATAAAACCAGGATCCCTTTCATTACGCAGATTTTAGTGCGCAGAAGGAAAAACAGATGTATGTGGTTTCTGCCACCGCCTTTACTGGCGTTGCAAATACAGGTCGTAGCTCATGGTATGTTAGTCCCTAACTGCACTACGAAGCCGTATTATCTGTAGTACAAAAACAGCTGTTTCTCTCTCTCTCTCTCTCTCTCTCTCTCTCTCTCTCTCTCTCTCTCTCCCGTGTATGTATGTAATGTGTGTGTGTGTGTGTGTGTGTGTGTGTGTGTGTGTGTGTGTGTGTGTGTGTGTGTGTGTGTGTGTGTGTGTTCTTACCTAATCTTACCTAATTGTATCTCTACAGGAATGAGTCAAGCTCGTACTGTCCCGTGTCTTAAACCATATTTATCGTACATATCCTTAAATTTGTGAATTGTTTTGGCACACACTATTTCATTCGGTAGTGCATTCCATTGGTCAATTGCTCTGTTTGGGAAACTGAATTTCCTTACATCTTTATAACCTCTCTTCTTACGCAGTTTTTTGCAGTGTCCTCTTGCTGATGCTTCTCCATGTGTTAAGTAATCATTTATGTCTATTTTCTCCTTCCCTGATATGCACTTATATAGCATTATCATGTCACCTCTTTTCCTTCACTCCTGTAGTGTTGGTAGATTCAGTTTATTTAGTCTTTCTTCGTAGCTTAGGTCCCTTAAGCTTGGTATCCATCTTGTAGCGGCCCTTTGAACTTTTTCAATCTTGTCTATGTGCTTTTTGAGATGAGGACTCCAGACTACTGATGCATATTCCAGGGTTGGTCTAATGAATGATGTTATTATCCTTCTTAGCATGTCTTCATTTATGTATGTGAATGCTATTCTCATATTTGCAAGCAGTGTATACATGTTCCGTACCTTCTCGCTGATGTGGTCAGCCGGAGATAGTCTGTTATTGATAATCACACCTAGGTCTTTCTCTCTTTCTGATGTGTAAAGGGTTTTATTTCCTAACTTATAATCCCAATCAGGTCTTTTTCCACTTTTACCAAACTTGATTACATGACACTTGTCCACATTGAATTCCATTTGCCATGTACTACTCCATTCACGAAGTTTATTTAATTCTTCTTGTAGCTCTTTACAAAAGTCTGTGTTAGTAATCCTCCTTTGTATTTTTGCATCATTTGCAAACATATTCAGATAGCCCTCATTTCCAGTGTTACTCTTTATATCATTTATATACACTAAAAACATGATTGGTGCAAGCAATGAACCCTGTGGTACTCCACTAGTCACTTCTTTCCATGATGAGTAGTTTCCTCTTAGTACTGTTCTCATTTCTCTTTTTATGAGAAAGTCTTGCATCCAACAAAACAGTTTGCCTCGAATTCCTCCTTGATGGTACAGTTTCCATAAAAGTCTTTAGTGTGGTACTGTGTCAAAAGCTTTCTTGAAATCTAAATAGATACTGTCCTCCCATCCTTCCCTTTCCTGTATTGTGTTTGTTACTCTGTCATAGTAGCTCAGCAGATTAGGAACACATGATTTTCCTTTTCTGAAACCAAACTGTCTTTCTGTTATCATACCGTGTTCTTCTAGATGGTTTACCCAAGCTTTTCTTATAAGCTTTTCTAATACCTTGCTTACAACACTGGTCAGTGATACTGGTCGGTAGTTGAGTGGATTTTGTCTATTTCCTTTCTTGAATAAGGGGACAATATTTGCTTTTTTCCAAATATCAGGTAGTTTACCTTGACTCAAGGATTTCTTGAAAATTAAAAATAATGGTTTACTTAACTCCTTTGCACATTCTCGTAGTACCCAACATGAAATTTCATCAGGACAACTTGCTTTTCCTCTGTCTAATCTACCTAACTCCTCCTGTATTACTTTTTCTGCTATTTGTATATCTGGTAGTATGTGTGGACATGCATGTTCCTACATAGCCCCTCTCAAAATTTTTTTCTTCTGTAAAAACTAATTGGAAATTCTTATTTAGTGCTTCACAAATATCTTTCTCTTGTGTATAAGTGATTCCCTCATCCGTAATTGATTGTATTATATATTTTACTTTGGTTTTGCTTCTGATATAGCTGTAAAACAGCTTTGGTTGATCACTACTTTTATTTATTATACGAGTATCCTCCTCAAACTGTTTTTGGGCTTCCCTCCTTATTCTTGTATAATCGTTTCTTGTCTGTTTGTAATTATTATATGCCCTTTCACTATTATGTCTTCTGTATCTATTCCACAACAAATCTCTTCTTTCTTTTGATTTTTTACATTCTGTATTGAACAATTTCTGTATTTTCTTATCTGCTTCTTTGTGCTGGGGGATGTACTTCTGGACTCCTATTTCATAAAATTCACAGAATTTTTTATATACAGCATTTAAATCTTGTCCTCTAAGCTCATTTTCCCAATCAACTTCTAAGAAATACTTCTTTAGGTCTTGATAATTTCCCTTTTTATAGTTAAGGCTCTTTTTGTAACTGTCATTGCTGTTTACTATGTCATATGCTATCCTGAAGTTATAATTTAGTACTGCATGATCGCTTTTCCCGAGTAGAGGGTGATATATTAAACTGTCAATATCATTTTCTTGCCTAGTAAATATTAGATCTAGCACTGAAGGTACATCAAGTCCTCTTTTTCTGGTGGTTTCCCTCACATGTTGCGTTAGGAAGACGCTTGTATGAGATCCAGGAGCTTTTGGCCCCGACAGCTTTTTTGGCTAATTATATCTAGAGTATTCCAATTTATATTTGTATTGAAATCCCCAGTTAGTATAATTCTTTCTGATTTCTCTTTCATTTTATGTAGTAATGATCTTAAACTCTGAATTGTACTCTCTGCCAGGTCCTCATATTCATCTCTTTCGCATGTGTTTGATCTGGGTGGCATGTACAAATTGGCTACAGTTACTTTACCTTCAGATGTGTTGATCTCTACTGCAATCAGTTCTACTTGTGATGGTATATCTAGTTTTATTTCATTGACTTTTAGATTTTTCTTAGTTAATATTATAATTCCTCCTCCTTTTTTTTTTAATTTCTGTCTCTTCTCCATATATTGTATTCCTCTAAGTTTAGTATGTCATTGGATATCCTTGGTGTTAATTTTGTTTCAGTTAGGCATATTATTTGTGGTTCAATTTCTCTTGACATAATCATTCATCTCTAGTAATTTAGATACCATTCCATCCACATTTGAGTACATCAACTTTATCTTCTTGTTTATAAACTTGTCATGACATGGGTCTACTACCTTCCTCCTTTTTATTCCATCTTGTTTGTGTACCACTTTCGTACCTGCAATCTTATTACTTTGTAAAAAAAACTTCTTCTCCACTTCCGATCTTCCCTCATTTTTTGTTTTTGCTTCCTTCCTTTTCTCTTTCAGTAATGTGTGTGTGTGTGTGTGTGTGTGTGTGTGTGTGTGTGTGTGTGTGTGTGTGTGTGTGTGTGTGTGTGCGTGTGTGTGTGTGTAAACCTACCAGTCATCCAACTGGTGGAGGCTGGTGTCCTGGTGGGTAGGCTTGTGGGCCGATGAGTGAGATGGGTGGGTGGGTGGGATGGGCAGGTTGAGAGGGATGGATGGATAGTGCAGGGCGTCAAGGGTGGGTGGGCAGTTGTATGGAGTGCATGGGGTGGGTTAGTAAGCAAGCAGGGAGAATGGGGTGGGTGTGGAACATTTATTGAGTTGGTGATCGGGGCTGGTTGGGTGGGTGGGGTGGTTGTGCAGGGACTAGCATGGTGTGGGTGGCTCTGCAGAGAATGGGCTGAGTTGAGTGAGACGAGTGTGTGGGTGGGTAGGTAAGTGGGCAGGGTGGGTAGGTGGGTACGTGAGTGGGAGTATGAGAAAAGTGGCCTGTGGAAAATAAGTTACAGGGAAGTAAATAGGCCCATGATCCATGTGGAAAATAGGTCCATGGTGAACGTCCCTGGGAAAATGGGCCCAAGTAAGATGATAGGTTCAATGGGCAGTTACCTCCACAGGGCAAATAGATCCATGAGAGAAAATTAGTTCATGTGGAGATTCAGTGATTTTTCATGACAGAAAATAGATCCACGAGTTTAAAATAGGTCAGCGGGTAAACTTGGCTCTAGTGGGGGAGCTCGTCAGTGGGAAGAGTAGGTTCAAAGTTGGTCCGAGGGGGGAAAATAGTCCCACTGTAGAAGCAGGTCCGAGCTGGAAAATAGGTCCATGGTGAAAAATACGTCCATTGCGAAATAGATCATGGTAGAATATAAGTCCAGGGGGAAAATATATTCAAAGGAGGAATAGGTCCTTGTAGGAAGAATAGGATCATATGAAAAAAAAAAATCCAATTGAAAATAGTATAAATGTAGGTCTATTTACTACAGTAGATCCAAGAGGGGAAAACATGTCCATGTGAAAAATGGGTTCAAGAGGGAAAATACCACCTTGGGGAAAGTGTCAAAGCAGGAACAGGTCTAAGGAGGAAAACAGGTGGTTGAGGGCTGACACCTAGAAGGTGTAGCTGGACAGGGGTTTTATGTGTTAATATACACAATTATTGTTGCTACCACTACATCATTTTATTCAGCTGTGAGTATATTTCCATTTGAAAGAGTTAGATATAGCCTTTGTTAACCTCTTGCGGTGTCTCCTAATCTGGATAAACTTGTCCGGAGATAGCACGAATAGCATACAACAGAGTTCACCATCTTGAGGCGATTATTTTTTTAATGGCTGTAGTCCAGTGCCAATAGGAGTAGATGCCTTTATTTCTTTTGTGGTCTCCCTGAGGATGGGATCTGTGTAGTCAGAAACGTCAGAGTAATAGCTAACTTCCTACTTCAGGATTATGGCATATATTTTTCTATATTCTTGTCATCAACCGACGCATTTACTCAGCATAGGAGAAACCTTCTAAACTGGAGGGGGTTACCAATAGGCTTCATTTACCTCTTCGCTCTCGGGATCCTCTCTTAACCCGTCATGTCCCAAGGTTTTCCGCACCTCCGACATCCCCCAATCCCGAACTATTTTGGAAAAAAAAAAATTTGGCTAAAACTTCCGCTTTTGTTGAGAAACAAAGGAAACTCACCAAGAAAGGGCTTACCGTGGTCCATAAGTGGTCATAACAGGTGAGGTCCCCCGTGCCAGGTATTGTATTCTATCATTGACGTGTGAGGCGCTCACGTTTTCTTTGGTAGGAAATATTGGGAGAAACAGCAAACAACACCTCAACATTTATTGAATTTGAACTAATTTTCAATAAGAGTAACAACAAAATGAATTTCAAACACATATATATATGAAAAATAAGCATTGTACCTTCACGCGAGCATAGCGAGTTAGGTCTGAGTGGTAACATGCTATTTGCTAAGTTTCTTGTATCAGTCAACATATCATTTTTTCTACTTGTATACTTCTGTTTCATTGACATTTTACCTATTTTTACTGTTTGTAAATGTTTTCAGATGTTTTCATTCATTATGATGACATGCAGCATAAGTATAGCGCACATATGCTTACTAAGCGCACTCGCTATGACTCGTATTTCAACATACCCAGTTGTTTTATCACTTTCCTATTATTTTTTTCCTTTACATAGAACCTTTCCTCCACCACTGTAAATGTTTTCAGTTATTTACATTCATTACGAGGGCATTTAGCGAAATGGTAGCGCATATTCACGTAGCAAGCACAATCTCAAACACTCGTGTTTCATCTTCTACTATATTTTTTCACTCCAATTATACTTTCCCACTTATATTACACATGTTTACGCCACTATACTGCACTATACATAGTTACTGGCATTATTTATTCAAGTGAGCGTCAGAATATCGAATGAAAATACCCTCGCAATGAATGTTTCGACCAACATAATACTCAAACACTTACATACAAATTCTTCACATATATTACACACTTTCCCACTTGTTGACTTCTATTTTCATAATTACGGGCCTTATTCATTCCACTGAGTGTCAGGATATCACATCTCTATACACACGCTAGGAATATTTTGACTTTGAATATATTTCAGCACTTACAATAATTTGAACTTATACCCGTTTGCATTTCCAATAATAATATTTACATATTTACAGGCCTTATTTATTGCACTGAGCATCAAAAAACCCTCACTCAGTATGTTTCCACTTACAGCATATTTATACACTTACATACTATTTTTGCACCTATGTTATACCCGTATGCACTTTATACCAATATTTTCAGATCAACAGGACTGATGATTTCACTGAGTGTCTGTTTGTCGCATTTACTTCATAGTTTCAGCATCCTATCGCATTCACACCATATTAGAATTGCATCAAGGTGTGATATTCGTTGAAACATGAGTGAATACAGAGATCCACGTCACACTCGACGCACTCATAGCGGGTATCCTTCCTCTGTGTGGTGAGTCTCACCCGGGAATTGCTACACACGTGACACCTGCGTTGGGGCCTAGGTCTATTTGGCTGGGGAGGGATAGGAGTGGGAAAATGGCAGCCGGATATTCTCAGGGGAGTTTGGGCAACAGGGGCAGTGCGGGTGCGATGTTGGGGCCTTTCAACAGCATACCGTGCAAACATCTCTCTTGTGAGCTCCCTCACAAACCCTTCAAAGGTTTCCTGAACTCCTGTTGTCATGGCGTGAAGGTGGTGGCAATTCAGAGCAGTGATGTCTAGCAAGTGAAAGAACAGTTTCTTATACCACTTCATCGTGGTCCTGGCACACTCTACCGTCGATATCATGGAGTCTGACTGATCCACCAGGCGCATGTTTATGTTATAGTCCATGACACACTCAGTTTCCAAATGTGACGCCTGTTCTCGCTCCGGTAATCAACGGAATCAGTACGGTGCATCAAGGGGTGGTGAACCGTTGACAAGAGGCTTACTTCTCTATTATGGTTCCACACAGTTCCAAGTATGTTGTTGGCTTTGAAGAAGACAACCTCATTCCTGTCAAGTTTCCGCCCTACCTTGACCATGTGACGCCGGTTCACCTTCACGGTTCCACAGATTCCCGTTTCATGCATGTGTAGATAACGAGCGAGAAGAGGGCTAGTGTACCAATTGTCCAGGTAGAGGACGTGACCATGATGATGGTAGTCTACTATCATCGTCTTTACCACTGCTCCCGACAGTCCAATACTCCGATCTTCTATTATGTTTGTTTGTGCACTGGTGTACAAGACTAGGTCTTGCACGTATCCAGTCCTACAGTTGCACATAACAAAGATCTTGAACCCAAAACGGTGCTTTTTGCTAGGTATATACTGCCTAAATGAAATATTACCCCTCCACAACGCGAGACTCGTCTATGACGAGGTCTCTATAGGGATAAAATGACGAACGAAAGGTTTGCCTCAGGTGATCAAAGACCAACCTAATTCGCCTCATCTTATGTGTCGTTCGCATTTGCAGGATCATCAGCATCATAGAAATGGAGGCGACTTAGAATTTGTTGGAAGCGATTACGGCTCATGACTTGCCCAAATATTGGTGTAAGCATAACAGGGTCCCTTGTACAGTTAGCCGGAATTCTGTTCTTTCGTATAATACCCATCGAAAGGACCAGGGCAAAAAGTAGGAACATTTCTTTAAGGGAGACAGAGTAATAATATATGATAGAATGCCTGCTCCTTGTTCCCAATCTTTCACTCTCATGGCGCTGAGTGCTTGCAAAACGGTTGGTTTGGTCAACAATCTGCTCCACGAATGCCTCACTAAAAAACAGGTGGAAAAAATCCATGCTGGTGGAATTACGGCGAATTCCGGGAGCAATGCAGCCAGCGCTCCCATGCTCAGTGAAGGGGTGAATGAGGGGAAAAAAATCACTGCCATCCTCCCAATTCCATCCCACAAATCCCTCGTCCCCATCATCCCCATCAACGCCTTTGTCTGGGTGGGGAGGAGATGCTGGTGGGGGAGGTTGGGGAGAAGGAGTGCGGAGGGCTTCCCCACTCTCACTCCTCTTCCCTCTGCCTTTACCCTTTCCCTTTCCCGTACCCTTACGGCCTTGAGGAACATTAATGGGCTGTGGGGATGAAGTTCAGGAATACTGGGGAGCATAAGACGTGCTGGGGAGTGGTTCCTTCCCACCTTCCCCCTCCGTCACAACACCACATGATTTTTCATGCACCCTCACTCGCCCAAGTGTCTGGGGATATTGGGGAGCATAAGACGTGCTTAGGAGTGGTTCCTCCCCACCTTCCCCCTCCATCACAACCGCACATGATACAGAACGCACCCGCACTCGCCCACGTGATACACCCCACCGCCTCACACTACCTAGGGAGAGCGATGACTTACTCACGCCACTTTCACTTTCCATACTCATCCCTGCACTTTCCCTTTCACTCCCCACTCCCTCCACGGCACTTCCTACCTCCCCAAACAAAATACTAGGCCCATACCTGGTCGTCCGACATGGTGTGCGCTCGGGGCCACGATGAGTAATCACCTCACGTCCATACCACGTGGCAGCATGTCCCACAGCTGCGTCCTCGTCCTCGTCATCAAATTCGGGTTCCACATCACGTTGGGGCTGGGCATAGGATGTTGCACGTGGTTTTTTGGCCGGCTGCCCCTCTCTAGCAGCATGGTATGTCACGTACTGCCGCTTCCTGGGGGACGGGACTTCTTCATCACTGCTGGTGGTTTCCTCCTCCTCTGGCTGCACATAATCTTTGTCAACAACCTCATTGTCCAGTGGGGAATCACTGTCGCCTGTAAAGGCATCCAGGGCAGCTTGAATTTCGACCTGTGAGAGACCTCTCTTCGCCATGTCTGAGCAGGACCATTGCTAACAGGTGAGTGAATGAGCCGTGGGTGAGTGCGGGTCGTGCAGGGTCGCCGAGTGTCCCCACCTGGTGGCAGGTAGGGGAAGGTCCAGCGACAATATGTACCGAAAATCAAGCGTGAAATTTGAAAATTGTGGAAATTATGCACTTTGCAATTGCACGATGTACCGGTACGTCGCCGGGACTGGCAAATGCAAAACGTTGCAACATACCCATACATCGACGGGACGGGGCGGGTTAAGCTGAATAACTTCTCATTGCAGTGTAGACTTTACCACATTCAAGAGAAATGTCCTCTCATGCCTACTCCAGTCACTTCTTTTGTCCTTATAACAGTGTTCTCCTGGTGGGATGGGTAGTATTTGCAGTGAGGGTGCAGCCTCGTGGTAAAGGAATTGTGAAGTAACTAAAAACGTTTGAGGTTCTCCTGAGGATGATCTCGAGTATCACTTACGTTTATCTTTTTTTTGTTCGTGAATGGACTTAAACTTCTTTAGGTACTGTTTAACAGTTTATGCAGTTCACAAATAAATCAATAGAGATGGCATAAAAATGCAATTCTTAATATAAATAGAGGGGGCACTCAGTGGTGCGCATCTCTCCATCAAGGGCAACTTAATTTCCAAACCACTATCCATAATGGGTTAGGGTTTTTCATCTCTGAATAAGGTTTCGCAAAAAGTGTTTTCCAGATCCAGAATCTGTAATACGATTCGGACTGGTCCCAAAAGTTAATCGATTGTTCCCTGGGACATGTGCTATCTACCCACCAAATTTAATCCCTATCTCTCTTTTAGTTTATGAGAAATCCTGCTAATAGACAAACTAACAAACAAACAAACAAACTGGTGAAAACATACTCTCCTTGTTGGAGACAACAATATTACAGCACATCCAAACATGTTTAGCAGTCAGCACACAATGATCAAACGTTTTCAGTTCAATTGTCACGATCAGCTTATTGGGAGGTACTCATAGTTTTTATCTTTGCCTCTTTTTGTTAGCTATTTTGTTGAGATTATTGATACAGATATTTAAAAACTGCTTCCACCATAATTTTTGCAGAACGAATTCAACAAATGAAACTGAGAGATATTTCAAAACTTCATTCTCAAAAACCCATTCTCAAAAAAATATGAAAACTTTCCTTATGTAACCACTCCTTATATCATCATTACAGAAATGATAAATATAATAATAATGCTCCGTTTCAGATTCCTTACCTAGATATTGTAAACACTGTGGTGGTGGTGTGTGTGGGGGGGGGGGGTTAGTGTTGTCACAATACTTGGAAGTTAGGGGGTCTTCACAACTGAAAGTTTGGAAACCAAACCCATGTAAATAACTGTTATATTGGCCTGTTTTTACACACACACACACACACACACACACACACATACTTTCTAATAGGCCTGTGCTTGTAAAATACACACACACACACACACACACACACACACACACACACACACACACACACACACACACACATGCGTGCCTGCTTTCCTAACATATAAAATTTATTGATTGTTCTGTATAATTTTAGGGAATGTTTGCAGCGTTTGGAGTGGGATGTGCAGCTGGATGCCTGATCTTTATAATGGAGAACATCGTGGCCCATGTAAGGTTGTTGTCTCAACAGCACTGAACCAACAAGATACCGCCAAAATCCCTCGACTGCATGTGGGCATCATAGCAGTATGAATGTTGTGAGCATGTTTTCTTTTCAAATAATGAATCATCCTTTTGTGGACGCTAATTCTTTACATTATCTTATAAAGTCTTAACTACTGGAACGGTAGAGTAAATGTAATCTAATTTTGATTTTCATAAAACATGTGATGCATGTAATACCTACACATACTGCTGGGTATGCATCATACTGGACATGTTCCATATAATTTGTTAAACATAATGTATGATATCGAATACAAACCAACCATAACACAAGCAACAATGATTATCCCAACTCTCTCTCTCTCTCTCTCTCTCTCTCTCTCTCTCTCTCTCTCACACACACACACACACACACACACACACACACTGACACTCTAGGCCACTGGTTCTCAAACTGGGAGCCATGGCCCCCCAAAGGGACACAGCAGGATTTTAGGGGGGTCATGGTAGGCTAGTGTATATAAGTAGTAAATTGGAGTGTATCTGTGAAATCACACTTAGAGTCCTCTTGCCATTTTCCACGATATGGTTATGTGAATCTTGTTTCTCCATCATTCTACTCATAAAAATGTAAAATTTGAAACAGGTTGTATGTGGACCCAGATATATGTTCGTTATCAGTGACTCAACCTCGAATCTCTATACTGACTGAAGGTTAACAATTCTGTCCATCCTAACGATATGTGACAAAATATGTACTGTGACTGATAGTTGTAAGCATTAAAATAAATGGAAAATAACACCAACAGTTTTTTTGTGTGTGTGTCATCATTATTTACGAGGGGCATGAGAGAAAAGTGAAAGGGGGCCACGACAATGATATGATCCGATCAAGTGGAAAACGAAGTGGAATAGTTTGAGAAACACTGCTCAGTGCTGACCTAAGCTCTCTTGACTGAGCCTCAAAGAATGTGAGGGATCTAAATCACTGTCAGGGAAGCTAGCATAGAGTAATTTACTTACTAATATTTTCATGTAGGCACAGTTATGCATATTCACGTCTTTAACCCCATATCGAGTTTAGAAGACGTAGGCTAAGATTTTGTGACCTCTTTCTATTGCGGTTAACTCTCCAAATTTTAACAAAGTATCCTCAGATATGTTACTGCTTCCAACTGTGTCAAAGCATACAGATTATACAAAAGTATATCGGTGCAAAAGAAGGATTTGTTGCAATATGCAAACAAGTGGTGCCAGGCACAAAAAACCTTGCCTGACAGCAGGCACTTTATTTGCAACCGTTTTCAACTAAAAGCCCTCTGATAATCCATGAAACTGTGTTTAACTTTTCAAGGTAACTCAAGGTCAAAGATCATGGTGCCAAATGAAAGCCAATATTTCAAGGTAACTCAAGGTCAAAGGTCATGGTGCCAAATGAAAGCCAATATGAACTTATATCTTGATAATAGTAAATATCTATATCTTGAACCAGTTTCGAGTTACAGTCCCCTGAATGTCTGTGACCATACGTTTGACCTTTCAGTGTCACTCAAGGTCCAATGGCATGGTATCAATTAAAAACCCATATGAGACTTCCTTTATACTGGTAATAGTAAATATCTCATTCTTCAACCAGCTTCGAGTTGTTGCCCTGTGAATAACCATGACCTTGAATTTGACCTTTCAAGGTCACTTAAGCTCAAAGGTAATGGTACCATTAAAAACCCATATGAGACTTCGTGTATGTTGACAATAGTAAATACCTGCAACCAGTTATAGTTCCCTGAATATCCATAACCTTGAGGTTGACATTTCAAGGTCTCCCAAGGTCGAACGTCTTAATGTCAACTGAAAGCCCACATGGGAGTTCGTGTATGCTGATGATAGTAAATATATCTTCAACCGGTTTGAAGTTATAGTCCTCAGAAAAACAATGAACTTGATTTTGACC